>NC_088387.1:7503125-7865000 GCF_037993035.2 Macaca fascicularis
TGCAGGTCAAAGATCAGTTGGTGGTAACTATTTGGCTTTGTTTCTGGGTTCTTCATTTCCATTGTCTATGTAGTTACTTTTACACTAGTATCATGCTGTTTTGTTTACTATAGCTTTGTAGTATAATTTGAAGTCAGGTAATGTGATGTCTCCAGATTGGTTCTTGCTTAGGATTGCTTTGCCTATTTGGGTTCTCTTTTTGGTTCCGTATGAATTTTAGGGTTATTTTCTCTAATTCTGTATTTAAAAATGTTGGTATTTTTATAGAAATTGGATTGAATCTGTAGATTGCTTTGGGAAGTATGGTCATTTTCATAATATTAATTCTTCCAATGCATGAGCATAAAATGTATTTTCATTTGTTTGTGTCATCTACAATACCTTTCAGCAGCGTTTTGTAGTTCTCCTTATAGAGATCCTTCACCTCTTTCGTTAAGTATAGCCTTAGGTATTTTATTTTGTGCAGCTATTACAACAGAGATTGAGTGGTTAATTTGATTCTCAGCTTGGTTGTTGGTGGTGTATAGCAGTGCTACTGATTAGTGTACATTGATTTTCTAAACTGAGACTTTACTGAATTTATTTATCAAATCTAGGAGTTTTTAGAAGGGTCTTTAGGGTTTTCTCTGTATATGATAATATCACTAGTGAAGAGAGATAGTTTGACCTCCTCTTTTCCAATTTGGATGCCTTTTTTTCTTTCTCTTTTCTTGTTGCTCTGGCTTGAATTTCCGATACTATGTTGAAAAGAAGTGGTGAAAATAAGCATCCTTTTCTTGTACCGGTTTTTAGGGGGAATGCTTTCAACTTTTTCCCATTTAGTATGTTGTTGGCTGTGGGTTTGTCATATATGGCTTTTGCTATTTTGAAGTATGTTACTTTTGTTACTAGTTTGTTGAGGGTTTTCAATCATAAAGGATACTGGATGTTATTGACTACTTTTTTCACTTATTGTGATTATTGTATTGTTTTTGTTTTTAATTCTGTTTATGTGGTGAATAACATTTATTGACTTGCATATGTTTAACCATGCCTGCTTCCCAGGGATGAAACCCACCTGACCATGATGAATTATCTTTTTGATGTGCTGTTGAATTCAGTTTCCTAGTATATTATTCAAGATTTTGGTGTCTATGTTCATCAGGAATATTGGTCTGTAATGTTCCTTCTTTTCTTTCTTTCTCTTTCTTTCTTTCTTCCTTTCCTTTCCTTTCCTTTCCTTTCCTTTCCTTTCCTTTCCTTTCCTTTCCTTTCCTTTCCTTTCCTTTCCTTTCCTTTCCTTTCCTTTCCTTTCCTTTCCTTTCCTTTCCTTTCCTTTCCTTTCCTTTCCTTTCCTTTCCTTCCTTTCCTTTCCTTTCCTTTCCTTTCCTTTCCTTTCCTTTCCTTTCCTTTCCTTTCCTTTCCTTTCCTTTCCTTTCCTTTCCTTTCCTTTCCTTTCCTTTCCTTTCCTTTCCTTTCCTTTCCTTTCCTTTCCTTTCCTTTCCTTTCCTTTCCTTTCCTTTTCCTTTCCTTTTCCTTTCCTTTCCTTTCCTTTCCTTTCCTTTCCTTTCCTTTCCTTTCCTTTCCTTTCCTTTCCTTTCCTTTCCTTTCCTTTCCTTTCCTTTCCTTTCCTTTCCTTTCCTTTCCTTTCCTTTCCTTTCCTTTCCTTTCCTTTCCTTTCCTTTCCTTTCCTTTCCTTTCCTTTCCTTTCCTTTTCTTTCTTTCCTTCCTCTCCTTTCCTGGCTTTGCTATTAAAGGTGATACTGGCTTCATAGAATGAGTTACAGAGGATTACTTATTTTTCAACCTTTTGGAATAGTTTTAGTTGATTGGTACCAAATCTTTTGTGCATATCTAGTAGAATTCAGCTGTGAATCTATCCAGCTTGGGAATTTTTTGTTGGCAACTTTTAAGTTACTGATTCAATCTCACTTTTTGTTACTGATCTGTTAAGGATTTCTATTTCTTCCTGATTTAAGCTAGGTAGTTGTATCTTTCCGGGAATACGTATGCATAGAGGTGTTTCTAGTAGACTTTTGAATAATCTTTTGTATTTCTGTAGTGTCAGTTGTAATGTCTCCATTTTCATTTCTAATTTAACTTACTTGAATCTTCTTTCTTCTTTTTTTTGGTTAATCTAACTAATGGTCTATCAATTTTGTTTATATTTCAAAGAGTCAGCTTTTGGTTTCATTGATCTTTTGTATTTTTTTTTTTTTTGTTTTAATTTCATTAAATACTGCTCTGGTCTTTGTTATTTATTTTCTTTTGCTAGTTTTGGTTTGAATTTGATCTTGTTTTTCTAGTCCCTGAGGTATAATGTTAGTTTGTCAATTTTTGATCCAAAGGAGTCTAAAAGACTTTTTAATGCAGGCATTTAGCACTGCATTAAACAAAAAAATAAACAAAACAACGATAACCAAAAAAAATTTATTGTTGTTTTGTAGCCCATTATATGGTCGATCTTGGAGAATGTTCCATGTGCTGATGAGGAGCATTTATGTCCTGAAGTTATTGGATAGAGTGTTCTATAAATATCTATTAGGTTCATTTGTTCTGGAGTGCAGTTTAAATCCAGACTACCAGACCTCAAAATATACTACAAACTGTTACTACCAAAACAGCATGGTACTGTCATAAAAACACACACATAGACTAAGAAGGGGAATAGAGAGCTCAGAAATTAAATCACATATCTACAGCCAAGTGATTTTTGACAAAGGAGTCCAGAACACTCACTGGGGAAAGGAAAGTAACTTCAATAAATTGTACTAGAAAAACTGTATATCCATATACAGAGGAATGAAACTAGACCCCCAGTTCGCACACTATACAAAAATCAACTCAAAATGGGTCAAAGATCCAATTGTAAGACCTGAAACTATAAAATATCTAGAAGAAAAAAAGGAAAAAATGCCTCAGGATATTGGTTAGCAAAAATATTTTACGACTTTTGTAAGATCTCAAAAGGACAGGCAACAAAAGCAAAAACAAATAAATGGGATTATACCCAACTAAAAGACTTCAATACAGAAAAGGAAACAATCAACAGTATGAACAATCTACAAAAATGGTAGATAATATTTGCAAACTATTCATCTGACAGGAGATTAGTATTCAGAATATACAAGGACTCAAACATCTCAACAGCAAAAAAAAACTGAAACAATCCAATTTAAAAATAAGGAAATGATATGAACAGGCATTTCACAAAATAATGCATACAAATGGCCAAGAAATATATGAAAAATGCTCAACATCATTTATTATCAGAGAAATAAAAATAAAAACCACAGTGAAGTGTCATTTCACCCCAGTTAGGTTGACTATTATCAAAAATAATAAATGGTGGGAAGGATGTGGAGAAAAGGGAACTCTTATACACTGTTGGTGGTAATGTAAACTAGTACTGTCACTATGGAGAAGAGTATGAAGGTTTTGTAAAAACCTACAAATAGAACTACCATATGATCCAGCAATTCCTCCTACTGGGAATTTATCCAAAGAAAAGAAAATTATTATATCAAATAGACATCTGCACCCCCATGTTTATTGCAGCACTATTCACTATTCACATTGCAGACAATATATGGAATCAACCTAGGTGTCCAACAACAAAAGAATAAAGAAAATGTGGCATATATACACCATGGAATTCTATTCAGCCATAAAAAATAATGAAATCCTGTCATGTGCAGCAATATGGAAGAAACTGAAGAATATTATGTTAAGTGAAATAAGCCAGGAGGGGAATAAACACAACATGTTCTCACTCATATTTGGAAGCTAAAAAGAGTTGATCCCATAGAAGTAAAAAGTAGAACAGAGGATGCTAGAGACTAGGAAGAGTAAGGAGAAAAGACGGGTGTGAGGAAAGATTTGTTAATGAATATAAAACTACAGCTAGAGAGGCGGAATGAGTTCTGTTGTTTCCTACCACATAAGCATGACTATAGTTATGATATGGTTAGGCTGTGTCCCTACCCAAATCTCATCTGGGATTGTAGCTCCCACAATTCCCTCATGTTGTGGGAGGGACCCAGCAGGCCATAATTGAATTATGGGTCATGTGGTCTGTTCTTGTGGTCATGATTAAGTCTCAAGAGATCTGATGGTTTTATAACAGGAAACCCTTTTGCTCTCTCATTCTCTTCTGTTTGCTGCCATGTAAGGTGTCCCGCTTGCCTTCTGCCATGATAATGAGGCCTCCTCAGCCAAATGGAACTGTAAGTCCATTAAACCTCTTTTTCTTATAAATTGCCCAGTCTCAGGTATGTCTTTATCAGCAACATGAAAATGGAATAATACAGGTTAACAAAAATATATGATATACTTTTAAAGAGCTGGAAGCAGAATAGTGAACATTCCCAACATAAATAAATGATGCATGTTTGAAATTTTATGTATTGAAATATCACTATGTAATCCCAGAATATGTAAAATTATTATGTCAACTAAAAATAATACTAAAAACCATTAAAATTAACAGAGAAGAGTAAGTGCCCAAGATAACCAAGAAACATATAAAAAATTACAGTAAGGAGTGTCTTGGAATAAGAATATACTAAGATGTTTTGATCAAGTCAGTATGGTACTTGCGTAAGACTGAATAAATATCTTTCATGAATGGAATCAAGAATTAGATACAAACATATTTGAAATTTAATATACAATTAAGTTAGTAGTTTAATTCAGAGTAAAAAACCTAAATGTTCCTAAACAATGAGCAAGATATTCTAAACTAGACTTAAAACCCAGAAGCTATGTAACTATACAAAATCATAGCTGTATTGACTATGTTTATACATTCAAACATGCTGTATATAATATATATTTATATATGCATATATAATGGCAAAAATTATCACAAGTAAAATCAATAGAGAAAATATAGATTTGAAACAGAACATTTCTAAGACAAACAGGAGAAAAGGAGAGTTCTTAGAAACCAAGAAATAAATAAAAATAAACTAACCTAAAACGAGCAAGGATATGAATAGACAGTTCAGATAAAATCAGGTAAGTTCAGGGCAGTATGGCAGTAGGCTGAAGAGACAATTCAAAGACCAAATTTAATTGGCGCCAAATCATATGCTGCTAAATTTCAAAAGTAACCACTAAATGCAAATTACAATAAAAATGTTTACTGTTTATACCAAAAAAACTGAAAAAATGAAAATAGCAAAAATACTTTTGGCAGATATGTGGAAAAGAACATTTTACTACATTGTTGTTGAAGTGAATTTTTAATCCCTTATGTCAAAAACAGCATGGCTCTCAAAATTATATAGTATAAAAATAAAAACACCATTGTGGACTTCTGGTTTTCAGTACAGCAAGTAAGGAGCTTAGAAGTCTTGACTCCATCCCAATAAAGACTAAAAATCTGAGGAAATGGAAAACTCAATCACTCTTCTTACATCCCTCAGGGAAGTGAAGTCACAATGCAAACTACTAACCCCAAATTAGAGAGACACAGGTGGATACAGAGTATCACAACTTACCAGAGCAGAAACCCACAATCAGAAACTTCCATGGGAGTTAGTGCCAGAATAGGAAAGCCAGTACAGTAATCAACATATTGCTAGAAGTTCAGTGTGGACAAGCCTGAGACATTAAAAGTAGCAGGAAGGCTCAGTCATTGGTGAGCCCTAACACTTGTGAGTTTAATCTCCCAGGGCTCTACTAGGTCCTCACAGTGAATGTCAGAAAAAAAAAAAAATCCTCTTTGGGTTCTTTCTGGCAGAGAAGAAGAAAAGAAACCATTTTGAAATAAGCCAGAACATACTCTTCTTCTTAACAAGTCCTGCCATCAGGAGAAACTATTTTACCAGAGCCTAAGCTATTGGGGTTTTGCCAGAGCATAATCTAGCTGGGGAAAGGGAAGTATTCAACTTCAGCCCTCTCTAGTCTTCCAAGTGGGGAAGAAGAAATAAACAACTTCAGCTCCCTCCAGCCATCCTGTCACACATGAAGAGAGAAAATGAACAAACAAACAAACAAAAGGAAACCAAGAAGCACTGGTGAAGTTTACAGTCCAGGGCTTCAGGCTCACCGAAAGACTAAGCCCTTCATAGACTTATAAAACACTTCCTCAACCACATGCACCTTACCCCTACATTCCTAAAGGCTTATTTACAGCAGTTCCTTTACCTAGAACATCAGGTCTGGCTATCAAGGAAAAATTACAGAAATACTAAAAGGGAAAACAGTCTGAAGAGACTGAATAAGCATCAAAACCAGAGTCAGATAAAGCAAGAGTTTTAGAATTATCAGACCAGGAGTTGAAAAACAAAACAAAACAATGGTTAGTATGCTAAGGAGCTCAATGGAAAAACTAGATAACATACAAGAAAATATGAATAATGTAAACAGAAATATGACACCTCTAAAAACAAATAAAAAAGAAATGCTAGAGATTAAAAACGCTAACAGAAAAATAATGCCTTTGATTGGTTGTAATGTAGACTGAACATGGCTCAAGAAAGTATCTCTGAGCTTGAGGATCTCTCTGTAGAAACTCCCAAAACTAAAAAGCAAAGAGAAATAAATTTAAAAAGAAAACAGAACAGAACAGAATATCCAACTACTGTAGGGCGAATATGAAGGCTTTAATAATAGACTACAAGGAGGAGAATAAAGAAATAAAGAAAGAAAAGTAATATCTGAGGTATTAATGACTGACAGTTTTTCCAAATTTAGGTCAGACATCAAACTACAGATCTAGGAAGCTCAAAGAACATCAAGAAGGATTAAAATGCCAAGAAAAAACTAAAGCATATCATATTCAAACTTCAGAAGATTAAAGATAAAGAAAACAACTTAAGCCAGATGGGAAACAAACCACCTTACCTGTAGAAGGGCAAAGATAATAAACTTCTCCCCAGAAACCATGCAAGGAGAGGGTGAAGTGAGAAGATTTATAAGGTTGGGAGAAAAAAACATCAGCCTAGTACCCTGTGCAATTATTCCTCATAAATGAAGGGAAAATAAAGACTTTTTCAGACAAATTGAGGGTATTCATTGGTAGTAGACCTGTCTTGCAAGACATGTTAAAAGAAGTTTTTCAGAGAGAAGGAAAGTAATACAGGAAGAAACTTATATCTAAATAAAGAAAGGAGAAGCATAAGAGAAGGACTAAATAAAGTTAAAATAAAAAACTTATGTTCTTATTACTGTAAATTGATCTAGCAGGTTGCAGTTTATTCAAAGTAGTAGAGACAATGGATTCAACTACATGTATATATACACACATACACATACATAGGCTTATATGTGCTTATGAGAAATGGACAGCAATAATACATAAGATGGGAGGTAGAAATTCGTATTATTTTGTTATTAAAGGTAGTTCCACTACCCACAAAGCAGTTTAGTGTTATTTGAAAATAATCTTGGAGTAGCTGTAAATGTATATTGCAAGCTCAGAGCAACCACTAAGAAGAGTAAAAACAGAAGGAAGTATAAGTGACAAGCTAATAAAGGAGACAAAATAGAATAATATAAAGCACTCAATTAATACTATAAAAAGCAGACAGGTAAATATAAGAAAAAAGAACAATGGCAATACATAAAAACACAAATATGGTAGATATTAATTAAAATATATAAAAAAATCATATTAAATGTCAATGGTCTAAGCTTATCAGTTAAAAGACCAAAAAAAATGTGGTAGTGGATCAAGAAACAAGACCCAACTATATGTTGTCTACCAAAAACTCATCTTAAGCATAAAGACACATATAGATTAAAAGTAAATGGATGGCAAATAATATAATGCACAAACATAAATCAAAAGAAAGTTGGAGTAGCTATGTTAATTTCAGACAGAGCAGACTCCAGAGCAAAGAAAGTTACTCAGCATAAAGAGGGGAACTACATAATGACAAATGGGTCAATACTTTAACAAAATATGGTAATCCTTAATATCTATGTGCCTCACACCAGAGAGTCAAAATATCTGAAGCAAAACTGATTAACTGCAAGGAGAAGTATATGAATCCACCATCATAACTGGAGACTTAACACTCTTCTGTCAGCAATGAACAGATCTAGACAGCAAAGAATCAGTAAGGACATAGTTGAACGCAACAACTGGATATAATTGACATTTACAGAGTACTTCATTTAACAACAGCTGAATACATACTCTACTCAAGCTCACATGGAGCATTCGCCAAGATAGATGCCATTCAGGGCCATAAAACATACTTAGCAAGTTTTAAAAACTGAAAATTATACAATGTCTGCTCTGAGACGATAGAATTAAGCTACAAATCACTAAGAAAAAGATAGCTGGAAATCTCCAAGTATTTGGAGACTAAACAACACACTTCCAGATAACACATGGATCAAAGAAGAAATTTACATATACATTGAACTAAATAAAAATGAAAATACAACTTATCAAAATTTGTGGAATGCAAGGAAATGAGTGCTTGGAAATTTATAGCATTGAATGCCTATATCGAAAAGTAGAAAAATCTAAAATTAATCATGTAAACTTCCACCTTAAGGAACTGAAAACAGAGGAGAAAATTAAATACACAGGAAGCAGAAGAAAAGAAATAATAAGGTTAAAGACATTAATAAGCCTCTAGGGCTAACTAAGAAAAAAAGAGAACACAAATTACTAAAATCAGAGGTTAAAGAGAGGACATCAATACAAGTTTTATGGCTATCAAAAGGGTAACGAAAGAATACATGAACAACTTGATCCCTACAAATTTGATAACCTGGATGAAATGGACCAATTCTTAAGACATAATCTGCCAAAACTCACACAAGAAGAAATAGACTATCTAAATAGACCTATATCTATTAAATAATCAATAATTAATAACCTTCCAAACTCGAAAGCACCAGGCCCAGATGGGTTCAAATTTCGATTAGATGTATTTTTATTTTGAATTCTAGTAAACATTTAAGGGGGAATTTACATCAACACTTTATAATCTCTTTCAGAACATAGATGTAGAGGGAATATTTCTTAACTCATTCTTCAAAGCCAGGATTATTGTAACACCAAACCAGACAAAAATATTACAAGAAAAATAAAACTAACACAGACCAATACCTCTCATGAACCTGATGCAAAAATATTCAATGTAATGTTAGCAACAGTGTATTAAAAATGTATACACTAAGACCAACTGGATTTTATATGCAGGGTTAGCCTCATTAGAAAACACATTAATATAATGTATAATATCAACAAGCTGAAGAAAACTTACATGATCACATTAACAGATGCAAGAGGGCATGTGACAAAATCCAACACCCATTCAGGATTAAAAACTCTCAGTAAAACTAGGAATAGAGAATTTCAACTTAATAAAATAATATCCACAGAAAAAAACCTATAGCTAGCATTAAACTTAAGGGTGAGAAACTGGAAGTTTTGCACTAAGATCAGGCATAAGGCAAGGATTTTGCCTCTCATCATTACTTCTCAACATCATACTGGAAATCCTAGCTAATGATATATGATGAGAAAAAGAAATAAATTTATGCAGTTTGAGAAGGAAGAAATCAAACTTTGTTAGCAGATTACATAATTGTCTATGTCGAAAATAAAAAAAAGAGTCCACTAAACAACTCTTGTAACTAATAATAGAATTGTAAGAAAGTTGAAGAACAGAAGGTTAACACACTAGTCAATTGCTCTCCTATATACCTATAGTGAAGAAGTGGAATTTGAAATTAATAACACAATACTATTTATATTGCACACAAAAATGAAATTCTTAAGTATAAATCTAATGAAATATATCAAAAATATATATGAGGAAAAACATGAAAACTCTGATAAATGAGATCAAAGAACTCAGTAAATAGAGAGATATTCCATATTTATGGATAGAATGACTTAGTATTATAGAAAGTGTTTGTTCTTCAAAACTTAATTAAGAGATCTAATGCAATCCCAATCAAAGTCTCGGCAAGTAAACAAACTGATTCTAAAGTTTCTATGGAGAGGCAAAAGAGCCAGAATAGCCAACTTAGTATTGAATGAGAAAAGCAAAGTCAGAGGACTGATACTACCAGATTTCAAGATTTACTATAAAGCTACAGTAATCAAGATAGGGTTTTGTTGATAAAATAGACTGACAAATAGACCAATAGAACAGAAAGGAAAGCCCTGAAATAGACCCATATAACAGTAGTCAACCAATTTTGACAAAGGAGCAAAAATAACACAGTTGAGTAAAGGTAGTCCCCCCCCGCCCCAACAAATGGTACCTGAACCACAGGATATCCACATGCAAAACAACTGAATCTAAACAGGGACTATATATATACTCTTCACAAAAATCAAATAAATAATAAATAAATAAATAGCATGATCCATGAAAGAAATAATTAACAGGCTGGGATTCATTAAAATTAAAACGTTTTCCTCTGTAAAGACACTGTCAAGAAAATGAAAAAAACAAGCTACACACTGGGAAAACATATTTGCAAAAAATCACGTATATACGCATATATATGGGCAAAGGACCTGAATAGATATTAGGTTGGTGCAGTAATTGTGGTTTTGGACCCTGAATTTTAAATTATTATAACTAGGCTCAAACATATCTTTATTAATCAAAATAGGAACCATTACAATCAACACATTTTTGCCAATGAAAAATGTTTGTTTATCTCTGTAGCATAAAAATCTGTGCTTCAGGATCCAGTGAATTCTCGAAAAATATTTTTTGCATCCTACTCGCTCTGGAAGTGTTTTCCCTGCATAAAGTTGTCATGATGCTTGAAGAAGTGGTAGTCGGTTGGCAAGAGGTCAGGCGAATATGATGGATGAGGCAAAACTTAATAGCCCAGTTTGTTCAACTTCTGAAACATTGGTTGTGTGACATGCAGTTGGGCATTGTTGTGGAGAAGAATTGGGCTCTTTCTGTTGACCAATGCCAGCTGCATGCATTGCAGTTTTTGATGCATCTCACTGATTTGCTGAGCATACTTCTCAGATGCAGTGATTTCGCTGGGATTCCAAAAACTGTAGTGGATCAGACCAGCAGCAGACCACCAAACAGTGTCCATAATCTTTTTTTGGTGCAAGTTTGGCTTTGAGAAGTGCTTTGGAGCTTCTTCTTGGTCCAACCACTGAAATGGTATGCTGGTTGTTGTGTAAAATCCACTTTTCATTGCAGGTCAAAATCCCATTGTTGTGTAGAACAAGAGAAGATGGCACTTCAAGATGATTTTTTTTTTTTTTTAATTCTCACTCAGCTCATGAGGCACCAACTTATTGAGCTCTTTCACCTTTCCAATTTGCTTTAAATGCCAAATGACCATAGACTATTTGACTTTGAGTTCTTCGGCAACTTCTCATTTAGTTGTAAGAGGATCAGCTTTGGTGATTGCTGTCAACTGGTTGTTGTCAATTTCTGACGGCTGGCCACTACACTTCTCAGCTTCAAGGCTCTCGTCTCCTTTGCAAAACTTCTTGAACCACCACTTCTCTGTACGTTCACTAGCAGTTCCTGGGCCAAATGCACTGTTGACATCTGTAGTGGTGGTCTCTGCTGCATTATGACCCATTTTGAAGTCAAATAAGAAAATCGCTCAAATTTGCTTTTTGCCTAACATCCCTTCAGTAGTCTAAAACAAATATAAACAGCAAGTAATAAGTCATTAGCAAAAAACATAAAGCAAGAAATGTGCATAAAAATGATGTGTAACATAACCACATTTATTTAAGAATGTGTTCCAATATTGAACGGCAAATATCAACAGTGCAGAAATTGCAATTACATTTGCACCAACCATAATTACTTCTTCACTAAGTAAGCATATGAGCACATGTTCAGCACTTTATGTCATTATGCAATTGCAGACTAAGACAAAATGAGATACTACCAGGTTGGTGTGAAAGTAGTGGCAAAAACTGCAATTACTTTTGTTTGCTTCAATTTATATTACACATCTACCAAAAAGAAAAAAATCTAAAACACTGACACTGCCAAATGTTAGTGAGAATATGGTGTAACAGAAACTTTTGTTGATTGTTGGTGTATGGCAAAATGGTACAACCATTTTGGAAGATATTTTGGCAGTTTCTTACAAAACTGAGTATGCTCTTACCATATGATCAAGCAATCATGGTACCCGTAATTTATCCAAAAGAATTGAAAACTTAATGTCCACACAAAAGCCTGCACAAGGATGTTAAAAGCAGGCTTTTAAAAAACTTTTATTTTATGTTCAGGTGTACATGTGCAGGTGTGTTATATAGGGAAACTTACGTCATGAGGGTTTGTTGCACACATTATATCATCATCACCCAGGTCTAAACCTAGTATACAATAGTTACTTTTTCTGATCCTCATTCCCACACTCTGGTCTCAAGTAGTACCCAGGGACCTTTGTTCTCCTCTATGCATCTATGTGTTCTCATCATTTAGCTTCCACTTATGAGTGAAAACATGGAGTATTTGGTTTTCTGTTCCTGTGTTATGATGCTAAGGATCATGGCCTCCAGCTCCATCCACATTGCTGTGAAGGACTTGATATCATTCATTTTTAATGTTGCATAGTAACCATGTTATATATGTACCACACTTTTTTATCCAATCTACCATTGATGGGCATTTAGGTTGATTCCATATCTTTGCTATTGTGGACAGGGCTGCAATAAACATATGCATGCATGTGTCTTAATGGTAGAACAATTCATATTCCTTTGTGTGTATAACTAGTAATGGGATTGCAGGGACAAATTGCAGTTCTGTTTTTAGATATTTGAGGAATTGTTACACTGCTTTCCAAAATGGTTAAACTAATTTATACTCCAGCCAACAGTGTATAGGCATTCCTTTATCTCCACAACCTTGCCAACATCTGTTATTTTTTTACTTTGTATTAATAGTCATTCTGTCTGGTAAAAGATGGTATCTCAGTGTGGTTTTGATTTGCATTTAGCAAATGATCAGTGATATTGAGCTTTTTAAAAATATGCTTGTTGGCCACATGTATGTCTTCTTTTGAAAAGTGTTCATGTACTTTGCCCACTTTTTAATGGGGTTGTTTGATTTTTGCTTGTCAATTTGTTTAAATTCCTCATAGCTATTAGATATTAGACCTTTGTCAGTTTCATAGTTTCCAAAAATTGTCTCCCATTCTCTGGATTTTGTGTTCACTCGTTGATAGTTTCTTTTGCTGTCAATAAACTCTTACATTTAAGTAGATCTCATTTGTCAATTTTGGCTTTGGTTGTAATCACTTTTGGCTTCTTTGTTATGAAATCTTTGCCAGTTCCTATGTCCAGAATGGTCTTGCCTAGGTTGTCTTACAGGATTTTTATAATTTGGGGTTTTATATTAGTCTTTAATTCATCTTGAGTTGATTTTTGTATATTGTGTAAGGAAGGGGTCCAGTTTCAACCTTCTGCATATAGCTAGCCGGTTAACCCAGCGCCATTTATTGAATAGGGAGTCCTTTCCCCATTGCTTGTTTTTGTCAACTTTGTTGAAAATCAGATGGTAGTAGGCATGTGGTCTTATTTCTGGGCTCTCTATTCTGTTTCATTGGTCTATCTGTCTGCTTTTGTCCAGTATCATGTTTTGGTCACTGTAGCCATAAACATAGTATGAAGTTGGGTGGCATGATGCCTCCAGCTTTGTTCTTTTTCCTTAGGATTGCCTTGGCTATTGGGCTCTTTTTTTGATTCCATATGAATTCTAAAATAGTTTTTTTCTAGTTCTGTGAAGAATATCATTGGTAGTTTGATAAAAATGGCATTGAATCTATAAATTGCTTTGAGCAGCAGGGCCATTTAAATATTGATTCTTTCTATCCATTAGTATGGAATGTTTTTCCATTTGTGTTATCACCAATTTCTTTGAGAAGTGTTTTGTAATTCTCACTGTAGAGATCTTTCACCTCCCTGGTTAGCTATATTTCTAGGTACTTTACTCTTTTTGTGGCAATTGTGAATGGGATTGCATTCTTGATTTGGCTTTTGGCTTGTCTCTTGTTGGTGTATAGAAATGCTAGTAATTTTTGTTCATTGAGTTTGTGTCCTGAGACTTTGCTGAAGTTGTTTATCAGCTGAAGGAGCTTTTGGATCAAGACTATGGGTTTTTTTTAGATGTAGAATTATGTCTTCTTCAAACATCGATGGTTTGACTTCCTATTTGAATGGGGTTAATTTATTTTCCTTGCCTGATTTCTCTGGTCAGGACTTTCAATAGAATGTTTCCTAAGGGTGGTGAGGGAGAGAATCTGTGTCTTGTACTGGTTTTCAATGGGAATTCTTCCAGCTTTTGCCCATTAAGTATGATATTGGCATTGGGTTTTTCATAGATGGCTCTTATCCTTTTGAATTATGTTCCTTTAGTACGTAGTTTATTGAGAGTTTCTAATATAAGGGGGTGTTGAATTTTATCAAAAGCCTTTTCTGCAGCTATTAAGATAATTATGTGGTTTTTATCTTTAGTTGTGTTTATGTGATGCATCACATTTATTGATATGTGTATGTTGAACCAACCTTGCAGTCCAGGGATAAAGCCTACTTGATTGTTGTGGATTAGCTTTTTGATATGCTGCTGGATTTGGTTTGCAAGTATTTTGTTGAGAAGTTTTGCATCAATGTTCATCAGAAATATTGACCTGAAGTTTTCATTTTTGTTATTTCTCTGACAGGTTTTGATATCAAGATGATTCTGGCCTCATAGAGTAAACGAGTTGGGGAGGTGACCCTCCTCCTCAATTTTTTGGAATTGTTTCAGTGGGAATAGTACCAGCTTTTCTTTGTACGTCTGGTAGAATTTAACTGTGAATCCGTCTGGTCCCTGGCCTTTTTTGGTTGGTAGGTTATTTATTATTACTGATTCAACTTGGAAGCTCATTATTGGTAGTTCAGAATTTTTCTTTCTGGTTCAGTCTTAGGAAGGTGTATGTGTTCATGAAATCATCCATTTCATCTAGGTTTTCTAGTTTGTATGCATAGAGGTATTTGTTGTAGTATCTGATGGTTGTATTTCTGTGGGATCAGTGGTAACTTCTCCTTTGTTATTTCTGGTTGTGTTTATTTGGATCTTCTCTCTTTTATTCTTTATTTGTCTAGATAGTGACCTGTTCATCTTATTATTTTTTTCAAAAAACCAACTCATGAATTCATTGATCTTTTGAGTTGTTTTTCATGTCTTGATTTCCTTCCTTTCAGTTCTTATTTTTGTTATTTCTTATTTTCTGCTAGCTTTGGGGTTGGCTTGTTCTTGCTTCTCTAGTTCTTTTGGTTGTGGGGTTAGGTTGTCAACTTTACAAAATTCTCTCTTAACACTGCATTACCTGTGTCCTAGAGATTCTGTTATGTTGTAACTTTTCTCTCATTAGTTTCAAAGAGCTTCTTGATTTCCTCCTTAATTTCATTTTTTACCCAAAAGTTATTCAGGAGCAGGTTATTTAATTTCCATGTAATTGCATGGTTTTGAGCAATTTTTTTAGTCTTGATTTCCATTTTTATTGCACTGTTATCCAAGAGTCTGTTTGATTGATTTTGGTTCTTTTGCATTTGCTGGGGATTGTTTTATAACTGATTGTGCAGCTGATTTTAGAAAATGTGTCAAGTAGTGATATGAAGAATTTATATTCTGTTGTTTTGGGGTGGAAAGTTGTGTAGAGGTCTATTAAATTCGTTTGTTCCAATGTGAGTTAAGTCCTGAATATCATTGTTAATTTTCTGCCTCAATGATCTATCTCATACTGTCAGTGAAATGCTGAAGTTTCCCACTATTACTGTGTGAGAATCTATGTCTCTTTTTAACATCTTTCCTTTCATGTTGACCTTGGAAAGTTGATTATGTGTCTTGCTAATGATCTTCTTGTATAGAATCTTGCAGTGGTCTGCTCTATTTTCTGCATTTGACTGTTGGCCGCTCTAAAGAGTTTGGAGACATTTTCATGTTTGATATCTTGAAATATGTTTTCCAAGTTATTTGCTTCCTTCCCATCCCTTCAGGGATGCCAGTGATTCATAGGTTTGACCTCTTCGCATAAGCTGATATTTTTCAGAGGTTATGTTCATTTATTTTCACTCCTCTTTTTTTTTTAATACTTGTCTTACTGACTTATTTCAGAGAGCAAGTCTTTAAGGTCTAAGATTCTTTCCTGGGCTTGGTCTGTTTGGCTATTAAAACTTATGATTGCATTGTGAAATATTTGTAGTGTTTTTCAGCTTCATCATGTATGTCAGGTTTTTTTTTTTTTCATACTGGCTATTTCATCTATCAGTTCCTGTATCACCTTATTGTGATTCTTAGTTTCCTTTCATTGAGCTTTTCTGTTCTGAATCTCAATAGTCTTCAGGTCAGGTGGGGGCAGGTTGGTTTGCTGAAGTCCCATGTCAAGAGGACCTTCCCAGTGAGAAGTGAGGACTGAGACCTGCATGAGGAATAGTCTGGACACTTTTCCATGAGGCGAGTGCTCTATAGCATGGGTCTGGACCAGTCCTTCATTCCCACAGACTTTCCTGAGCCTGGAGACAGCAAGAGCAAGGCTGCAAAACAGCAAAGATGGCAACCTGCTCCTCACAATGGGAGCTGTGTCCCAGGGAATTGCAGAGCTGCTACTGGCTCAATAGTTCCAGTGGGGAGTTGCTGAAGACTCAGGCTGGGAGGACCTACCCAGCAAGGAGATATGGGATTGGGAACCCATGTAACAGTCTGGCCACTTTTCCGTAGGGCTGTTGCAGTATGCTGGAGGTTCACCTCAATCCCTAGTCACCTCCGATTTTCTCATACCTGAAGGTATCAACAGTGAAGGCTGTGAAACAGCAAAGATGTCAACCTGCTCCTCCTAGGAACTTTGTCCTAGCAAGACACGGACTTGTTGCTGGCCCAGACATACTCCTAGAGGTGGCTGGGGACTCCTGTTTCTCAGTGTGGAGAAACGTGATCAGGATCTGTGTAAAAAAGCAATCTGGCTGTTTTTTCATAGAGTAGCTCTGCTGTTTTGGGGGTCTTCTCTAGCCTCAATTGCCCCAGACATTCCAAAGGAAACAATGGCGAGGGCCTAAAAACAGCAAAGATGGTAACCGCCTGATCTTCCCTCTGGGAGTTCTGTCTCAGGAAGATTTGGAACTGCTGCCAAATGGACAACACTGGTGGAGGTGTTTCTAGAATTAGGTCAGGAGATTTTGCCCAGTGAAGAGAAATGGTATCTGGGCACTGTGTGAAAAATCAGTTTGGCTGCCTCTTTGGAGAGCACCTGCAGTGGGCCAGGAGATCACTTCAGTCCCTAGTCTCCTCAGATTCCCCAGAGCCTGAAGGCAATGGTGACAAAGGTTGCAAAATAGCAAAGATGGCAGCCCATCCCTCCTTCTGGGAGCTCCATCTAAGGTAGGTATAATGCTGCTATCCATAGTTGGCTGGATCTCCAAGCCAGTGGGTCTTATCCTGTGAGAGACCATGGAAATGGGGCCTGCAGACCATTGCTGCTCAACTCCCTGGATTCAGCCCCTTTCCTTGGTATACATATGGAGGTTTATCTAACCTCTGGCTTTGCTGGGGTTACAGATACTTTTGCTGGGAAGCCTGGGTATCTAAAGCTCTTGGGGCTCTATGTCTGCCTGAGCAGCTGCTCTGCTGAGAATCCACATAGTTCTGTATGTCAAACTGAAGGCCCTGGTGCCATGGGTTTACGAGAGGATCTCCTGATTCAAGGGTTGCAAGGATTCATGGGAGAAGAGTGGGCTCCCAGTGTTGCTCAATCATTCAATCACTACTTCCCTCATAAGGGCAGGAGAGGCAGGGTAGGCTCCCCTGGTTCTATGTCACTCCCAGGTGAGCAGTCATCCTGCCTTGCTTTTCTCCATTCTTTGTGGGTTGAGTAGTTTTCTCGATGAATCCCAATTCATGTACTTGGATGAATTTATTGTATTTACTTGCCCCTTATATTTCTTGCCCCTTATATTTCTCTCTGTGACAGTGACACACACTAGCTGCTTCTAGTGAGTCATCTTGGCCAGCCCTTTAGTTTTATTCATAATTCCCAAATGTGAAAATAATTGAGATCTCCTCAGTAGATTAATGGATAAATAAACTGTAGTACATTCAGACAGTGGAACATTATTTAACACTAAAAAAAAAAGAAAAGAGCTATCAAGCCATGAAAATAGAGGAAACTTAAATGCATATTACTAATTGAAAAAAGCCAATCTGAAAAGACTATGTACTATATGGTTCTTACTATATGACCTTCTGGAAAAGGCAAAATGTAGAGATGGTAGAAATATCAGTAGTTGCCAGATCAAACTTAACCATTGAGTAATTGCTGCTCAAATTAAATGTAGAAATATCAGTAGTTGCCAGATCAAACTTAACCATAGAGTAATTGCTGCTCAAATTAAATATCTAATGAATAGCTTAACAGAAATCCCAGAAAATATAAAACTGTTTCCATGTAAGTTATCTGCATCACAGAATAAAGCTCAATAATATCTATAGAAATTCAAAAATATGCAGGAATCAACAAAAAAATTGCATCTGCCTAACAGTGAAAAATCATGGGCATTCAAAAAGTTGGAAAATATGACCTATAATAAAAGAAATATTAATCAATAGAAACTGACACTAGTTGATAACAGAGATGTTGGAATTAGTTATTATAACTATATTCTGTATATCAAGAATGTAGAGGAAAGATTGAAGGTGTGAAGTCAAGACAGGGAAGATATAAAAATGATCTAAAACAAATTTTATAAGTTATTTAAAATGTTGAAACATACAGTGGCTGTAAATATAAAATCTAGGTTTGCACAAAGGAATGAAGAGCACCAGAAATGCTATGTAGCTAAGTGTAACATGCATTATTTTTCATTTTAAATCTCTTTAAAAGATAATTAAGTATTTAAAGCCAAAATAAAACAATATTGTATAAATCAAATGAAATGTATAACAGCAATAGCACAAAGTCCAGAAGGGCAGAAATGGAAATTTACTGTGATGAACTTCTTATTCTATATGAGAACTTGAAGATAGAGTGTATTAGAATTAAGATGAATTATGAGGCAAACACACTCAATTTTTTTAAAGGTTATAACCAATAAGACAATGAAAGAGGTAAAATGAAATCAGAAAAATAAATAAAAGGGGATAAAAGGTGGGAAAAGGGACCAAATATTAGATATAATAGATAGAAAACAATTATTAAGTTGCTAGATTTATAGCAACCATATCAATAGCCACATAAAATAGTCTAAATATTTGTAGTATTGGTTAAGAAGCAACACCCTCTGTATGTTGCCTATAAGAAAAACATTTTAGACATAAGCGCATCAATAGGTTAAAAGAAGTAGAAATATATATTATTCTAAAACTAATCAACATAAAGCAGAAGTGATTATGTTAATATCACAAAAAGTAGATTTCGAGCAAAACGTGTTACAAGGGATAAAGGGAATAATTTCATTAAGAGAATAGGGAAGATGCATCCTCAATGCTTATGCCCCAAGAGAGTTTTGAAGTATGTGAAATAAGAAGTAATCGAATTATTACAGAAATAGAAAAATCTACAATTATGGTAGAAGGTTTAAATGTTGCTCAACAATTGACAAAAATAAATCGGTAAAGATATAGAGCTTTGAACAACACTATCGATCTGCTTGACCTAACTGGCATTACAGAACACGCTAGAACTTTCACCTCTCCCAGGTAATAATACCAGTTCTCACTTCCAGCACCATCATTGTCAGTGGTGAATGCAAATACCACACTTCTCACCCCCGCAGTGTCAATTGAGACTTCCACCCACATCCAGCAGCAAGGCAACCCATCCTTTTCCTACCTGGGTAGTGTCAAAGAAGGCCTGTTGGAGAGTCAGGACTTCAGTAACTGCCCAACAGTAATGAGGCCATCTTCCTCATGGTGTTAGTTGTGGTGGGGGAAACTAACACCGTGAACACTGACCCCATATGGAAAGCAACAAATAATGTGTTCCTGCTATGGCTAGCTGAGGTGACATCAGTGGAGTCCAAATTGGGAGTCAAGACTTTCACATCTGCCTAGCACTGCTAGGTTGTGGATGTCAAGGGAGACAGAGTGGGAAACTTGCATTTTTATGAAGACCTTGTGGTAACAAGAGGGTGCCTCTCTTTCCCCAGTCAGAGCAGTGAGACAAGGGAAGTCTACTACAACTTAAGATTTAATAAGACCCAAAGTTTCATAAAATATTAACTGAAATCAAAAGAACTGGAAATATCTTAATGTGATTCAAAAGACAACCAATAAATACCAACACTGAGTTGAGAAATATTAGAATTATCTAACAAAGACTTAGGGTAGCAATTATTTAAAAAAAAAAACTCAACAAGAAATTATAATTTCTCTTGAAACAAGAAAAAAAAAGTCTCCACAAAGAAATAAAATGTCACAGCAAAGAAGCAGAAGATGTAAAGAACAACTATGAGGTAATTTTATAACTTAAAAAGAGATACACATGTGCACACGTGCACACACACACACATCCCAACACACACACACATCTCTTGCTGAATAGGCTCAATGTCAGAAAAAAAGGAACAGAAGAAGGAATCAAGGAATCAGTGAATTAGAAGATGAAAGAATTAAAATTATGCAATCTAAACAACTAAGAGAAAATAGACTGGTTAAAAAAAAATTTGAAAATAGTCCCAGGGACCAAAGGGACTATAGTGAAAGATCTAAGATGGGTGCCACCAGGGTCTCAAAAGAGCAGAAAAAGAGGGCAGGGCTAGAAAGAGTGGTTGAAAAAAAAAAAAAAAAAAAAAACACCTGAAATTTTCCAAGTTTGGAAAAAGACAAACTTACAGGTTCAAGAAGCTGAGTGCAATTTAAACTGAATAAACCCCACAAAATTTATACTAATATATAATTGTCAAAATTCTGAGAAAAACGAAAGGCAAAGAAAAATATTTTGATAACAACCAGAAAGAAACGAAACTCTGCTTACCAGGACGAGATAATTTGAGTGAGAGCAGATTTCTCATCAGAAAACTTGGATACCAGAAGAAAGAGGCACAATTTTTTGCAAATGTTTAAAGAAAAGAACTGTCAACTCAGAATTCTTATCCAGTGAAAATATCTTTTAGGAGTAAAGAGAAAATCATGGTACTCTCAGAGAAAGCAAAACTTAGAAATTTATCATCAGCAAAACTACCTTTAAAAATGTACAAAGGTGTTTCTGAAAGTAAAAAGGAAATGAAAAAAGAAGGAATCTTGTACCATCAGCAAGAAACAAGAAAAACCAGAAATGGTACAAATATGAAACAATACAACACATTTTCTCTCTCCTCTTGAATTTTCTATATTATTTTTGCCATTTAAAGTAAAAATTATAACACTGCCTGATTTGATTCTAAATGCATATACAGGAAATATTGAAGATAATCATAAACAGAGGAAGGTAAATAGATGCAAATGTAAATTTTCTACACACCAAAGTGATCATTGTTGACACCAGTAGATTGTTATATGTTATGTATAAATAATTTAAAGTATTGTTGAATGTAACATAGTAAAGCCACTAGAAAGACTATATAAAGAGGCACAGAGGCCGTGCCCGGTGGCTCAAGCCTGTAATCCCAGCACTTTGGGAGGCCCAGGTGGGTGGATCACTGGAGGTCAGTAGTTTGAGACCAGCCTGTCCAATATGGTGAAACCCTGTGTCTACTCAAAAAAAAAAAAAATTAGCCAGGCATGGTGGCATATTCCTGTAATCCCAGCTACTAGGGAGGCTGAGGCGGGAGAATTGCTTGGACATTGGAGGCAGAGGTTGCACTGAGCCGAGATCGCGCCACTGCACTCCAGCCTGGGCTATAGAGTGATACTCCGTCTCAGAAAAACAAAGGTATACAAAACAAAAACGACAATAAAAACAAGGCACAGTAAAAACTATTATAGATAAATCAAAGCAATATTCTAAGAAAAAGTTCAAGTAACCTACAGGAAGGCAGAAAAACAAAACAGAGAAACAAAAATACCTGAAAGAACAAACAAAAGGTTTAAATCTTAACATATGAACAATCACATTAAGTGTAAATGATCTAATTACATCAATTCAAATAATTTGGCAGAGTAAATTGAAACAAATTAATTATATGCTGTCTATAAGACGTTCAGTTAGAATATAATGATATAGATAGATTGAAAGTAAAAGGACAGAAACGTTAATTCTTTAAAAAGTGTTTACATCAATGTCAGAGAAAGTAAACTTCAGAGCAAAGAAAATACAAGAGACTGAGAGAGGCATTACTTACTGATAAAAGTCAGTCCACCAAGAAAACCTGACAGACCTAAATGAATACAGTAGTCCCCACTTATTTGCAGTTTCACCATCCACGGTGTCAGTTACCCTCAGTACAGTACAATAAGATACTCTGAGAGAGAGACAAAGAGAAACCACACTCATATGACTTTTATGACAGTATATTGTAATAATTATTCTATTTTAGGGCTAGCTGTTTTTGTTAATCTGTGTCTAATTCATAAATTAAACTTTGTCATAGGTATGTATGTATAATAAAAAACACAGAGAAAGTGAAGGCCTAGGACATTGCTGTACACTGCTGTAGAGTTTATAATACTGAACGGTACACTTAGGCTACATTAAATTTATAAAAAGAAAATGTTTCTTTTTCAATAATAAATTAACCTTAGCTTACTGTAACTTTTGTACTTTATAAACTTCAAAAATTTCAAAAAGTTTTTGACTGTTTTGTAAAAAGACTTAGCTTAAAATACGCTTTGTACAGCTGTGCAAAAATATTTTCTTTCTTTATATGCTTGTACTATAAGCTTTTATCTATTTCAGTGTTTTTGTTTTGAAACTTAAGAAGTACGACGCAAGCATACACATTAGCCTAGGCCTACACAAGGTCAAGATCCTCAATATCACTGTCTTCCACCTCCACATCTTGTCCCATTAGAGGGTCTTCAGGGGCGCTATCACCCACGGAACTGTCATCTCCTATGATAACAGTGCCTTTTTCAGGAATACCTCCTGAAGAAACTGCCTGTTTTACACTTAGCTTTTTTTGCAAATAAATAGGAGTATACTCTAAAATAACAAAAAAATATAGTATGGTAAATACAGAAACCACTAACCTAGTCATTTATTATTATTTATTATTATTATTATCATTTATTATCGAGTATTATGTACTATACACAACTGTATGTGTTAGACTTTTATATGACTGGCAGCACAGTCGATTTCTTTACTCGAGCATCACCACAAATACATGAGTAATGCATTGCACTTGGATGGTATGACGGCTACGACATCACTAAATAGTAGACATTTTTCAGCTTTATTATAATATTCTGGGACAGTTCTCATGCATGTGGTTTGTAACTGATTAAAACATCAGTATGCGGCACATATAACTGTACTATGAAAACATTCTTGGCATATATATTTCATTACTTAGATCATGGATGTCCAATCTTTTGGCTTCCCTGAGCCACACTGAAAGAAGAATGATCTTGGGCCACACATAAAGCACACTAACACTAACGATAGCTGATGAACTAAAAAAAAAAAAAAAAAATTTAAACTAATAGTGTTTTAAGAAAATTTACAAATGTGTTGGGTTGCATTCAAAGCCTTCCTGGGCCGCATTCAGCCTGTGGGCCACGAGTTAAATAAGCTTGTTAGATGAAACGGACCAATTTCTCAAGAGGCACAGACCACCACAACTCATCCAACATGAACTAGACAATTTGAATAATCCTAGAACTAGGGAGGACATTGAATTTGTAGTTCGAAAACTTCTTAAAAAGAAATCTCCACTGCCAAATTGTTTTACTGGGAAATTCTATCATACATTTTAGGAATTAACACCAATTCTTTACAATCTCTTCCAGAAAACTTAAGAAAAGAGAATACTTCTCAGTTCATTTCATGAGGCTAGCATTAACCTCCTATCAAAACGAAAGTAAAAAAAAAAATGTGGATCAAAAATCTCTCAAGAATATATATGTAAAAATCCTTAACAAAATATTGTCAAATAGAATTCAGTAATAAATAGAATTACATATCATGACTAAGCGGAGTTTATTCCAGTAATGAAAGACTGGTTTCAATCAGTCAACGTAATCAATGATAATAACATACTTCAAAAAAAAAACCCCACATAATTATAAAAATTAAGGCAGAGAAGTCATTTGACAAAGTTTATCACCCACTTATAATAAAAAAATTCAGAAGAGTAAGAATATTGATGTCTTTCTTCAACTTGTTAAAAATCATCTACAAAAAACCTACAGCTAACATGATACTTAATCCCCTACCCAGGAACAAAGCAAGGACACCTGCTCTAAACACTCTCATTCAACATAGGACTGGAAGTCCTGACCAGTGAAATAAGGCGAGAAAAAAAAATAAAGATATACATGTTGGAAACAGAGAGATAAGACTATTCTTATTTGCAGATGACACAATTGTCTATGTAGAAATTTCCAAGAAATCTACGCACATGTACACACACACACACACATGCACACACACACATTGTCACACAGACACACACAGTTGCTCGTAGCAAATAAACTGAGTCCAGCAAGTTTGAAAGTTGTTAAATAAATATGCAAAAATGAGTTGTATATTTATATACTGCTAAAGATCATGAGAACACTAAAACTGAAAATATTTAAAATTTCTCAGTAGAAAATGAAATACTTTGGGGTAAATCTGATAGAATATGTTGTGGAAGTCAGTGCTAAAAAGTAGGAAATATTTATGAAATCAATCAGATCTAAATAAATAGAGACATAATATATTAATGGATTACAAAACTCAGCATAGTAAAAAAAAAAAAAAGTCAATTTTTTCTAAATTGATATGCATGTGTAATGCAATTCTTATCAATAACCCAGAAAACTTCTTCGTACATTTTTACAAGATTAATCTGAAAACAGTATGAGTTTTAAAACATTGAAAAGCAAAGGAACTAGACTAGCTAAATCAATTTTGAAAAAAGAAAAAGTATGAGGCATCAGTTTACTTAATTTTAAGATATTATATATCACAGTAATCAAGACTGTGTGGTATTAGTGAAAAGATAGACATGTATGTCAAGTAAACAGCATTTATAGCCCAGAAATAGACCCATTACATATTTCTCACTAATTTTTTAATAAAGGCACCAAATAATTCAGTGAAGTTAGAATAGTCATTCAATAAATGCCATTGGAAAGCTAGACATTCATAGTTTTTAAAAAAGAAACCTCAGTCTAAATCTCATACTTTATATCAAAATTGACTCAAAATGTACCAACTATTTTAATATAAATCATAAAATCATAAAAGTTTTCAATAAAAGCAGATAAAATATCTTAGGTCTAGGGTGAGTCAAAGGCTAGACAGTAAAATCAAGATCCCTAAAGGCCATATTGATAAATTGAATTAGAAAATGGGCAAAAAGCCTGAAAAGACATTACTATGTAACATGATTAGACATTAGAAAAATACAAATTAAAATCACAGTGAGATATCATTACATACCTATCAGAATCGCTAACATAAAATACATACAGACATCACCAAATGGTTTGAAGTATGTAGAGAAACTAGACAATTGTCAGTAAGAGTTTAATGATGCAGCTAGTATGGAAAATATTTGGCAATTTCTTATAAATGTAAGCACACAACTACCAAAAAGCCCTATAATTGCACATTTGACAATTTATGCCAGAGAAATGAAAAGTTGTGTTCACCCCAAAACATGTCCATTTATATTTATGGTTGCTTTATTTTTAAAGCAAAGGAATAGAAAGAGCACAGATGTCGTTCAATGGGTAAATGGTTAAACAAACTGTGGTACATCTATACCATGGCACACTCGGTAGTAAAATTGATACATGCAACAGCCAAATATAGCTCCAGAAAATTATGCTGAGAGAAAAATGGCAGTCCCACAAAGTTACATACTATATAATTCCATTTACATAACATTCTTGAAATGATCAAAATATAAAATGGAGATGGTTGCTGGGGAATGGCGAGGCAATATGGTAGAGCAGTAGCTGTGGCTGTATGAGAACAAGAAGAATAAGCCTTGTGATGATGGAATTGTTCTGTATCCTAAATGCATCAATATCAGCCTTCTGGTTGTGATACTGTATTATGGTTTTGCAAGAAGTTATGAGGTCGTTTGTATTATTTCTTCCAACTATATGTGAGCCTACAATTATTTCAAGGTGAAATGTTAAAAAATGTTTAATAACACCACCAATAGCATGAAAATACGTTAAATACTTAGGGATAATTAAAAAAAAAATCCGAAAGAGCTATAAAATGAAAATAAAAAAAATTTTTATAATTAAAAAATAAACGAAAATTTTGCTGGATTGAATGCCACATATGGAAATTAACTCTTGATTTATGATATACTTTAATGTAAAAGCTAAATTTATAAAACCCCTAGAAGATAAAAAAGGTAAAAATCTTAGTGATTTTGAGATTAGCAAAGATTTCTTAAATATGATTCAATAAGCGCAAATATAAAAATAAGTCTTAACATGGGACTCACCAAAATAAAAGGAAAGTTACAGACTGGGAGAAAATATTTGCAAAATACATGGAATATAGCAAGGAATTTTATCTGGAAAATGTAAAGACCTTTTTTGATTCTATAACAGCCCAGTTTTTGAAAGGGGGAAAAATATTGAATAGATACTTCCCTAAAGGTGTATGGATGGTATAAAAGCAAATGAAAAGATGCTCAACATCATTATTCCTTAGGGAAATGCAAATTATAACCTCAAGGAGATCCCATTACACATTCTATTAGAATACCTAAGATTAAAAAGATTAATCATAGAAAGTGTTCGCCAGGATATGGAGGAACTGGGATTCTCATATATACTGCTGATAGGAATAAAAAGGGGTATAATCATTAAAAAACTGGATTACAGTTTCTTATAAAGTATGTGCTTATTGATATACCATATGAGCAATATTTTTACCATATGATTAAGCCATTCCATTCCTGGGAGAAATAAAAGCATATGTCTACTTGAAGACTTATACATGAATATCCTTTATAAGGAACATTTATAAATAATAGCTTTATTTGCAATATAGAAAAACTGTAAACAACCCAATTGTGTATCAACAGACAAATGCATAAACAAATTGTCATGTGTCTATACATACAGTGCTTGACTACTACTCAGAAGTAAAAAAAAGTGAACTATTGATGCATACAACCTGGATGGATGTCAAAATAATCATGCTATGTGGAAGAAGTCGGACAAAAATGTGCACAATGTAGGATTTCACTTATTTAAAAAATTCCAGAAATTGCAGTTCAATCTGTGGTGACAGAAAGCAGGTCTGTGGTATCCTGGGGAGGAGGGATAGGTAGGAACCAGGAGTCACAAAGAAACTTTTGGTGAGAGATGTAATGACTATCTTGATTGTAGCAATGGTTTAGTGGGTAGAGGTACATGCTAAAACTCACCAATTTTACACTTTAAATATGGGCAGTTTGCTTCCAAATAAATGACAACATGCTAAAATTTCATGACCTTCCATTTCTTTTTTTCCCTTCCCCTTTTCCTCCTCCCTCTTCCTCCTTTTTCATACATACTTAAGGCATAGATCATTTTGTTCATATACTATTTCTTAACAGGACCATAATGCATTGGTTTAAATATCTTTCTGAGAGATTTCTCCTATGCATTTGCAGGGTTAGCTGCCTTTCATTTTCAACATTAATTTAACCTGTAATTAACTTTTCAGTGTGGCTTTTCTCTTTCTTTCTTTCTCTCTCTCTTTTTTTGTTTTTTTCAGAGACAGAGTCTCACTCTGTCGCCCAGGCTGGGGTGCAGTGGCACGATCTTGGCTCACTGCAACCTCCACCTCCCGAGTTCAAACAATTCTCCTGCCTCAGCCTCACGAGTAGATGGGATTACAGGTGCCCGCCACTATGCCCAGATACATTTTTGTTTTTTTAGTAGAAATGGGGTTTCATCATGTTGGCCAGGCTAGTCTCGAACTCCTGACCTCATGATTCTCCTGCCTTGGCCACAAAGTGCTGGGATTACAGGTGTGAGCCACCGCACCCGGCTGTGGCATCTTTTTGAGTAAACACAAGATTTGTACTCAGGAATCGGATTTTACATCAAGGAACTTCCATATCTGGCTCTGCCATCACGGGAAAATCCCTGAACTTGTCTAATTTCTACTTTTTCACCTATGAAATGGGAATACAAAATCCGTTTTAAAATGTGTTAAATGAGATATGCTTTGGAAGCATGATATTTTTATTACTGATGTACAGAACAACCTTATCTCTCAGTATTGGCTTATCTGTAAGGCATATTCTAGGTATTCAATGAATACCTTTATGTTGAATTTGTTTATTTCATTAATTCGTTTCCTTACTAAGTATGGATATCTTGAGAAAGGAACACAAAATAGGTAATTCTGGTGAAAAAAATGTGAAAAACATCATAGGGAATCTTGCCTCTTCTAGCAGGTGTAGGGGACGGATTTGCCGGGATGGGATGAGGATCACTACTGGGCTACTGTGGGAAAGTGGAAATAAAAGAACGAGAATGAGGTGAAAGAAGAGTGAGAATCCAGCAGAATAATCATTGTCTACTTAGAAATTTCCTACCTACCAGTTTTGCTTGGCTGAAAATAGAGTTTTACTTCCTTGCTTAAAATCAACATGTACATCCACTACCTCCAGGAGCAAGTATAAAGCCTGAGTGTTTAATATGTGACTTCTCTTTCTCTTGGGTTCTTCTTCCAACCCACCTTTCCTTTCTCCTCTAACTCCTTATTATGCACCGCACATCTCAGCCAAACCAAACTACTCTCCGTTTCCCAAAGACACGGTTTCTTTCCGGCTACCTCTCAGTCTTTGTTTATCTTATTGCATCTCCTGTGGGTTTCTCCTAATACTTGCCTGCTAGGTGAAGTCCTCCTGTTCAATACTCCAGTCAAATGTCACCTCCTTTGTGAAAACCTCTCTTTTTTCACAGGCAAAACTAATTTTTTTCCCCAAATGTGTACATTTGTCGCAGCTAATGAACCAATATTGATATGCTATAATTAGGTAAATTCCATACTTTATTCAGATTTCATTAGTTTCTCGAATGTCCTTCTTCTGTTCCAGGATCCCATCCAGGATATGGCATTACATTTAGTCATCATGTCTCCATAGCTTCCTTCTGGGCAGTGACAGGTTTTCAGATTTTCCTTGTTATTGATGATGACCTTGACAGTGTTAAGGAGTACTGGTCAGCTATTTTGTAGAATGTGCTTCAGTTTGAGTTTGTATGATATTTTTCTCATTGTTAGACTGGGGTTATGAGTTTTGGAGAAGGATCACAGTACATTATACAAAGTGGACATGCTATCAACAAGACTTATCACTGATTAGGTAAACCTCCGCCACCTAGCTGAGGCAGTGCTTGCCAAATTTCTCCACTGCAAAATTACTTTTTTCTGTTTGTTCTGTACTGACCAGGAAAGCAAGTCAGCAAGACCCGCAATTAAGGATGGAGTATTATTTCTTACCTCATTTAGTGGGGAGTATCTGCAATATTTTTTGCAGTTCTTCTGTATGGAAATGTTTTTTTCTTTCCTGTTAATTGACTTATTCAATTATTTATTAATATCAGTATGAAATAGGGGCTATTGGTTTTATGTTTGATTTAAATCCAATATTGGATTATTTCTTTGGCTGCTCAAATTTTTCCAAATTTGGCCCTTGAGAGCTCTGTCAGTTTGGCTCCACAGTCCCTTTGACGTAGCCTCATTCCTTTTTAAGCACTTTCTTACTTTCCTACACTACACATATTCCAGGCTCATTTTTCATATTCCACAATCCAGTCCTAGAATTAGCCATTTCTCCAGGGACCCCTGGTTACTTTTATTGGGAAATAGCATTAAAAACCACAATGTGAGAGCTGGGTTTGTTCCTTGTTACTGCAGTGTAATTGATTCTAGGCCATCTCAGTGGACAGCACTAGGAAAAAAAATATTTATTCTAATCCATTTGTGCGCATATTTCTCTATCCATAGTATTTCTGTAATACTAAGTGGGAGTTTATACTGATGTCTTTGACTCTCACTGAGTACCACATGGCACTTTCTGGCTTTCCCCCTTTAATTGTAGCCCCCCACTCCAACAGTGAGAAACCTGCCTCCCATCATCAGCCATCCGTTTACGTATTTGTCCAATCCTGTATGGATGTACAGCAGTTTCAGAATTAGCCTGACCTCTGTGAGATACACTTTATTAACTACAGTATGGTGCTTATGTACTGGTCTTTTCCTTTAGTCTTAGAGTTTCTAATCATTTCCTAAGTTAATTGGGTCTGTACCTCTTTTTTCCTATTCCATGGTGAATTATGACATGTATTTAAATACAATTAGGTTCTTTTGTCACAGTCTGCATCAATCCTTGCATCAGTTAACTTTATACACACACACACACAAACATTTTATATGTAAACCTTATATATATATATATAAACATTCTATACTATACATAATCTTAATATTTGTGTTGCAAAAGTCTATGAGCTTTGACGAAGGGATATATCATGTATTCATTACTCTGGTAATGTACGAAATAGTGCACAGCCCTAAAATAACCCCATGTGCTTCATCTAGTTAAACCCCTCTCCATTCTAGTGTTTAGTAGCATCCCATTGATGTTTAAATTTGTATTTCCCTAGTGACAAGTGATGCAAACATCTTTGCATATGTTCATTTGCTATCTCCGTATCTTCTCTGATGATTTATCTGTTCAGATATTTTCCCCATTTTTTAATTGAGTTATTTTCTTACTGTTGAGTTTTGAGAGTTCCTTATATATTCTGGATATGAGTCCTTTATTAGAAATGTGGCCTCTTAACAGTGTCTTTCACAGAATTTTTTTCTTTTAATAAAGTTAAATTTATTTTTTTCCTTCAAGAATTGTTGATTTTGTAGCCAAAACTTATCACGAAGCCCAAGGTTTCTGTTTCTCCTGTGTTATCTTCTGGTAGTTTTATAGTTTTGTGTTTTATTTACACTTAGGTCTATGATCCATTTTGGGTTCATTTTGGGTAACGAATTATGTCCGTGTCATTTCACATGAATGTCCAATTATTCCAGCATCATGTGTCAGAAATAAGTTGGCTGTATCTGTGTTGGTCTATTTCTGGCTCTTTTCCATTTACCTATGTATCTCTTCTTTTGCCAGTACCATGCTTACTCCATAACTGTAGCTTACAGTAAGTCTTCCAATTGGGTTATATGAGTTCTACAACTTTTTGCTTTTCCTTCAGGCTGTGTTGGCTATTCTGGTACCTTTCCGTTTCCATATACATATAAATTCAGGTTGTCAAATTTTAAAAAAGCTACGATTTTGGTTGAGATACCATTGTAGGTAATTTAGAAAGAATTGAATCCATGAACATGAAATATCTCTTCCATTTATTTAGCTCCTTAGTTTTTTCATAAGTGTTTTATAATTTTCCACATACAGATCCTGCGCATATTTTGTTAGATAAGATTTTTACCTAAGTATTTCAGTTTTGGGGTGCTACTTCAAATGGTAATTTTTGCTATTTCAAATTCCAATTATGTATTGCTATATTTAGGAAAATTTGTTGGCTTATGTATATTGATCTTATATACTGCAAGGTATTTTTTGTTTGTGTGTGTGCATTTTTTTATCTGTTTTATCTTGCTTGATGTATTTAAGCTTTTGGAAACTGATTTGGAGTTTGCCATTAATTTGGGAAAGTTTTAGTCACTACTATTTTGACTATTTCTTCTATCTATTCTCTTTTCCTCTCCTTTTGCTGTTCCAAAAATGTATATGCTACATCATTTTATATTATTGACCTGTTCTTTAGTTTTTAAAAATGTTTCTCACTCTTTTTTTCCCTTTAGTAGTTCAGTTTGAGAAGTTTTGGTTTATTTCTTTCAAGTTCACTGATTATTTCTTTGACTGCTTTATATCTGTCAATGAGCATCCATTGAAGGCTTTCCTAATTTCTGTTATTTTTCTTTCATTTATATTATTTATTTTCTTATTTGGATATAATTCATATGCTATAAAATTCACTTTTAAAGTATACGATTTAGTAATTTTTACTATATTTATCACACCTACCCCCTGCAAAAATATCCATACTCATTAGCAGCCACTCCCCATTTCCACTTCTTAGCAGCCCTTCCACTTATCAAAACAACTAACAATTGAATTTCTGTATATATGAATTTTCTTATACTGGGCATTTTTATACATGGAATCATATAACATAGGGATATTTGCTAACTGACAAATTATCTCAGTTTTTGTTTATTTAGAAATGTCTTAATTTATCTTTTATAATTGAAGGACAGTTTTACTGGCTGCAGTGTTCCTGGTTAATACTCTTTTTCTTTCAGCCTTTGAATATATCTTCCCACTGCCTTCTTGCATTCATGATGTCTGATGAGAAACCCATTCATAATCTTACAGAGGAGTTCTTGTATATAATGATCAATTAAACTTGTCATACATGTCTCTGAGGCTCTGTTCATTTTTCTATTCTTTTATACTTCTGTTTCTCAGACTAGATAATCTCATTTGAACTATTTCAAGTTCACTTATTTTTTTCCTTTGGGCTGCTCAAATCTGCTATTGAGTTCTTCTCATGATTTATTTATTTCAATTATTTTCTTTTTCAATTCCAGAATTTCCATTTGGCTCTTTTGAATAAATAATTTATGTATTTTCATTGATATTTTAACATGATAAGACATTGCTTTTATACTTTAGTTCTTTAGAAATGGTTTCTTTTAGTTGTTTGAACATATTCTAAATAACAGATTTAAAATATTTGTACCAGAACTCCAACATCTGGGCTTCCTCAAAGAGTTTTTATTGACTGATTTTTTTCCCCGCATATGTGCCATAGCTTTATGTGCCAAACTTTCTTCTTTCTTTTCTTTTTTTTTTTTTGTTTTTTAAAACACATTTTAAATAATATAATATAGTTACTCTAAAAATCGGATTTTTTCCCCTCTCCAGCGCTCATTTCGTTGTAGTTTTTTAATTATATATTTATTTACACGGAGTTTTGCTCTTGTCACCCAGGCTGGAGTGGTGCAACCTCAGCTCACTGCAACCTCTGCCTCCTGGGTTGAAGCGCTTCTCCTGCCTGGACCTCCAGAATAGCTGGGACTACAGGCACCTGCCATCACGTCCTGCTAATTTTTCTATTTTTAGTAGAGATGGGGTTTCACCATGTTGGCCAAGATGTTCTCTATCTCCTGATCTTGTGATCTGCCCACCTCAGCCTCCCAAAGTGCTGGGATTATAGGCGTGAGTCACCATGCCCGGCCTGTTGTAGTTGTTTGATTAAGTTTTCTGAACTAATTCTTTTTTTTTTTTTTTTTTTTTTTTTTGAGACGGAGTCTCGCTCTGTCGCCCAGGCTGGAGTGCAGTGGCCGGATCTCAGCTCACTGCAAGCTCCGCCTCCCGGGTTCACGCCATTCTCCTGCCTCAGCCTCCCGAGTAGCTGGGACTACAGGCGCCCGCCACCGCGCCCGGCTAGTTTTTTTTTGTATTTTTTAGTAGAGACGGGGTTTCACCGTGTTAGCCAGGATGGTCTCGATCTCCTGACCTCATGATCCACCCGTCTCGGCCTCCCAAAGTGCTGGGATTACAGGCTTGAGCCACCGCGCCCGGCCTGAACTAATTCTTTAAAGTCTGTATTATTTGTCATTTGTGGCCACTGATGTCTCTGCTCAGTTATTTTAGTAGCCAGCTAATGGCTGTACAGAAGTTATTTTAAATTCCTGAGACCAATTAATCTTCAGTCATTGTTAAATGGTTCTCTCTCTCTCTCACTTGCTACGTGTGTGTGTGCACGTGCACACGTGTGTGTTATGTGTTGGGTTACTCAATCAGGCAACTACAGGCATGCACCACCACACCCAGCTAGTTTTTTGTATTTTTAGTAGAAACTGGGATTCACCATATTGACCAGGGTGGTATCAAACTCCTGACCTCAGGTGATCCTCCTGCTTCAGCATCCAAAAATCTTGGGATTACAGGCATGAGCCACCATGCCCAGCAAGAGATAAATTTGGACATACCATTTCAGTTGAAACCAGTAGCTTCAATAATGTGATACATTTCCCTGCATGGATTATTCAATGAATACAGCAAAATTACCAAATATAGGCTCAAAATAACTTTTGGTAGTAATATGGGAGTATAAGTACGCACTTAATAGGTGAATACCTGAAAGGCAGTTCAAAACTTGGATTAGTATTCTAGTATGTTTATCAATAATTGCATGTTAATAATAATTTAATTGCCTCTCTTTATAGTGATAAGTCATAGCATTCACATATTTATACCAGATATTTTTCATATTAGTGTAATATCTTTATAAATAAAACAGGATGATTACAGCTCATTTTATTAGTCTGTTTTGCTTGATTCTTTCCTCTGTCATCACCCAAACTTTGGTGTTACAGACTTTCCCTTTTCAAGCACTAATGTTGAAGTGCTTTTCAAGGCTCAGTTTTCTTCATGTTTTCTAAAGGTCTCTTGGCCAAAGCAAGTCACATAGCTGAGCCTAGATTTAAGGGGTGGAGAAATACACTGACTGTACCATTTTGTGAGAAAAGTGGCAACATCAACTTGCAGGGTGTACATACAGGAATGGGGTAGTTTGCAGCCATTTTGTGAGCTGCTATATTCATTTCGTAGGCATCGTACTTTTTGTGGCATTTGATTCAGGAAGCACTCAGTAATTACTTGCTGCCTAACTGACTGATTGAATAAAAGTAGGCATTTGTATTTCAAATTGAAGAATGACTATATTTACAATTACTTTTCTTCTTTTATGAAAAAATGTTTGCTGCCTTGAAATGGTAACATGCTTCAAAGTGACTTTAAGTTCTGGCTGTTCATTCTTATTTGAGATTAAGAAATGCAATAAAATGCATCCATATTTCATCATGGCAAAGTGTTAAAAAATAGACTACTTAACAGACTTTTGCAGGTTAGAGGTTTTAAACATCCAAATGATGAGGAGAAAACAACTTCAGCATTTTGTTAGTACGAGTAAAAATGGAATATATAGTATCAACATGAAGATATTTTTTCTCTTTTGAAAAGGAACAGATAGGATGGCATATGCTTTTCTAAATGTGGAGCTTCTCAGTGCTGAGTTCAACCAGCACAACAGTAGCAATTAGATGACTCAGCTTCAAAAATGCTCCCTAACTACACTATGCAAAATCAGGTGGTCTACAATGGTAGTCAGTGAAAATTTTAGTTATGATACAATTATTTGAGATGATTTTTACTAGGTGTCTAGGTCAGCTTGATTTTCTAGCTTTGTTGCTAGAAAAGTCATGATAGATTTTTTTTTAACTTGTTTTTGATGGCCCAGAAATTAAAAGACTGTGGGTCCTAACATCTCTGATAGACGCAACAGTTGGTTTAACAAAAAATTCATAAAATTGCTCCTTAGAAAAGGTAATTTAAAAACATGAACTCAGATTTGTTTGTGAAACTAGTATTGTCAGAGTTGATTAATTGTGACCCTCACACATAAAGGATTCCAGTCTTTAGACATGTTTATGAAAGCTGCCATGAGCTTAGTGTTTCTTGGTTCCATTATTAGGTTTCACAGATTTGGATACAATTCACTAGTTTTATACTTCATCTTACTGTTCTAATTACTTCACTCTTTTCTCTCATTCATTAACTCTTCTGCCTGGAGGTCAAAATGGGACCAGTTACTAATCAAGGCCAATGGCAACCATGGCTACATTGAGGCGCCATGTTTCATCTGTCAAGGGGCATCTATCACTCCTCTCCTTGTCAAAAAGAAACTTAAATTAGACTAACATGAGTCTCTGTTTTTGCCCTGATTAAAGGCCTACATCTTCCCTAGGCATTGCCTGACACGATCTTGACTTGAGAGAGACTCAATGTTCTTATAACATCATTTGAAGAGTGCATGCTTGTCTCCCTGGGTTATTATTCTTCAGATTCACTTGTTTTTCATGGACTATAGGCTAGATAATCTAGACTTCCTTTGGGGTGTTAATTAAGAAGAGTATCCAAAATTAATCAACAGACTCACTAGGGCGAAGGGGAGCTGTCTGAGGACCTTGGAATATAACATGCTTCTGGTGCAGAGAAACGAGCCTTCGGCTATTGACAAAAAGCAAACAAGTGCACAGACGGCAATGTGACATAAAAATTTATATATATATGCAAGTTTACACTCATTTTTCTTGTCAGCTTGTCAACTTTAATTATAAAGGTTGATTTGCTATTTGGCAGATCTCAACATTGTAGATGTTGACAATTTGAAAAGCATCGTATGGTCAATGTCTTAGAAGAACAATGGGATAGAAAGGTATTGGATGAGTGATGTGTTTAAAGTCCATACTGAGCACAAAAATGATTGCATTGTAGCTTAATTGTAAAAATTCTGTCATCGCTTCAGGAAAGAGAATATATTTTATCTATAACAGAATATTGATAATTGATTGAAACGACTCATTTAAAAGGTACATTTCCTCAATCATTATTTAGCATTATTCTTTCTATAAAGTTTCTTAGTTTACTCTAATATATTTGTATTGGATATTAAAGGTTTAGAGCTTGTAGCAAAAAGTAACCTTTTTAGCAAATCCTTGGTTTTGAACATAACAAGTTAACTTCAAATCTATATCAAGCATTGTTATTTCATTTCTAACATTATAGATTCAAATAACACTTATTGGCGCTTATTTAGTTAATGAAGTTGTAGTATTTCTCAGCTATCTGCTAACTCCCACAGCAAAGGAATCTTTGCTGCCAAATTAAAGGGTGATGGATTCTTATTATGGAACTTAGAATTTCAACATCTTTTCCAAAGTCAGGAGATTGGGGACAACTGTTTTCACCCTTTAGCATTTCCAAATGCCCTTTGTCAGACGATAGATTTAGAGTGCTTATGTTCTTTAAAGATGGATACACCTTCAAACCCTAGTTTCGCCTCTAATGGGTAAGAAATGAAGAAGCCACTGACTGGTCCCAATAAGTAATGTTTGATTCCTGATTTGTGCATGCTTGTCTTGAGGTTGGGACTGAAACTCTTATTGGTGTAACTTGCAAGGCAAGATTGGTGCAACCTCCAAATTGGTGAGACTATTTTCCTACAAAAAGTAGGTAGTTTCTTACACTCAAGCAACACCCTAACTTAGGTTTGACAAGAAATGAAATAAAAGCAATTAAGGCAAATTATTCTGTGCACTTTTTCAGGGCAATCAAATATGGATTCCAAGAACCCAATTGCATATCTTGGCAATCTAATTCATTATTGCCTATCTATCTAGTAGCATGATTATATAATTTATTTCTAATAGACAACATCTGTACAAAATATTCCTACTTGATTGTGCACATCAGGAACATTCTAGCAAATTATGTTTCTTGATTCATTTTTTATTTAATCTTATTAATATTTGTAAAACAATTTTACAAGCACCCACATTCAATGTTAAGAAACTTGTTATTGACAAGATAGGAGTTCATGAAATAATCAGAAACTTCGTTGATTAATTTGAAGGACACAGTACAATTTGGTTTGATTGTGATTTTTGATTGGATGTAATGAATAAAGTTTTAAAATGGGAAGGAGATTTTAAGCTTTTATAACATATTCTTTTTCAAATATGATATCCTGATATTAGTAAGAAAAATAACTTACTCATAGTCATACTTGTTTCAACTGTTTATTGGGATAATTGATAGTTTAATGGCTTATTAAGTATTTTTCCCATAAACCACGCTTAAATTTTTTCTTTTTACCTTTACTCTGAAAAAGAGATTCATCTGACTAAGCACATTATGTGTTAGATTTTTACTTCTTACCCATCCACTTTAAAGCATAATCTTATGATCAGACCAATTATACCCGGATTCCTTTGAGCTCACATTAGCCTTCATTCAACAAATCATTACTGATTTTCAATGTGCATGCTGTCATAAAAGTTACATTTTTGGGGGCACATCATTTTTCTGTAATAATATAAACTATCATTTAAAAATATATTTTAGTAAAGATGCATAGTCATGAAGGAAGCGGATCATTTAGCTGATACATCTTTGAGATCTACTTGGCTACTTAACGAAATCAAAGTCATTGTTCCTTAGGTCAACCCGGTCAGTTTCTAGTTCATCTTATTTCCTTCCGAGGCTGCTCTATGGTAACGTGGAAGAGCAGAGAATGGCATCTACTTCCAAAGGAAGGAAGGGCATATTCACTGCTTTGAATATCTCCTTAAGTACCTCTGAGTTAACATAAGTTAACTCTTCTTGAAAGTGTAAACTGTGACCATGAAAAAGAAAGTAGTATGATCAATTGTGTGTAGCACATCAGAATTCATATATCTAAATAGCTACACAAAGAGCGTGTCAACTTGAGAACAAACCATAAGAGATTCTGAAACTTTGCAGGAAATATAACAGGATGGAGAAAATTGTGTTTACCAGAAACCCTCATATGTTTGTTCCAGTTGGGAAGAATAAATTCCTTGTGATTGAATGGAGGATGTAGACATGACACAGAATCCATGATCTGGTCCAATAAATGGCCACCAGCTGTCATATAAGGAGGGCTGGTTCTGTTTACCATGAAACTTTCTTTTGCTAAGTGGACAAACAGTGCTGAGATGAGGAAAGGAGGAGAACTTTCCCATGGAGTGCCAATACCATCTCTAAATAAATACTGAAGAATTACTTAAAGTGACTGTTAAACTTTCCATTGTACCAACATGTCTGTTTATCCTAGCATCTCAAGACCTTTCAAATGTGTGCCACTGTTCAAACAAATCTTTTTGGAAATTTTCTTTGGAAATTTCTCTTAGACTTACATTCTTTAAAACATTTTCATTGATAACAAATGTATATTTGAGTGTGAATTAAATTCATTTTAAACAGTGAAATGTCATTTAATCATGGTAAATAAATGCAATGACCAGGCTAACTGATTCTCTTCTGAGTCAAAAATACACTGTAACTCTAGCATGAGAAGGCTACAGATAATATATAAAACCACATCCAAAAAAACCAGGGCTTTCAATGTGTTCTGAGCAAAAACCTTATTATAGAAAGTGTATGATCTGTGAAAAAGTATATTGTTAGGACAGTATTTACTTTTATTTTAGGTTCTGTTTGGTTTTTTTAGTAGGTAATCATATTTTATATTGACATTGTACTTAGATTTATAGTAAATATAAATATATTTCCAATAAAAAAGATCTAGAGGATTATTTTGTATATTTCATGGAATAGTCACTATAGACATTGCCTGAAGATTTCTGACAAATGATCTATGATCCAAAAAAGAAACTGAAGAAGCAATTTTAGAACAATTGTTTTAAGTAGCTTTCGTAAGAGTAAGGAATAGTCTACCTTAAGAAATAGAACAACCTGAAAATACAGATAGCACAAAAAATAATTAGATATATTCAATTATAAAAAATACCCATGAATGCTTTAACCTATGGCAATTTAGAATATTTTGCACACAAAACCCACTAAAAATACATTGTTTACTTTGATTCTCATAGTAAGCTAAAATAATATTATTATCTTCTTTGGACATAGATTCAGTAATAAAGGTTTAGCAAATTTCCCTTACCCTCATCCTCAAAGTAAAGAGACTAGACAAAAAAATTTTACTCTCTTCTTAGTACCCTTCAGACTTGGATGTAGTTCTCAGGATAATCTAAAATACTGGCTGGTTTAGCAGTACAATGAATACCCAGGGCTGTAAATTGGCATAACAAATCTTGATGCCCAAAAAAATCACATATATTTGACTATAAACACACACACACACACACACACACACACACACACACAGATATAAGTCAAATATATATCACAGTCAATATGGGCATAATGATACTCATCCCCAAACCTCAAGGAATATCAACATCAACATTTATTTCATGCTGCCATTCAAACGCTGATGCGTTTAGACACTTTGAACTCATGGCAATCTGAAAAATGCCTACTAGGTATTTCTTAAAGTCTATTTAAAATTTGAGATTTTAAAAAATCAAATTATTTATCTATTTATTTGATATGGCTTAGACCTCAGATCAAATATTTATCTATTTGATATGACTTAGACCTCAGATACTTTTGCCAGAACATTCCAAGTTATAGTTGCATAGTTTACTGACTTCAATGGATATTTAGGTAAAAAATTATCACCAATTTGTATTTACAGGCTGGACGTTCCCTAATCTGAAAATCTGAAATGCTCCAAAATCTGAAACATTTTCAGCACCAACATGATGCTGCAAGTGGAAAATTCCACACCTAACTTCATATGACAGGTCATCATCAAAATGCAGTCAAAACTTTGTTTCATGCACAAAATTAGTTAAAATACTGCATCAAATTACCTTCAGGCTATGTGTACAATGTGTATAGAAAACAAATTTCATGTTTCAACTTGAGTTCCATCCTCAAGATATTCATTATGTATATGCAAATATTCCAAAATAGAAAAAATCCAAAATCCAAAATCCAGAACATTTTTGGTCCCAAGAATTTCAGATAAGAGGTGCTCAACCTGCATTTCTAAACTATGACCACCTGTATTTCTAAACTAGGACCATTGACTAATAAACAAATTATTCAATGCTGTGTAATAAATTGATAAGTTATCAATGAAAATGATGAATTAGTTTAGCATACATCTAGCTGAAAATGTTAATACATAAAATTAGTATTAATATAATCTTCACTACTATAAAAGCTTCACTACCTTATTCTCTAGGACAAATTACTCACCTTTTTGCATCCTAATGTGACAAAATTTTGCATGCTGTTTTTAAAGTTGCAATATTCTTCACGCACGAAGGTTGTGTAACCTTTCACAAATTAGGCAGCAGATCCACTAGAATATAACAAAAATTAGTAAATTGTGAAAATTTCAAGAAATGTGTAATCCATATTTACTTGCAAACTAAAGTTTTAACAGTTACGTTAACCGGTGACAATAACATAGCAATATTTATAACTGTTAATACAATATATTTTATATTTTTAATTGACAAATTTAAATGCCATGAATACTTAAACTCCTTTCAAATTGTGTTTCCTAGAATATTCTTCAAGGCTATTATGAAATTTTGTTACGATATAACTTAAAATTTACCTTATACCTTTTTACCAAGTTAACCCTAAAGATTCTTTTATTTTGGAATGCAGATGATTATATATTTTTATATTATTTATAATATATACATGAAATATAGTTTATATAGAATATACAGTGTACAACATATGATAGTTCATTCTTATACATAATAATAAAATGATGTTAATAACAGAATGGGAGAAAATATTTGCAGACTATCCATCTGACAAGAGGTTAAGAACCACATTATATAAGGGGCTCAAACAACTCTATAGGAGAGAAATCTAATCATCTGATTTAAAAATGGGCAAAAGTCTGAACAGGCATTTTCCAAATGAAGACATGCAAATGACAAACAGGTATATGAAGAAATGCTCAGCATCACTGATCATCAGAGAAATGCAAATCAAAATTACAGCGAGCTATTATCTCACTCCAGTTAAATGGCTTTATCCAAAAGAGAGGAAATAATGAGTGCTTGCAAGGATGTAGAGAAAAAAGAACACTTACCTATTGCGAGTGGGAATACAAATTAGTACAGTCACTATGGAAAACAGTATGAAGGTCCCTTAAAAAAATATAGAGCTACCGTATGATTCAGCTATCCCACTGCTAGGTATGTACCCAAAAGAAAGGAAGTCAATATGTGGATATCTGCACTCTTATGTTTATTGCAGCACTATTCACAGTACTTAACATTTGGAATCAATTTAAGTATCCATTAACAGATGAATGGATAATAAAATGTGATACATGTACACAATGGAGTACTATTCAGCCATAAAGAATAAGATCCTGTCATTTGCAACAACAAGAATGGAATGAGAAGACATTATTTTACGTGAAATAAGTCAGAAAGATAAGCGTTGCATGTTCTTAGTCATTTGTGGGAACTAAAAATTAAAACAATTGAGCTTATGGAGCTAGAGAGTAGAAGGATGGTTACCAGCTGCTGAGAAGAGTAATGGAGAAGAAGGATGCAGGGAGTGGGGGTGGTTAATGGACACAAATATATGGTTAGAAAGAATGAATAATATCTAGTACTTGATAGCACAACAGGGTATCTACAATCAATAATAATTGATTTTCATTTAAAAATAACTGAAAGAGTATAATTTGAATGTTTGTAACACTGAGAAATAATAAATGCTTGAGTTGAAGGATACCCCATTTACCCTGATGTGATTATTATACATTGTATGCCTGTGTCAAAATAGCTCATGTACCCCATATATATACACACACACATATATATACATATACATATACATATACATCTACTGTTTACTCATAAAAATTAAAAATTGTGGGCCGAGAGTGGTGGCTCACGCCTGTAATCCCAACACTTTGAGAGGCCAAGGCGGGTGGATCACGAGGTCAAGAGATGGAGACCATCCTGGCTAACACAGTGAAACCCCTTCTCTACTAAAAATACAAAAATTAGCTAGGCGTGGTGACAGGTGCCTGTAGTCCCAGCTACTCAGGAGGCTGAGGCAGGAGAATCACTTGAACCCGGGAGGTGGTGGTTGCAATGAGCCGAAATTGTGCCACTGCACTCCAGCCTGGTGACAGAACGAGACTCTGTCTCAAAAAAAAAAAAAAATTAAAAATTGTAAAAATGGTAACAGATGTTCTCAAACATAAACTCATTAACCAAACGTTTTTGGTAAACCTGATAAAAATGAATAAGGAAGGAAAGCAATGAAAAATTTTAAGACAACTTCTAAAGCTTCATTTGATTATCTATTCCTAATAAACTAAACACATGAGAAAATGTTTCTGGCATAAATCAAATGATCAGTCCTATATTCATCTGTGTTTAAATTCTCCAAAAAGGAAAGAAAAAAAAAATACGACCTATGAATATGTGTGTGCCTTGACAAGAATTTGACACAGAAATAGAATTTTGAAATCCAAATGATATGAAAAGTCTAGAGTATTTGACTATCATGTAGGAAGCATCTGGGATGTCAAATACAAAATAGAAAATTTTGAAAGAGTTAATGTCCCAGTGATGGCAAATTTCTCCTAAAGTAGAAGTAAATTCTGTGTTAAGAATGACTCAGCAATTCCTTAACTGCATGCTTTTTTAAATTGATTAATTAAAAGAACAGCACAGAACGGAGTAAGAAATGCATATACATAATTCCTGTAATGTTTAAAAGATGTCAGGAGGGCATTAAGTCAGTCTAACCTGAGATATGCCATAGATAATTTCTCCACAAATGCACTAGTGTGCATATATAAAAGCTATGTTCTTACCCCAGCTTGTGTTCTTCATCATACATGGTTTAAATTTTTCTCACTAAATGAGTAATATGACTTAAGGATCTCTATGGCTTGAATATACATTATTTGTAATTTCTCTTCAAAATATACATTTATTTTAAAAAACAATCTACTACTTAGAATAAGTAATTTATGCATGCCATCATTTAGCATCATAGATTTTGTATCTTTACATTAAATCATATGGGTGTTTCATAGCAACACTGCATTAGAAAAATTCAACCAAGTTAAATGCTTCAGTACATTTGTGTATACTTGCCATATATTTAGATTTTCAACTGGAGTAGTACCATCATGATTCTAATGATGATTTTAAACACAAACATATGTGGCACCTTGACAAATTCCACATAAACCAAGTAACAAACTGAAATTTAGAAATAACCTATTTAGGAAAACTTGTAACTTAAATCTTACCACATAATTATTTGCTCTCTATTTGCCTTTCTTGGAGGATAAAGCTAACATCAAATTTCACCTCTGAGTGAGCACACTCTATTTTGTCATGTCTAACTAGAAGTAGATAAACGTAGCCAGCCATTTCTCCTTTTCATTTAATCCTGGCCCAGTCATTTCAAATGAAGAATAGCTTGTTACTTTAACATAGGTTTGTCCTAAGAAAAGGTACTATTTTAGAAGAAATGAAAAAATAAAAGTGTAATTTAACTCCATTTTTGAGGATGCATTAGATTATAAGTAACTATCAGGAAAATTATGTTTACGTTTCTATTAACTTTTTAATGTAACCGTTCACTTGTGATAAACTTAAAAAACCGCACTAGAGTTTTATGAACTGAATTTGACTTACCAATTTTTCCTCCGATTGATATTTTCTCCTGCAGAGATCTATTTTACTTTAGTGCACCAAAGTATTTATGATGAAAAACAGTCTGAATAACCCATTTTAATGACGAATATTCATGTTTTGTTTGAAGGCAGGTAAGAAAGTAAATGCAAATTTAAAATTAGTGTAGCTTTATATAAGAAACAAAATTATCTAATTTCTTCCTAAGGGATTGTTACAGGCATTAACTATTAAAATCCCACTACCTTTCACTCAAATAACACTTATTTGAAATAAAAACTTTTAAGAAAAGTTTCTGAATCAACCTATTAAGTTATAAAAATTCACAAAACAATATTCATAAATGGTATGACTTATTTTAATAATCATCTTTCACCTATAATACCTAAGGATAACAAGTTTGTATTCATGCAAGTGTTAATTAATGAATGACAAACCTTTGCCAATTATTGACACATTCTTCTCTAATCCTGGTATGTGAAACATTTTAATGAAGTCATAGTTTATTACTAATGATATATTCTTGATTTTTGTAACTGTGGGAGAACAATCAATGTAATTTATTTGACTTTACCTACTTTTAAAATCACAGCAGTTAAGTAAGCTGCATTTTGTCCACCACATTTCATGTTCCATCAAAAGTTATGACCTCAGTCAGCAAATCCAAGGCCTGGTCCTTCACATCTCAGGGAGATCTGCTAAGAACCTGCCTTTCAGCCCCATTATCTCCCTGGCCACAAAGGTGTTGGTTAATTATCTCTGAATAAGAATTGTATTGGACCTTAATTTTCAGTAACAGGATCTGATAGTGTGTACAGAAGGAGAAAGGAACAATCCTTTTGTCTTTCCCAGGTCGTTTCTTTCTGGAAGCCAAGCATATACGATGAATGGAAACATGATCACATTACAGTGCCCACATCTTCCTATAGTAGCAAATTTCTCCATCAAGAGGGCCCAACTGAGATTGGACATTGTCCTCAGTCCCTTAGCTCTGCAAAGCCACCAGGCAAAAGTTTTCACAAAATGATGAGAATGTTTGCAAGTAACCATGCAAAAAGTGTAAAATCCACTTCTAGAAAGTAGATTTATTTTTAGTTAATTTGATTGTAATCATCATTGCAATTTAGGAAAACATAATATGTTTATCTCATTTCCAATAAAAATTATAGACTTTATAGCGGTCATGATGAATATAGGTCTAATGTATCCTTCGAAAAGTACTATATTAGCATCTCCTAAAATCTGAGCATTAGCTTAATCTGTTTACAGAATAGAGCCAGTTAAAGAATGACAACAAAACTCACTTCAGATACCAGTATTTCTCTAACCTGCTGTTTACATGATTTTACAGTGTGTGGTGTCGGTTGACTTGAGGTTAGAAGATAATTGCTTTACATGCAGAAGGACGACATTGATCATGGTTGTGTTTGTGTAGTAACTAGAGTTCACCTAAGAGAAAGGCTTTTTTGACCGGTGTCTGGAAGTGTTAGATGGATATCTAGCCTCATTTCTCCAGGGCTCCCTCCCTCTTTTTTCCCTTCTCCTCACAGCTTGTCCCAGGACATGGTGATAATCTGCCAGCACCCACTTTCTTCTGAATGATTGAAGAAAGGTCTATAAGGTTGCATGAATTATTGTTGAGCTGCTGACAAGTTCCTCTCCCTTCCCTCCTCCCTCCTCCCTTTTATATGCACTTTGAGGAGGGAAAAACAGTCTCCTAATAGAGGGGGGTTGTTGGACGCTAAATGCGCGGGCACACTGCCCTGTTGCCCTGAATGGACTTGCCACCCAAAGTGAGCATCAAAGCAGAGATTCAGTGTGGCTAGAAGTGAAAGCTACTCCTTAAGGAGCTCTCAGTGAACAGGAAAATGTCACTGATTTTTTCTATGTGAGCGCCACTCTGTGGGAAAACGACAAGTTCTCTGAATCCTGTGTTGTTCCAGAGAAATTTGAGGGAGGAAGCAGGAAGAAGCTGGCCTTCTCCAGGCCCATGGCTTGTTTTATGTGTGCCCCAGGGATGAGAAGAGGGCAAAATGAGCAGCAAGGAGAAGCCCCTCTCACTCAGGCTGCTCCATACCCAGGCTGCTCCAGCTCCACCACCCTGACTACAGGTCCTGCTGATGCCATGAGGGCCAGCGAGGGTGGGACATAGGAAAGAATGTCATGGGCTCACAGGGAGGCTTGCCTCCTAGCTCTTGTGCAGAGTAGTCGTGGTAGCCTGGAATTATCACCAACTGATGGCTTTGGCTCTGTCGTTTCATCTGGGAAGCACATTCTCACGTCCCACACCACAGGACCTGTACACGGTACACACTCTGTGCAGCTTCACATCCACCATTTGTCCATCTGGCTGCCCGACATGGACACACGTTCTCGGACTGAACCTTCACAGTAGGTCCAGGAGGCACGCACTAGGATGTCGCTTATTCAATCCATGAGGAAACTGAGGTTTGCTAACTTGCTAGGGGCCAGCCAGAGAGTAAAGGCAGCGCTGGGAAGGGAATTCGGGTGTCTGTCTGAGAAGGTGCTTGAATCTCAGGCTCCAAAACACCCAGTAAAGGTTCTTTGGAAGAATCATTTATATTGACCATGGCCATTTAACAAATGATTCCACGCCTATTGCTCAAGTGGCTTTTCAACCTCGCTTTGAGGTTAATATGAACTTTAACTCCATTGTGTAGTTGAGGAGACTAAGAAGATGTGACTTTCTGGTGGCAGAGCCCCAAGTCAAATGGGTTTTTCAATCAAAGCCAATCAAAGCCAGGTGTCCTTCCTCACACCTCACCCTGTTCTCAGAGGGCCTTGTGGCCTTTCTGAAGTTGCTTCCCTACTCTACAGAGGGAGCGTGTGGCTATGCCGAGTCTCCTTTCTCCCAGGCGGTGCTCCTCGATCATCCCTCAGAAGCCTGGGTGCCTCAGCTTCTGACTTTGTCCCTCTCTGGATGCTCCAGGCACCTGAAACACCGATCCTTCCCTGGGCCATTTCCAGAGAGGGGGCATTTTCAGAGCTCCTTTGTATGTGGTTATATAATTTGTATAACAGGTGCCTTTTATTCCAGAGAGGCACTTATTCATTTATTCATTCATCAGCAACTATTTATGAACTCTGTAGTATGACAGATAGACATTTCGCCAGACAGTGATCTACAACAGTAAGAAAATCATCACGGCCCTGGTGACAAAGAGACTTGACTGTTTATCTCCTTTCTTTTGACATCGAAATAGCAAGAAAATTCTTCTTGAAAGGTCGATTTCCACTTTTGCCACCACACTGCAAAATAAATCTTTCAACCTCTAAGTATCCTTCTGGGCATCCCTTTTGCTATGTCCTCTCCTGTGTAGAACAGATCTTGCTGTGAAGTTCTATGTAGCCGGGTGGACATAAACTCAACCAGAGGCCACAATGTGACCATTTCCAGAGGTGGCAGTGGAGTGCAATGTTCAGAGAGAGATTTGCTATGGGGTCCTAGTGAGATGCTGGTCGCGTTTATAACCTTCTTGTGAATATTTCCTAAGATGTGACACAGAGTTTGTTTAAAATCTTTATTTAAAGGTGACATTAGATAATCCTTTGATAAGTTTTACCATAGAATTAGACACCAGTAAGTACTTAAGAAATGCTAGTATCGTTCTTCCTGTGGTTTGAAGAAAAAATACAATAACACATGTAAACAGAAATTTCACCAGAATGCTTAATGCTAATGTTATTATAAAGTTATAGACCAATTAAACCTTAAGATACAAGAATGTAAAAATCTCTAAAAAAAATCAGGGTATAGTTATCAAAATCCGTATAGCACTCACTTTGCTGAACATCTAATAGTTGTGGTAGTTTTATAAAACTGGTGACTGTGTTTAACAGACACTTTTCCCATGCCACAGCTGTTGTATTTACTTAAGAATAGATTAGGTAAGTGTTAAAGCTAGGCAACAAGCAACTCTATTATTTTCATTATACACATTTAAAAAATCTCATGTAAGTTTCTTTCTCTGGGATCAAAGCAAAAAATACCTGCTATCTCTAGAAACCTCAAAATGCTATATCCACACAATAGAGAACATTTGCTTCGTTTAGAATTATATAGCTAGATGACAAGCGGAAAAGAGAAATGTACTTATTTTTCTTAATTTCTCTATTCCTGAAAAACTTCTTGACGTGAAAGTATTATCTAATCATGTAAAATGTAATGTAAAGGGTTTCTATCATTCTGTTTTCTCAAAGATCTCTCTACTTTTAAGAATAGATCTTACTGTGAAGTTCTGGGTAGCTGGGTGGACATAAGCACCATCAGAGGTAGTAATGTGACCATTTTCAGAGGTGGCAATGGAGGTGGCTGATGGGAAAACAATCTGATTCTTAGAGGGTAGTTCACATTAACATACAAGGTAATCTACTTCCTCAAGTTCACATATGGTAAAACTCAGATGACCTTATGGGGTTCCAGAGCTAAAGATAAGAAGCAGAAGGAAATCTGGTTCTGCAGAGTGAAAGCTATCTGCCCTGCTGGACAGAGGAGGACCCTTCCCTTCCACTTGTCTGTTTCCATGATGCTGCCTTAGGACACATATTTGATTTTTTTTTTTAAGTGAGTGGATATTTTGATGTGTATCTGTATCTCATCAGTTATATTCATGAGTGAAATAAAAATAAGAAATTCATGAGATGAAAGAAAATATTAAAAGCATCAATAAAATAAATTTCATAACTGTGTATTATTATAACAATTTAGATATTTTTTGTATCCCAGCTCAAGAGTCTATCTCTCCTGGTATGCCTCTTGTTCAACTTTGTATGTCTGAAGTCAGAGATATTCTTGTGAAACAAAAGAAGAAATGCTACTTTAAGCAATATCCTTTAATATTCTATTGGCAAGAAAATAAAGTGAAACTCTACTAAGGGTTTTAGAGGTACTGTATTTTGTAATAAAAATAATAAAATAACATCCATTTCTTCTTTTAAAATCAGTGCTTTCTGCTTCTGTCTAGATTTTGTCTATATAAAAACTAGAAAATAATTTATTGGTAAGGTGAAACCTTCATCACCTTTTTAAAAGTCATTTAAATAGAAGCTTTGTTTTACTGTTTGTTACTATTTTAAGTTGCCTTTGACTCACTGGACAAATTAATTTGGTATCTCAGATAAACAATTCATAGATTATATGCTAGATATTTAAATAAGAGTTTTAATGTTCTGATTATTTTTAACCCATATACCTCGCCTCAAACTGATTACAGTATACATTTTCTTAAAGAGAAAATTTTTACAAAATCAAATGCCGAAGATTAATTCTCATCCTTAATTTTATAGGTTTCCACAGGATAATTTATCTTTAGAAACCAATAACGTTGAGTTAAAGAAAAGGCTTCTCTAGTTTTCGTTTTACTGTGTGATTACTTGTTTACATTTTAACTTCTAATATCTAATTATTTAAATTGTAATTCTTAAGTGACAATTAATGGATCTATTTAAACATGTGCATTGATTTCTAAATTCCTCTAGCAGATATCAGCAACTTGCTTACACTGAAGATTTCACCACTAAGAGAATGTGAGTTCAGTTGCTGCACCATGTGAAATACTATAGTTGGAACCTATTGTACATTCAAATAGATAAATTATTAATACTATCTGCTGCTGTTAAACAAGCATCACATTTGCAGCATTGAAATTCTGATTTGTCAGGTATTGGGGGCCATAACTATATTAAACAATGCGTCTATGTGAGGGGGAAAATATTCTTTAGAAGGGGCATCTTAATCAGTTTCATGCTGAGCAAAAGAAAATTGTAAACTATGCATTAAAAGAAGATTTACTGAAAGTTATTTTTACTAGATCCACTGCATTCTAATTCACTGCTTCCCTTTAGTTTTCAATGATAATATACGTAATCTTCCAGACACATTCATGAGCAAAGTTTCATGTGGATTTACACTTGTGGAGCTACATTACAATGGGTAGATTTAAGGTATTATAAAATGAGTTTTTGGATTTGTGACAGGGGTACGCAGCCCCTCAGATACAGGCGGGTAGGTTTTCCAACATATGGCAACCACCTTATTATAAAACAAAACAGTGTTAAGTCAAAGTACCTGATTACGATTCGCGACCGCCATGCAGCTACGACAGCCAGGCTTATATTTAATACCGCAGAAACAATATCATTTATTTTTCTGTCTTCTCTTATCCCTAAGTTATTGGGTTTGTAGGCTTTGAAACCTTAAGCAAAAGGATAAAATACAAATTATAGAAAACATTGGAGTATGGAGAAATCAAATTACATTCTCCACAATCCTCAAAAAGATAGTTCACATTCCTCATGTGCAGTCTGGGCGAATCCCCATCACCAGAGAGCTTTCAGGAGGATAATTAGTAGTCTTTGGGGTACAAGCAGAGCATTCAAATTGTACTAGGAATAGCCAATTCTACTAACGAGTTAATTTCCAGCTTTGAAATCATAATTATCCAAGTTTTTTCCAATAAAACCTATTATTGAGAGTGTTCAAATAATTAAAAATATTGTCATGTGTTCTTTAGATACAATGATTATCGGCAGAGATCTAGGAGAAGGTGTATTCTATCTTGGAAATGTGGGTAGGTTTTCCTTGTTTTTTGTTCTCTTTTCAAATTTCAAATTCATTATGAAATTGTGCAATTTTGGAAGTTGGTCAGAACATGAACATAAAGAAAAAAACACATTCACCATCAACAGAGAGGAAACAAATTCTTTTGCAACATCAGTTTCTAATAAGTAAGATCCTTGTAGAAACTTCAGTGAATGACAAAAAAAAAAAAAAAAAAAAAAAAAAAAAAAAAAAAGAATTGTTAGTGAATAGATGTATTCAATTGGGTGTAATAACTAGTTAATTTATAACCAATCAAAGTTAAAGCTCCATGGGCTTGTCTTAGACTCTTGTTCCCATTCACTGTTCTCTTATTAACAAGGCTTTAATTCCAGTGGTGACAGACAAAAGCATGGGACTCTAATGAACTGTCTGCTCTGTGCAGAGAGCTGGTGGTAATGTCGAATGTTAGTTACAATAATGATAATCTTTAGTATTTTTAGCTTGTCAGAACTTGCACAGCTAACAACAACCAGTCTTTTACTAAAACTCTACCTCATCAAACTAACTTAATTAGCAATTCAACTCCTTATTTTTGTTTTGGATCCCCCTCTGGCTACTAATTAAAGCTTAATCGAAACCGCTGAACTGAGGTTGTAAAGAATTCATTAATATTAAAATTAGCCCCAACAATTTTTTTGGGGGCTGGTGCAATTTGTATTTGTTACTGTCAGGGGTTTGAAACTCAGTTGAATTGTTTAAAAAGTCTTACAAGAAATTCTCGGTCTGCCATACATGTGAGCTGAGCACATATGACAAATGCCAATAGTTACACAAACATCATTTCTGACCATGCAAACTTAGTCCACTTGGGCCATTTTTAAATATATTTAGCCAAAATATAACTTAGGATTTTTTTTCTGAAGTCATTCACATCGCTTTATCCTCCTAAGTGGTTTCATATTTTGGATAAAAGAGAAGAGAAAGGACTCTGGAAAAAATTTCAAGGATTGATTTCTATGTATTATCTTGACAAGATTAATATGTTTGAAAAATGAACAGATTTAGGTCTTCACTTTGATTTTTCCACTTTTTGTAACATCAAAGATTACTCTAACAGCGGTACTGGTCATTCTGAAAAGTAAAATCAAATGAGTACAAAACCCAAATGCTCTGTACAGGACACACTTTAAAAAAAAAAAGAAATCTGATCTTTTATCAGGAATGGTTGAAAAGGAAATGTAATACCTTTTTTCCTCTAATAAAATGATCATGTCAGTGTATGCCTGAAGTTCTTTTTCAGATTTCTATTGATGGTTTAAGTAGTAAGTTTAAACTATTAGGTTTTTTTAGTTCACATCAAAAAAACCCTTATTCAATATTTAGATATTTGTAAATATTCTCAATTTCAATGGGACTGCATTTGTTTTCCAGCACATGACATGCAAATGCAAATTGAAAATGCTTTTTATCATGGTGAAGAGGAAATAATTTTCATAAATCAAATCCCCTTTTCATTTTAATTTTTGATATTTTAATAATTTTGTGAAAACATGTATATTTATTTTACCCTTTAGGAAAATTCCAAGTATGTAGGAAACAAACTTGTTGGCACTAAAATATACAGCAACTAATGCTATTTAGCATATCTTATTAAACTAGAAAATTAAAATACATCTCTAAAATGCAAAACTGTATCAAAATACGCATGAAAATTATACTTGCATTTAAGTCACATTTAGATAAAATTTGCAACAAAATAACTACTCACACATTTTAAAATAAATATATGTCCATTTTCAAATCCATGGATTAAATTAACAATGGCATATAAGGCACAGAATTTTAAATCCTGGTGACAATTTCCATGAAGTTATTCAAATACATTTTGACTTCTGACAAGAGGATGTAATTTATAAAACAGAACATGCCTATCAGTGGAACTTAAATTAGCATAATGAGGATACTTTCATTTCTGCAAGCACAGTTTTTGACATTCCTATGTGGAGCTCCTGGAAGAAACCAGTAAAAAAAAAAAAAAAAAAAAAAGTGAATATATGTAAGTAGAAAATTATGAACAAAATACCTGAAAACTTTATCTGATTTCAGTAAACAAAATACATTTTACTTTCAAAAGAATCATTTCTCAAACTGAGAAAAATGTTTCTTAAACGTAGAATGCTGGAACACAGCCGTCAGCTGCCGTTATCCATATAAACTAAGAGAAGTGTTCTGAGGTTATCATTGCATGACAAGAAACACTGACATTCATGTTATGCAATTTTTATCAGTGTTTTGAGTTAATTTGCTATTGTGTTTCATACAAATCCACTGCAGTCGCAAGTATAACCTTTTAATACTGTTTTACAGTATTGTGTTTCTGGTTCAAGTAAAATGAGGCTGGTTGTTGAGTGATTTGGCTTTTATGCAGAAACATACACCAAACTGTTAAGGGAAAATAGATACTTTTTAGCTTACGCAATATATTGAACCGTATTAACCACAGAAAAATGTTATTTATACCAGTGAATTTTGCCCTGGCCTGAAAAAGGATGAAAGAAGCCATTAATTCTTTGCACAGTATTTGAAGGAAAAAAATGGAGCAGTTAAATAAGTAAAAACAGCAAATAAATTTGAAGCTTAAGTTATAAATATTATCTGTTTATAATGTTAAAAAATTATAGTTTTTATATATACCTTTAAAAATATTGCTGATATTCTTTAGATGTATCTGAACTTGATGTCCTTAAGGAAGCTTAGGAGACCATCGGTATCAACGTCTTCAGACAAAGGCGTCAATCATTTTACACCAAGCCAGATTTGATAAAAGCTGCTTCAAACTGAAATACCTATAAGGGAAAATTTCCTGAGGCCTTCTGCTAAAAGGGTATAGAAGACTATGTATTTGCTTAAGAAATCCGCATATGATATTTCAGGTCTTTCAGGAATGACACTTTCATATGAATGTGATATTAAAATGATATGATTGTAAAGTGGAACACAGGGGATGACTGAAGGATTGTTGCATTTTACCTTTATTGTTTTAACTATACCTCTACCTGTAGCCTTCTCAATGGGTCTACATTCCTTTGGTTTATTTACGATCCTAACTTAGGACATTGCTGGCCATACAATTAAACACATTGTTTTTGGGATTACATAAAACCTGTAGGTTACACACAGGTTCTAAACAAATATTTTAATATTTTTTCAATATATCAGCCTTATTTTACAGTACTTTCTGCTGTTTTTTGTTTGTTTGTTTGTTTTCAGTATATAGTTCAGACCATTATTATATTTTGAGTTTTACAGAGATACAATGTATAAATATATCATTTCAGTTTTAAATATAGCACTGATCTTAACTAGCAGCAAAGGTCTGGTTAAAATGCTTTAAAAGATCATGTAATAACCATAGCCAAAAGAACATATACCTAGCATTGATGTAAATATTCTTTCTCTTCTCTTTTATCACTTCTCCTCTCACCCATAAATACTTAATCCAAAAACTATTACTTTTCAAATGTTAGTAACAAAAAAAGGATGTCATACTTAATTTTTATATATCTCAAATACCACTTTAACATTTATTTCTATAAATAGAATTGGTGATAAAGGAATTGATATAATTGTGAAAAGCTTACTTCTCTGAAATTAATAAAATTATTATCTATGAAATCAAGATTTTAATAAGTAAAAATATTAAAAAGTTTTCTGAGCACTTAACTGCAACTTTGCAGTAAGTACCACGAGAAGAAAAATGTGACTTTTGCATATAAAATACTACTTTTTTGTGTGCCATATTTTTCCCATGTAAAGACAAAAAGGGAGAGTGGAGGGGTTGGGCTCGGGTAAGGAAGGGAGAACTGGATGGCATCTAGGAAATAAAAATGACGTGCGCTTGCATCAGCCTATCATCCAATGCTGCGTGGTGGCTCAGATCTGGCCACTGTGAGTGAGCTCATTGGAGCTACCTTTAATATTGTCCCCTGGGTCTGACCCGTAATTGTGACTAATTTATAGGAAATTTCTTAGACTTCCTTTACAATGTTCTACAAATTACAGTGAGGGAAAGTCGGTGATAAAAAAGCAAAAAGAAAAGGGGAAAAGGAAAATGGGTGGATGGGGGAATGAGGAGTTACTGTTTCATGGGAACAGAGTTTCAGTTCTGCAAAATGAAGAGTTGTGTAGATAGAGAGCGGTGACAGTTGCACTGCAATGTGAATGCCCTGAGTGCCACTGAAATGTACATAAGAAGTGGTTCAAATGGTAAACTTTATGTTATGTGTATTTTGCCACAATTTAAAAGTGTGAAAAAAGAAAGAGGGACTGGTGGCTCACATTTGTAATCCCAGCACTTTGAGAGGCCAAGACGGCCTTTAGGATCACCTGAGGTCAGGGATCTGCCCTGGCCAAATGGTGAAAACCCGTCTCTACTAAAAATACAAAAATTAGCCAGGCATGATGACGTGCACCTGTAATCCCAGCTACTCAGGAGGCTGAGGCAAGAGAATCACATGAACCTGGGAGGTGGAGGTTGGAGTAAGCTGAAATTGCACCACTGCACTCCAGCCTGGGCAACAGAGCAAGACTCCAAAAAAAGAAAAGAAAAGAAAAAAGGAAAGGAAAGGGAAGGGAAGGGAAGGGAAGGGAAGGGAAGGGAAGGGAAGGGAAGTAGAGGAAGGAAGAGGAGAGGAGAGGAGAGGAGAGGAGGAAAGAAAGATAGAAAGAAAGAAAGAAAGAAGAAAAGAAGGAAAGAAAGAAAGGAAGGAAGGAAGGGAAGGAAGGAAGGAAAGAAAGAGAAAGAAAGAAAGAAAGAAAGAAAGAAAGAAAGAAAGAAAGAAAGAAAGAAAGAAAGAAAGAAAGAAAGAAAGAAAGAAAGAAAGAAAGAAAGAAAGAGGGAGACAACATTTAAATGAATTCTAGCTTACATATTGCCAGTGAGAAGGAAATTAATAAGCTAATAACCTCCTGAACAGCTGGAGACAGAGGAGGGTGCATTCTACGTGTTTTAGGGAGAATATTGTAGTCTGTGACCTGATAAAGCAGTCTGCATGTCACACTCCTCTGAAACCTGCAGTATTCCCAGGACAGAAGCTGCCCTGTTGGAGATGAGAGGGAGTGGAGAGATGCTATTTCCCACCTGACGGGCAGCAGACAATTGACAGATACATTTATAGCAACATCCAGAATTGCTCAGATCTGAAAAACCGTTAATAAAAATCAAGATCAATTGATAGAACAGAAATGCAGTTAATGAAGTGGTAACTGTAAGTTTTGAAATTTGAGCAAATGTTGTCAGTAAGAATGAATATTCTCTTAAAAGCTCCTCCTTTTAAGTACAGGTGATTGTTTCAATTCCAAATGCCAAGAAGATGATAGTGGGACAGTGGGCTTCTGGGGAGGGAAGGAGACAGATAACAAGTGAGACCACAGGATGCAGTTAGTCATGTGCAGTCTTAACCAATTCTCTGGTGCAGCAGCATCATAATTCTGATAATATCAGAATAGCAAGACAGCCAGGTAGGGGTGGGTCCCTGGAGAAACTCCAACCAGCCTGACCACTGAGGTGGAGCCTCAGCAAGTTCACAAGTGTGCAGCAGGGAGGAGCCTGGGCCTGCCTCTTCCTGTGTGAACCTGAGAGTCAAGCTCAGGGCAGGAAGTGCTCTAGCAGGAACTTCGGTAAGAGTCCTCTTTTCTTCTGTGTTACCCAATAAAACCCTGTCTTAAAAATTGTCTGTGAGCCTAAATTTTCATGGCTGTGGGACAAAGAACGCTGTCTTTAGCTTAAGTAAGGAAAAGTCCTGCAACAATAGTACCAGATGAAAACTGTGGTTTGTAGTCTAAAACGTCACTTAAGTTTACAAGTTAGTGTATTGTATATCATTCTGATTTCCATATTGTAATGTTCAATGGATTGTGGAGTCTCTATAAAGCCTGAATTAAAGATGTTTCTCAGATCATTAAAAACAAGTAAACTTTGTCAGACCAACATGACATGCCCTGGGTGGGTAAAATATGTTTCTCTCTGATTGGTTTAACAAGCCTGAGCTTGGTCTTCGTATTATACCCATTACAGAAACATGCAAGAAAATTTATCGATTTGTTGTCAAAGATTAAGAGTAAATGAATTATGTCCAGAATGCCTAACAATTAAAAGCCAACTGCATAATTAAAAAGATCAATTCTACAATATTTCAAATGATTTGTGGATGGACTTTAAAGTGAACATGGTAACGTATATGCATTTTGTGCTTGTAATTATAAAACATGCACAAAATTTTAAACAAAGCATAGCCTCCCAACTGTCCACCACTGCTCTGCTGACACCTTATTAATGGGTAACATAGAGCTCTGCTTAGAGCATTCGTCCACCTATCAGCTCAAGGATTGTAAACAACAATCCTTATAACTGGAATGTTTAATATACAATATACAAGTTTGTATTTAAAATTAACTCTTGAAGTGAATATTTAAAGCCCTGTTATTATAGTCTATAATAACTTTAATATTCATTTTATTTATTTATTTAAATATATACTCTTCTGTTTCAAAAAATGACAAATTAAGTAATTTTTGGCACATTGTGTTTTGATGTATGTCAAAATTGATACTTCCTTTATGAAAATCTGCAGAATATTCTAAATTAATTTCGATACATCTTTAACTAAAAAGTATTGAATTATACAACATTAGAAGATAATCATATTTTTCTTAGACGTCAAGAAGATGTGAATTACAAGCCTAATCTAATAGCAAATGTGTAAGTCTGCACAAAATACATTAGATTTTCAAAAATTTGGGTGATTTAGATATCTCTTTTATAATATTTAAATTAACAAATAATAAGCATTTTCATTTCTCTAGATCACATAGTAATGAATGAAAATTCTGAATAGTTTAAATAATTTAATACAAAAGTAAGTTTATTTCTAAATATGTAAAGAAATATATTACTACTCATATAGTTTTCCCCATTAAAATTAGTTTGCAGTGTGCAAAACAGAGCATCAACATTTCAGTAAAGATCAATGATTTCAACTATTGATCATAATTATGCCCATTGAAAAATGTCTTTTTTCTGTTAGAATTCGTAAATAATGTTTGTTGAATAAGTCGTGTATTAATTCTACTTATGAGTTTATATTTGATTCATTAACAAAAGCTAATTATTCTCAGCATATTATTAGTTATGAAATGTCAGCCAGCATCTCCTAGTCCTTTTACTTTTTCTTTACTCAGAGGACAAATATGGGTGATTTCCCAAATTATATTAGATAATTTAAGTCTTTGTTTTAAATCTTGTCTATTAAATTGTTTTAGGTTTAGTCATAATATGCTATTAGCATAAATATAGACAAACATACAACATTCACACAGCCAAAAGCAAAGGATATTATTTAGTGATATTTTCCCCTAGAATATTTAAGAAAGATATACATGGAACTCAATAAATTATGGATTTAAAATGTACTCTTAAATCCAATTATTGGAGGAAACCAGTTGAAAGCAGATTAACTTGTCCCCTACCTTGGGCACCATTTCAGCTGAACAATTGTGACACTCTTTGCTGATACCCCTTAAGCAACCTCTTTGAGATAGCTCTCCACAACTTTCTGTTTAGGAATATTCCTGTAGACAGTTTTTACCCAAATCCATTTATTTGAATCATACAGGGATTAAGTTGCTTGCAGGATTTATGCAACATTAGCTGCACGGACAGATTGTAGTTTACTACTGTGAGCTTTGGAATACCACAATAACAACAAATAATAAAAGAAGGAGGAAAAAGAGAGAGAAAGATTGAGTGCTCTACTTTAAGAAGAACACCCACAAATTCCTCTAATTTCATGTCACTTGTGAGTTGGTGACTGTAGGCCCAGTGGAAAGCATGGTACAGGGAACAGAGCAGGAAACAGCTTTGCCTAATCACGCATAGTGGCGGGTGCTCTGGAGTCCCGCTGCCTTATCTCCACTTTTTATTCCTTGTCAAAATACATCCTGGAGAATAATAACTTATTTTCTTTAACTTTAATAAATAGAAATTTACCAATGGTCATAATGTAGCACATGAGGTCAACATTCCTAAAAAGAAAGAGAAGAAGTAGAAGGTGGACTTTGGTTCACAATCTTTTACAATATAATTAATTATTTTTCAGTGACTTCAACATCAGATTGATCACCAAAATGTTTCTCTGTGGCTGAAGTTATAAAATCAAGAGTGTGTGAAAGACAGATTTGAATAGGAGTTATATAGAGAGAGGGTGAGAACAGTTAACTTTGGAAACACTTGTTAATATTCACTGCACAGATGGTCACAGCATGTGCTGCTGGGGGCACACCTGGGCTGGAGAACAAGTCGCCTGGATTTCGTGGGGACCCAAATTATAAACAGATGAGTGGAGAGATGCCACAGGTCAGCCAGCAGGGTGAAGGGGGAAAAGGAAACTGCCAAATTCTCAGTGTTTCCCAGAGAATAATAAGATCTACAACTTTCATAGCACCTTTCATCTGAAAAAGAACAAGAGACAGATGTGTTGTGAAGGAAGATGGTGCTGGCCAGTCTCCATCCTCACTCATTACTCTGATTTACATTTACTCACTTGCTCTTATCTTCTCTTAGTCTCATGTTCCAGGTTGAGTCTGGTCATGAGGCAGGCGGAAAAGAAAAGAAAAATACTGGATATGGGATTTCCACAGGAACAGTATTTTCTTGGGACGTCATTTTACCCACAGGGTAGGACTTCCCTGTTCACCGTCTCATGTGCTTACTCTTGGGGACTTTCTAACCCTCCAGCCACAACGTGCTCCCCAGACTCCCAATGTCCACACCAGGGTTGGCCCAGCTCTGTGGTCCTGTTGATGTCAACGTCTCCTTATTTCATCTTTGCACACAACCAGATCATAATAACGTCCTTTGAATGTTTATCTTAGAAAAGCTGATTTATGAAATGCTATTTTATATTCCTTGCATCTCAATTTGCTTTCCTCCTTTCTAGTTCCATAGGCTGTATCTTCCTGAAGCCTGTCATTTTCTCTTCTGCATTTCTATTGCTGAGTAATAGCATTTGAACCCTCTCCAGGACTTCCAACTTCTACATGACTGAGTGGTTCTCTGTGAAACTTAGCTCTGCCTGGGATTTAGAATTGTGCTTACTCTAATTTACCTAGAATTAAACGCAAACAAGCTTTTCATAATAGACCTGGCATGGGCAATTATATATCAATAAATGCATAAAAGTGTATTATTGATGGATATAGAGCATTATATTTGATTTTGCAGTCATTGAATTTTAAACTCAAGCACAAAAGAAGGCAAGCATATCCATTAGATTGCACTTGGCTGTGAGTTTTGGAAAATTCGACTGACGGTGGCGTACAAAAATGACATTTATTACCAATTTAGTAAGAAGTCCTGGAATAGGTGGCCTGGTGTTTTTGGATAGCTTGTCGTATTAGTACGTTTTCACGGTGCTGACAGACATATCTGAGACTGGGTAATTTATAAAGAAAAAAGGATTTAATGGACTTACAGTTCCACTTGTCTGGGGAGGCCTCACGACCACCGCAGAAGGTGAAAGGCACATCTTATATGGCAGCAGGCAAGAGATAATGAGAATCAAGCGAAAGGAGAAACCCCTTATAAAATCATGAGATCTCATGAGACTTATTCACTACCATGAGAACAGTATTCGGGAAACTGCTCCCATGATTCAATTATCTCCCACCAGGTCCCTCCCAACAACACGTGGGAATTATGGGAGCTATAATTCAAGATGAGATTTGGGTGGGGACACAGCCAAACCATGTCACTCATCATCCTGAAGGCCAGAGATTCTTCCTAAGCACCTGCTGGGACTACTTCAGCAGGATGGGGATGGCTTTTTTCTGAAAGCTTCTTTCCTCACTGTGAGAAGCTGGAGGCCACAACTACAGGCATAAACATCCCTGTCACAAAGGAGATGACAGGCAGGGTGTTGACTTTTTGGTGAGAGGCTTCCTGTTACCTTTCTTTTCTCTTATCAAAGAGACAAAGTATTCCTCACAGCGCATCCAGCTAACAGTTCTCTTCTGCCTCATTGGCCAGAGCTGAGTCATAGGATCCTTTCCAGCTCTTGGGAAGTAACTTTCAGCCTCTCTAATGGGACAGGGGAAGGAACAGAGGGCTGAGAATGGCTGCTGAGGAAACAGCCTGGTGGGCTGAGTCCTGCTTTGCTTCCAAGCAGGGGCAAGTTTAGATCCATGTACATATTTGGAAATATGTTAAAAACATTTTTTAAGAATATTTATTTTAAGGGGTGTGATGGTTGCTATTGTCAACTTGATGGGATACATGGATGCAAAGTATTGTTCCTGGGTGTGTCTGTGAGGGTGTCACCAAAGGAGATTAACATTTGAGTAGGTGAACTGCGAGATGCAGACCCACCCTCAATCTGGGTGGTCACCATCTAATCAGCTGCCAGAGTGGCTAGGATAAAAGCAGGCAGGGAACATGGAAAGACGAGACTGGCTTAGTCTTCCGGCCTACATCTTTCTCTCGTGCTGGATGTTTCCTGGCCTCGAACATCGGACTTCAAATTCTCCTGCTTTTGGACTCTTGGACCTTTGACCACAGATTGAAGACTGCACTGTTGGCTTCCCTACCTTTGAGGTTTGGGTCTGGAACTGGGTTCCTTGCTCCTCAGCTTGCAGACAGCATATTGTGGGACTTCACCTTGTGACTGTGTGAGTCAAAACTCCTTAATAAACTCCCTTTCATATATACATCTATCCTATCAGTCCTGTCCCTCTAGAGACCCCTGACTAATACAAGGGAGAAGGACACTAATACCAAGACAGCAGCAATAACAAAATCCATAATGAATGAGAAATGAAGCATGAGATCTTTAAGGCAGAGGAATTGACTATAAGCAGAAAGCTGATGCTCCATCTATCAATCATCTATCTAGCTAAAATTTAGTTAATAAGCAGGCTAGTTTCTCAGACAGATTCACTAGCAAACATTTATGCATCTGATTTGCTCACAATTTGCATTTGTTCTCGATAAAATAACAAAAATTACATCATTATAATCTGGATAAGCATTTATTCATACTTGAAGGAATACCGGCACGTGGTTTGAAGTAAAAGTTAAACCTCAGTTTCACCCAATGACTTCCCTTTTCTCTTAATCTTCAGAACAAAAGATAGGTGCATGCTTTCTAACAAAAAAGAAACCATCGGGCAGTGGGCAGGAAGTCATGTTGCAAGGGATTACTTATAACAACTAGTAGCAACAACCCATGGGTCACTAACCAAGGGCGAGTTGCTCCACGGCTATTTACTCCACTAAATCATGTCACTCAGCACAGTGGAAACTCAGTACATCCAGTACCATTGAGGACCCAGCTTTGCGTTAACTCATCTTGCTCACATGGCTTCTGAAGCAATGCAAGTCACTGTTCAAGTTTAATTTTGCAACTCTGAGTTTGGGAGTTTAGAAGTCAAATTTTGAGAAAATAAGAGGCATTTCAAAGTCGCGCTCACTTTTCACAGGGCCTTCTGGGGTATGGTTTTGCATAGCAAGTGCTTGTGAGTTCTTCAGACTTAAACTTTTACTTCTCTTCTGTTCTGCCTGCTGCCAGCTTACCTAATCGTAGGTACAGTGGTAGCATTCATTTCCCCACTTATAACACACAAGCACTCATGTTGTACCCTTCACTGTGGAAGAGTGAAAAGATTATTTTTATCTCCCAGGTGTTTTTAATTTTACTTCTCTCATGCCTGTAGCCCAGTATACACTTGTCCTTTTCCACGCGCCTAAGTCTCTTGGCCTCCAGAGTGACCCAGAATGAGGTTTGTCATCATCTGTTTGATACAGAAGAAATCCAGAGGTGAGGCAGGAGTTCCAGATTCTTTCGTAGTAATACCCAGCATTGGTCCTCGTCAAAGCTCTCATTGCTAGATGTTAGTGTCACTAAACCCGTTTCATAGAGTCGGAAGGGGAGGAGCACAGGGGTGAAGTCAGTTTCTTCAAGTCACAGGGCCAGCATTGGCACACAGGCAGCCTGAATCCACAGCCCCTACTCTCAGCCTCTGTTCTGTGGTACCAAGATAGGCCTAAATGTAGAATGAGGCTCCCAGTCTTGCAGGACAGCCCTTACCCAACCAGGACACACTTTCTGCCTCTGCAGCTGTGCCTCTCCCAGGCTCCTGGACAGGAAGACACCAGGGCTCTCTGCGTAGGGTTTCACTAATATCCCTTCAGCCATCAATGTGCGGAGCATCATCAGGAAAGTCATGGTCCTGTCACCACAAGCTCAGCTTCATTGGCTTCTTCAATCACTTGGGAGAGGCATTCTTATCTCTGTTCTGCTTCCTCATCTCCACCAGAGATCAAACACAAACAGCAACAGCCACAGACAAGCTCCATCGCAGTCTCCATTCCATGCCCGCCTCCTCCTGGCCCAGGCAGGTTGAAACTGCCTCTTCTTCTGGGAGGCAAGCAGGAACCAAGTGGAGTTTCTTTCTCTCTCAGTTTCCTTGGGTTTTAATTTGAAGAAAAAGAGAGAGAACTGCAGGGGACCAAGTCATCCTTCTAGGGCTCCATCAGCAGCCCTTGCCTCCTGCAGCTGTTCTGATTAATGGCTGTGCCTCCTGCAGAGCCCCTGTAATAGGTGTCAGGAAGGTGTTTACTCAAAGTTTTACACCCAATTGTCGTGAAGGTCAAAACAATAGGGCATCTCCCATGCAGGTTAAACATCTTTTTATGAGTACACACTCTATTAGAGCGAACTCCACTCTGTGTTTTCAGGCTGCTGACTAAAGTCTGTGGGTCCTTGCTACTTTCTTCCAGGCTGACTCAGCAGGGCAGATCCAAGGGAGAACTGTGGGCACAAGTCAGCAGCATCTGGGCTCCGAAGTGGGCTTTGAGCCTTCAGACGACCACCAGTGAGATGCAGATGCCCACAGGTCTCTCCAGCTTTGGAGCATCTGTCTGCTTTCAAAACTCTGGAACATTTAAAAATCAAAACAGTGATATCAAAACTCCTTTCCCAAGGAAGAGCAGTTCATGCAAAATAGATTATAATTTCTTAAAATGAAAATGCCTCCTTTTGGTACATTAAACACTGACCTTGATCCCCCAAGTTGGTTAGCCCCTCCCTTAATCATCTTCTCTCATTGTCCCCTCAGCCTCTCTACCTTATGCACACACAAACTCCAAGAAATAGAGAGCAAAATGCTACACGTTGGAAATATTGTCTCCCATCTGCTATCCACAGGTGTTGCAGAGGAGATTTTTGACCCTATATCTGAGGAAAAGAAAGCCAAAGGTCAAAGTGAATTTCCTAAACATCAGATGCTGTGAAAGTGCTGCCTTATGTTGGTTCACACCATGCGTGGAGCCATCTTCAGTCCTGTTTTGTGCTGTTACATATGAGGCACCTTTTGAAGACTGGAATGCAACAAGGACTGGAAGAGCCCACCAGATTCCCCTAAGTGCTCTCCGAAGAGTAGAGACTCTGATAGAGTCAACTGGGTTTATTTTAACCTTTACAAAAACCCATGTAGATGTTATATTTCTCTTTAAAGGAGGATGATTGTTTAATTATCTTCATGAATGCCCATGCCACTTTGCACATCTGTGAATGGCCACTCTTTCCCCTCAAAATCTGGAGATGAATTTAATGCCTTTTCAAACCATTAAATATATTGATGTTGACATTAGATAAATGCAATACCATAGCACATGTTCAGAAGGAAATTAATTATCCAAGTATTTATTGAAAACTGATCGTTAGCTAAAATCTATGGGATGGATGAAACACAATGAAAAAGGAGGAGGAGGAGGTAATGATGTAGATAGAGTTGCATCAGGTGGCCAGGCATGGACTGGGGAGATGAGAGCAGAGGCATGAGGTGCTAAGCCTTTTTCCTGCTCAGAACCCTGTGTACATGACCTACGCTCTACTGGTTGCCTCATTTGTGGATACAGAAACTGGTGTGCAGAGAAGTGGAGAGCTTGCTCCAAGTTGTGCTAGTCGAATTACTGTCTCGCCCCAGGACTGTTACACCTAAGCTAGACAGTGTCTAGGTTCTGCTTGTGATATGATCTTGTGAGGTATACTGTAGAATCAGGATGTTAACTTTAGGCAGAAAGGTGTGGTTTTAAACAAAAGAACGTGATATCTAGATAATTCTAATGACACTGTGAGCTGCACATTGGGGTACTGGTGCAGGCACAGGAGTGAGGAAATGGATGAAGGCCCATGAAATCATTGCTCTTGAGGAAGAATCTATGTAACCCTCTTGGGAGATTCAATATACAAATGAACACCCGTCAGACTATGTATAAAAATAGAGCTCTGACCCATAATCTGTAACAATCTGCCCAGAAAACAAACCTATTATCTACAACAACCAGCCCAGGAACCAGCCTGCTATCCTTAAGTCAGAGGTGCAGGCAGTCAGACCGCTATCTCTAGTCCCCAAAGCAGAACAGTAACCCCTGCAACAACCAGCTCCAAATAATCGACAGCTTCCTAATTTCCCACCCATCCTCATCCCCAACCCACTTCCAAGTTAGGACCAGATAGAGAAACTCAAACATGCCCCACTGAGCAATCACATAGGAGTCCAGGCTTCTAGTTAGCCACCTCCAGCTCCCCCACACCAGCAGCCTCTTCCCTGCTTTCCACCATGAAGCTTTCCCACCCCTCTGGCTGCCTTTGGGTCTCTGCCAAACACAAGTGCTGGTGGCAGACTCCCTTGCTATGACAAGCTCTGAATAAATAGCATTTGCTTCTTCTCATTTGGATAGTCTTCCTTTATTTCCACATTTGTCTCCTGAAATACGCAAGTCTATTAAGTGGAGATTATCTATCCAACATTTAAAATGAGTAAACCGAAGCTCAGAGAAGCAAAGTCAATCTTGACCTCCAGTGCAAGATCATGGAGCAAGTCAGAGGCAGAATTTAAATCTGAGTCAGACTGACACCCAAACCTATGCATTCAGTCACTCTCATATCACTATTGCTTCACTTTTAGAAATTAGAATAGAAAAAAGGAGGCCCAGAGTTAGAAATTTGACTTTGAGAATTATTTCTGCAATGTTAACACTAGTTAACACTGTATCCTAGCCTGTGGCTGGCATCTGATAAATATTTTTATAAGTAAAAAGGCAGTTTCATGGCTAATGGCTTCTTTTTAGAATGATGTAGGTGAGGATCCCTTGTGTCCACAGTTGGTTTGTATGAGAAAACCTGGTCTGCCCTTCCCCTCTGCCATTCCTAGCTTTAAAAAACTTGAGGGATCTGTCAACCTATCTGGTTGTGGATATTTTAAATACTAAAATTGGAATATGATGATTGTCTCTGCTGTCTGCTGATGAATTTGTGAGATTCAAATGACCTCATGTATGTGAAAGCACTTTGTCAACTGTAAACTGCAGTATCAATCTAAGATATACTCCAAATAATTACTATAACTAATGCTTGATTTTGAAAGATTGTAAAAGAGGCATCAAATCTTAAAAGTGTTTTCAAGTACCTACAACTCAATCATCCGATCTGCAAACAGCCACATACATCCCGTATGGAATGACACAACATTCGTCTCATGGTCCCAAGTGGAATGTGAACTGCCAAGAAAGCCAAGTAAGGGCCTATCTCTGTTACAGACAATAGCGAGGGCTGTGGTATCTGGTCTTTCTGAGCAGTGATTTCCTTATATCCTAAGTTGACAGGATCATCTCCGTCCAGCCTTCCTGGCAGGTCCTCTAGCGCATTTCCAATGAGCTAATGCGTAAGGAAGTCTTCTCTTAACTGTGCATGCCCACATAAATGCAAAGTATTACAATGCTGGATTTGAAAAGTGCTGTTTAAGTGCCACTTATTATTACAGTGGTTATTGTTATGGTTGAAGAATATAATGGATTTCAGCAACTAACAGTATGGATATATAATCTTTTACCACCACAAAACCGCCCTCAGTGTTTTACTTTAATAACTATACTCCCATTCATCTGGAGCTATATACTGATGTAATTAACCTTTGCCAGATTATGTGTTTTGCTTTTAATTCTAGATACACAATGCAGAATTATTTCATTGTATTTACCCCTATAAATAGGCCCTATATCACTTCTGAATTAAATAGCATTAGGGAGCATGCTACCAGGAGTACCACACTTATTATTTTCCATAAATATATTATATATGAAAATATCTTCCTACATGTGCAGCTTTAGTTATGACTTAGTGAATACATACTATTTATTTTGTAAAAAAATTGTCAATCTTGAGATTAGGAAAGATAAATAGTTAAAGAATAAGTGCCGCCATGGTTCACCTGTAAAAGTAACCAATTTAAGTTTAGACTAGAAGAATTTAATAATATTGTATCTATTATTTGGTATGTTCATTTCTCACCACAAGGTATCATCCATATTCCCTGATGTTTCTCAAAATAAGTGTTTAGTCTCTTTGAAGCTTTATTTACTGTTTTATACAAACAGCAAGAGACAAAGGTGTGAGAATTGTACTTCAGGCTACACACTGCCTTTATGTCCTAAAAATCACATTATTCATCATTAATTCATGTATCATTCAACCAGGAATGATTTCCCAGGGACCACCCTTTGCCAGGGACTTTAGGGCTGCTGCGGCCGCCAATGACAGGCACTCGACCTATCAGAATTTCTCTCTGCCCAGCAGCCTCACTGCAGAAGCACCCCAGGTGGCTGGATCTTGGCTCTCTTTAACTCCTCGGCTTTATATTTTATTATTCTGGTCCCGGGGGAAAAGACTTCAATTTTACTGCCTAGTTCCATGTCCACAAATTCAGGGGAAGGTTCTCATTGGCCCGGTTTAACAAAATTACCTATCTCTGGATCGATCAGCTGGGACCAGGGAATGAGGCCAGTATAGAATGGCATAATGATTTTAATTTAACTGTAAGAATAGGGGGTGGGGGTCATGGTTACAAGGCCTGACGAAAAAGGTCACGGTCAGTTGATCTTTAGGATTGCTGTCATTCACACGGTATCTTGCATCGAATCTAAGTTCATTCACTGATAGAATTTATTTTTATTTGGAAAGTTCCCCAATTACCTAATGGATAAAGTTATGAAAAATTGTGTGAAGGAGTGATTCTGTCGCTCTAGTTAGTGCCTCTTATGTGAGGTATGAGCTCATTCATTCTGGCAATAGCCCTCGCTATCCTCGTTTTACGATGGAGAGGGCTGCAGCTCTGAGATGAGAGGAAACCAGCTGATCTAAGGGCGAGGATCCAAACCACACATTGCACAGGAGTAAAGCCTGTGGCAGAGTCACCCTTTAATTTAAAAACATTAAATTCACTTCAGAATATATTTTCTTAATTCAGATCCAACTTTCTTCATAATTTCAACAGCTCAGGGTTTTTAGAGTTAATCTAACATATTTGTTCAGCCCGCAGTGACCATTAGCAACAGATGGAACTTGCCTTATTTTTTCCAGCACTGCTTTCTGAAACATTTCTCCATGTTCACATCTCCTGTTGTGTTCATATCTTTGGACAAATTATAACCATCTGACACATTCCTTAACCTTAGGATTTATCCTTATGCACCAAAACCTATTCTCATAGCAGAGTCTCCTGAAAGAAGTATCAGTGTTGTAGAATGACATTCAATGATTGTAAGTGCACAGCAAAAGAGTAACCTTTTATTGCTTGCTTTTTCTTTAAATATATAAAACACATGTTATTTCCCCACAGAATTCTGATAATTATTTAAAATTATTTCTTGAAAGTTTTTTGATTTCTAGGTTCCATATACCTTTCTAACTTTTTGATCTATCATTACAAGAAAAGGTATGGCATTTAAAAATTTGGTATGAAAGTCAATAATGATAATGATATCTCTAATAGGAATAATTGACTATCATCAACCATTATCTTTATTCAAAATTTAAATATTCATTGAGCTCATATAAGTAAAGAACTTAATATTAATACCTCACTCAGAGTAGGTGGCTTCCTAAATGATCAAGGATTCCAATTTGATTTAGGGCTAAAAGAGGAGCTGAGCATGTACCCATGCTTACCCTAAGGGCAACAATAGACTTTGTGCATGAGTAGGAGGCGATTTTGTGCTGACCGGACAGTTGCCCCAAGAAGAGACTTTTATCTTCTCTTCTGCTGGTCAGAGGCTGCTCCATAGGCCTGTCCCCTGTGGCTATGCTTAACTTCTCCAGAAAGCACATGATAAAACCGGCCTTGAGTGCAGGAGGCCAAGCAGAATTTTTTTTTTTTTTTTTGAGACAGAATCTTTCTCTGTTGCCCAGGCTGGAGTGCAGTGGTGTGATCACAGCCCACTGCAGCCTCAACCACCCAGGCTCAAGCCACCCTCCCACTTCAGCCTCCTGAGTAGCTGAGACTACAGGCATACACCACCACACTGGCTAACTTTCTCTACTTTTTGTAGAGATGGGGTCTCTCTATGTTGCCCAGGCTGGTCTTGAACTCCTGGGCTCAAGCTGTCTGCCCACCTTGGCCTCCCAAAGTGCTGGGATTACAGGCATGGGCCACTGTGCCCGGCCAGAATTTCTTTTTCTAAGCTCTATTACCTAGAGCACTTGTTATTAATACATACTAGAGCATGTATTACCTACGTGGAGCACTTTTATTATAAGTAATTGCTTCAGGCTTCCCACCACTCCAGCACCTTGAACCAGCTCATCACTTCCATTTGAAAGCTCAATTCTTCAGTAGCATTATCTGAGACTGTAACTACGCAGGTCCATTTTCTGTTCCCACCATACCCCTGACGTGTTTCTCCTTGACAGTGTGTTGGAGGGGAAGGCTCACAAGTTTTAGACCTATACAGTCCTTTGTTCCAGCCCTGAATTGACACTTCACTTGCACGGAGATGTTTTGCAATTTCCTTGACTTTTCTCGGACTTGGCTATTACATCTACAAAAATAGCACATACCTGACAGGTTGAAGTTAGCCTTATAAGAGATTTTTTTTTAAAAAATTGTTAAAAAGGACTAAAAGAGTGTGTATTAGTTACCAAGCCTTCAGTTTGGCTGGTAACAAGTACTTTTCACATTCATTTAGTTTTTCATGAATGTAATAAATAAAGTGATCATACTCTGTGCCAAGCCATATACTGGGTGCTGTGATCCACGAGTGAGCAAAATAGGTACAACCTCTGACTTCCTAGCGCCTACAACCCATCAGGAGCTGGTGTGATTGTAACCACAGAAATACATGCAATCACAATCCTACAATCGCAATATAGATTAAATCACAATCTAGATTCTAAGGAGGCTCATCGTGCAAGTATCATAGTACAAGGCTCACAGTGCAAGTATCACAACTGCCAGATGAGAGCAACACAGAGGAACCTTTGAAGTCCTGTCCCAAGAATGAGAGAAAGAAACTGGAGAGGAGAGGAACAGCCTGTAGGCAGAGGGAACAGCAAATACAAAGGCTCAAGACAGCAGAATGAGTTTAAAGAAATAGATGGAGGTAGATGAAGGCTGCCAGAGTACGGTCTGGGCTTGTGGACCTGGTTCTCTGGGAATGATGGGACATCTTTAAAGAATTTCAGCAGGGATGTGACAGAATCTGATTTGCATTTTGAGACAATCACATGGGCTCTGGTGTGGAGAATGGTTTATGGAGACACTGCTTCTCAGAGGAGCCGACGTGTCGTGGACTAGGTAGGTGAGTGCTGTGGGTTGTCCACGAGGAAAGCTGGTAACCTGGACTGGAGTGCTGGTGCTGTAGATAAAAGGAGGCCAGACATAAGATCAGCTTGACTTGGTGGAGAATCAGATGAAATAATAACATCAAGACTGGTAGTTTAGCGAGTGCTTGCTCTGTGTTGACTACTAAGACCTACTCTTCCATCCCACGCTGCTGTGCTGGGCTTTCCCCGTCCTTACAGAAAGATGTGATGTGACACCCAGTCCACAAAAATTTAACATCAATTCATCCGACAGAAAAACCTAGATGGAACAGACACGAGGCTACTTAGAGCCTTTCTTTATTGCACTTGCTTTGGATATTTTGCTACAAAATTGTGTCTGTTATTTATTACTGTAGACCTCACCGGGGAGATATGACATACATGTAGTGTACATATCATATTACTTGTGTAAATTCTGAATTATTTTGAATTCCAAAATACATCTGGCTCCAAGCGTTTATGGAATTGTAATAATAATTCTAAAGATCAGCATACTGAGGTTTGCGAAGTTACTTGCCCAACAACTCCCAGCTGAGCCCAAATTTGACCCCAGGTTTGTGTAATCCCAGTGCTCAGCACCATGTCCTTCTACTGCCCCGATGATTGCTTGTTCCCTTCCCATTTTATTTGTAAGAACTATGGCCACTGACTGAGTGCCATCTCTCTAATTTTGAAATATTGATAATAGGGAAGCAAAGGACAGTCATCTAGACTGTGGAGAGAAAAAAGTTTTCCCTCAGTTGCTGCATTTTTCTCTTCTTCTCAAAGTCTCACAGCAACCTCCTATTAATGTAGAGCAAACCTGCTCACCTTCTTTCATCACAAACCTCCTTAAAAACCATCTGTTCCGCAAAGCATCTCAGTTACAATAACCACTCACTTCTCAAAATTGCTCGCATTGCATTGTGTTTTATCGCTGTTCATTGTCTCATGTGTCCTTGTGTGCATTTATATTGTAAACCCCCAAAGGAAAATTCTTGCTTTGTTCTGTCTGTTGCAGGGACACACCCCCTACAAAGCTGCACCTACACCCATGCCCTGTATAAATAATGGATAACAATAAAAAGACCACCACAGCCACATTTTATCTTGGAGGGTTAAGGAATAGTACTTGTCATAGCAAGAAGGCATCTTATAAATCAGTGGGGAAACTTCAGAAAAGTGATTATTTGTTTAGGTAGAATCTTCCATTAATTTTAAAGGAACTGAAATTATTTGGAAAGCCATTTGGTATAGGTACAAAAAGAAGCATCAGCAGCTCCCCATGTCAAATGACAGCTCCGCAGAGTACACATTTGAATTAATTGCTGAAACAAAATCAAAGGGATGACATCATTAAATAAAACATTGCAGGTACCACCTTCCACATAAGAGAGAGTAAAATCAAGTTGTTGGGAGGAGCACAGAGTGGGGACGATTGCTTTTTTATGCTGTGACTATGCAGGTGGGGTTCTGTGGGTATATGATAGCTGTCCTGAAAAATGAAGACAACGTGGGAAGGTACCAAGATTCTCTCCTTTCACGAATAAATTGACCTGAAATGAAGAGATGTGTTTCAGTTTCAGAGGTAGAATGGAATGACCTATTTGTGATAATTCACCTCCCTCTGCCCCCTGCTGTATTTTGCTTTCTATGGTTTATAAAGGCCAAGTTTGAAAGCTAATGAGTTTGATTTATCAGAGCTATCCTCTTACTTCACCAGGCCCCTGTTTAAAATCTGATGGATAGAGTGATCTGACTCCTTTCTTGTAATTTTAAATATAAGGCATTGTCATTTTCCCCTTTAGTCAAGAAACTATAAAGGGGGAGGAATATATAGAATTCTGTTACTAAAATCCTAATTACTACTAATACCAGTTAACTCCTTTCATAGGGAAATGCATTTCCCAAAGTCTGTCCAAAAGGGCAGACTTGTGGCTTTGGACAGGTACAATATTGCAGTAGCACCTGGAATTGACTTTCAAAGATAGCATCTGGCTCCAAATGCTTTTCTTCTCATCCAAAGCCTTACCTTTCAAAACACAAATACTCCAGAAGATAAGCAGCACCTGGCGTAAAAATGCCTCGGTTCTGATGAAAAGCGAATTGTGTATTTTAAAAGTTACCAAACACACTTTCTTGAGCAAGCATCACGTTCCTGTCTTGGAAAGAATATTTGAGAAAACTAGACTTTGTGAAGTAGTCATTGGTCCTACAGGACATGAGGAATCATCACATGGTTGCCTCCATCCTTGCCCAGGCAGTGACTTCGGGATCCTCTAGGGAGGTAAGATCAAAAGAGTTTACTGTTGGGAAGGTACCCTCACCTCCCCATTTTCAACAAAGACAAGGCAGTCTGCAGTGCAATTTACCTTCATCTGTGAAATTAAAAAGAAAAATACCAGAGCAGAGAGGGTCTATATGACTACCTCCATATCAAAGAGCAAATGGCAGTGCCAAGATTAGTGTCTGAATATTTATGATAAAAAAACAAATGATAGAAATAGCTAAAGCTTATTAAATACATAGTACATGCCAGCTACTTTGTGCTTCATGCAGGTGATCTCATTTTATCCTCAAGCTACTTAAAGCAAATGGTATCATTATCCACATTTCATAGATGAGGCAACTGAGTCTCAGATGAGGTAGTGAACTGCTTGTTAATGGTGGAGCCAGTGCTCAAACTCTGCTAATCAGATTCCAGTGATATGCACTTCTGCAGTGTGCCTTGTTTCCATTATCTGAACTTGCTGCCATGAACTTTTATTTTTTTCTGGTGCAGATCTCAGCATAGTTTGCCTTTTCTCCAGTGCTTTCTCTCTCTTAGTGGCGCAATAGTCAGAGGTAGGATTGTGAAGATCTGCACTTGCAGACACAGAGCTGCTAACTAGGAACTGTTAGACGGGCTTGCTAGTGGCTATATTTGGGGTAAACCTCAGGTCTCCAGTGCAGCTCCAGAAGGACTTTCCTTGGTCGCTGCTGACTGTTCCATAAACAGGCCTCCTTAGAGAAGTGTCTCTCCATCTCTGGTATTTCCTGAGTTTAAAGCAGCTTCTGCATTTGTAAGTGCAGCTCTGTAAGGCTAAATGATGCACCTGGATACGTTGAAAAGAAATGTTGTTGGGGAAATGCAGAGGAGGGAACCCATCCCTTCTGAAGCCAACATTCTAGATCAGGAATTATTGGGAGCAGGAGACAAACACAGTATACGACTCAACCCTTAATAAGTTGCCATGGCCTTCACTATTACAGTTGCTGCTGTGAGCACGTGGGAAGCTGGTCTACGTTAACATTCCAGCCGTGCTCAGAGGCACTCCCACAACTCAGGGCACTGCTTTACCCCTTCTGCCCCATTCAAACAGGTCATGTTATTTTCACAGAAAATCTTGTAAAACCTTTCTTACCTTCCCTAGAATTGGTGAGTGTTTTCCTCCTCAGACCTTCCTTAGCTAGAACACTCTTTATTCTTTTTTACCTTATTGCATATTGCATTGCCTTTTTGGATTACTTTTATGTCTGTCCTACCAGACCACAGGCTTCTTAAAAAACGACAAATGTGTATGTAACATCTAGTTTCTTAATGTAATTGTTTTAAGCAAAACTAAAGCTGAGAAAGGGCATAGTGAGTGACGGGGAGTATCACAGATAGGTGACATCATGGTGGGGGTGTGGGTGTTCTCTGAGGAAGTCAGATTTGAGCAGACACTTGAATGAAGAGAGGGTGTTGGCCACGCAAGTAACAAGAGGGAGAACAGGCCAGGGAGAGAGAACAGCACGTTCAGATCTCCTGTGGTGGAGTGCTTTTGGCGTGGTCAAAGAACATTGTGATAGCCGAATAATGGCTCTGCAAAGATAGCCACGTCCTAATCTCCAAAATCCGTGAATATGCAAGGTCCACATGGCAAAAGGGACTTTGCAGATGTGATTAAGTTAAGGATCTTGAGATGGTGAGATTTTCCTGGTTTTCCAGATGGGCCCGATGTAATCACATGGGTCCTTGTAAGAGGGAAGTAGGAGTCAATGTAAATAGTGATGACACAAGCAAGAGGCTACAGTGAGGACCAGAAAAGGCCTCACTGTATTAGTCCATTTTCAAGCTGCTTACAAAGACATATTCGAGACTGGGCAATTTACAAAATTCCTTCCTCAGAGCCTTCGGAGGAATGCAACCCAACTATCACCTTGATGTTAGCCCAGGGAGACACATTTCAGACTTTTACCCTCTGGAACTGTATGAGAACTAACTTGTACTGTTTTAAGCCATACCTTTGCAGTAATTTGTTACAGCATTGATACGGTTTGTCTGTGTCTCCACCAAAATCTCATCTTCAATTCCCATGTGTTGTGGAAGGAACCCGGTGGGAGGTAATTAAATCACAGAGGCAACTCTTTCCCATGCTGTTCTCATGATAGTGAATAAGTCTCATGAGATCTGATGGTTTTAAAAAGAGGAGTTCCCCTGTACAAGCTCTCTCTTTGCCTGCTGCCATCCATGTAAGATGTGACTTGCTTCTCCTTGCCTTCCACCATGATTTTGAGGCTTCCCCAGCCACATGGAACTGTAAGTCCAATTAAACCTCTTTCTTTTGTAAATTGCCCAGTCTTGAATATGTCTTTGTAAGCAACATGAAAATGGACTAACACGAGCATTAATAGCAAACTAATACAAAATCAACAAGGATGAAAGAACATAAGGTTGGAGATGGGCAGAGGCTAAATCTGAGACCTAGAGCTGTGTTGGCCCAAACAAAACCTTGAGATTTGGACATAAAAGTAACAGAATGAGTGGTCTCATCCTCACAGCAAAAGAGTCAAACAGAAAACAAGACCTCATTGACATTCCATCTATTTTAAATACTCTTTAATATTTTGAAATATGAATCTTCCAAAATATTCTAGAGTCCTTCAAATGTACTATAATTTGTCCAGTCACCTACAGGAACAGTAAATTTAATTTTATTTAATCATAGAGCCCATTGAATGCTACTGAAGATATTATATAGAAAAATGTACATACACAAAATTTGGATAAATTTTCAGTTGCTTTATGGAACCATATGAAATGCATGCATTGATCTCAGCTTAAGGATCTTGGGTCTACATCCAGAATTATTGAGGAACATTTTTGAAAAAATCAACTTTTATGTTATTATTCCTTTTGTCTGAAGTTGGCTGACTTAGCCTAGGTCCTCTAACAGGGGCTGAGACTAGCTTTCGGATGCTGGTGGCTTACTTTGGAAGTGGGCCCAGGGAGCAAGAGTAGAGGGCAAGATGGGTGGGGATTGTAGCACGGAGGCAAAGAAAACAAATCCAAAGTTGTCTCACTGAGTTGGCACTAGATCTCCCCAAAGGGGTTTTGAAATGTGTGTGAGAACCGTCCATCTAGTGGATGAAAAGAGAAACCTGCTGACTCCTGTCTCCCATCCATTTCTAGTAGCTTCAGGGTCATGAATTCTCCTGCACTTCCAATTGTACAATGGTGAATGTTGAGTAGCTTCTCAGGCCTTCTGTGGCCATAAAGTCAGAGAAACCATAGAGCAGAAAACAAGAGGTAGAGGGGTAGCCCTGGTGCAAGGTCTGGGTGCTGAGCATTGCCCCTGGCAGAATTGACAAACATTTGCTCAGAAGTAGTCTCTGCTACAGCAGACAGAGCAGAAGGAGGGGCCCAGGGAATTTACAGTAATGCTCCAAAGGTGCCCCTGGCATGTGACACATCCTCAAAAAGTTCATCTTTCTTTGACAGGAGAGAAAAAAAATGATTTTCACATACAATTACTTTTAATCATCCAAATTTAATCAAGGTTGTCTTGACTTTTATAAATGCATTGTTTAAAAATGTACCTTTTCTCCTCATGCATTTACAGTCTATATGTAGATTATTTAATTAAACTGTATCTATTATTTATAATAATGCATAAATGTACTGCACTGTTTGCTTATTTTATGCACTGGAGCAAACAATTTATATATCTTTTTCTCAATGCATTCTTACAACAAATCTATGAAATAAGTACTATTATCCTTTTCTTCATAGATAAAGAGAATGAGATGATTATATCACTCACCAAGGGCCAGCTGGGTAGTATGGGGGTTGAGGAGGGATAAAGGGGAAAGATTTAAACACAGGGTTTTCTAATACCAGGGCTATAAGTCACTATGTTTCTCAAAATCTAGTGTGCCTCAGAGCCACTTGGAAGGCTTGTTAGAACACAGAACACTCTTTTCTCCCCCCACTGGAGCTTCTGACTCTGCAGGTCTGTTGAAGAGCCTGAGAATCTGCACTTCTAACAAGTTCCCAGCAGATGCTGCTTCTGGCATGAGGACCACACGCTGAGAGCCAGTCACTACACCATGCTAACCAACCTCTCTGAGGGACACACCACTTCAAAACAGCAGCGTGAGATCCTTCCAAACCACATTCCCAAACATTTATTCTCCTGTTTCATCTTGACTTTAGTGAAAAGATGATATTGGAGAAGTTCTTCTGAGATGACCTCTTTCTGGAACACAGTGATTTTCTTTGCCACCCCCCCACCCCTGCCCCACCCAATCCCTAGTACATGACCAAGGGTTTTGGGCCCATTAGCTGTAAAAACGGGCTCAGCTCCCAAGACATTTTCTTGTTGGAATGCCAAAGAAGCACATCCATCTTACAAATGATGTTTCAACTCTGCTAAAATATAAATATTTATGAGAGTGAGGTTAGCTATTTGGCATGCGATACATACTTTTTTGTTAAAGTTTTCCCATTAAAAGACAGTTGCTCAGGAAAGCCTTAGAAACGAATATTGCATTTTGTTTCATAAAGATTGTGGAAAGCTAAACAGCGAGAGGATCCACATTCCAATTGCTGATGAGAAGTGAGGACATGTTCCCACAATCATTCTGTGCTAATGAATTACAGTCTCAACATGTAGCAAGCCTCAGCATTGTGTTTCCAAGACATAATTAAGGAAGAAAAGTATTATAGTATTATGACTTGAAGAATGAAATTTATGAAAGAAGAGTGACTGGAGGAGAAGATTGTAGCAGAGATTGGCTGACCTAAGAGAAAAAGCAGTTCAGGAAAGGCACAGTGGAAAAACAGCCATGCAAACTGGATCCTAGCATTCTCTGCTGGGTCCTGGTACTTTTGAGTATGGGATATGGATGCAAGCAGACGTAAGAGTCTACCAGGGTTAAGAACACTTTGTAGGCAGCCACACTTAGTTGTTCCGGTTACAGCTTGTGAATATAGGGTGAAAAGATTGTTCCACACTATTAAAGTCAGGATGTCAAATCCATGCTACAACACTGGAATGTGGCTAGATTTAGGAAAAGAAATCTCTACTCAGGTGTCTAGAAGGTCACTTAGACCATTTATTTTGAGATGTGAATTTTATCTCTCAAAGACTTAATGGGAAAATGTGATCTTGGAGTCAAACAGACCTAATTTTATGCTCCGTTCTGTCTTGGGTTACGTTGGTGAGTCTGTATGAGCCTTGATTTTGCTCATTCAGTTTCCTCCTTTTGGAATGACGCTGACCTTGCAGGGTCAATGTGAGGAGTACCAGAGGCACAGTCATCACAACTTGGTCTTGTATGATGAAATGTTTCTTGGGGCTCTGTCTGCTCGTATTTAGAGGTTTAGACAGATAAAATGTTAGGTGTAGGTTCAACTCATTGAACAAACATGGCAACATTCCTTTTAAGTTGAACATACCTGCTACTTAACATCCTGAATTAGAAGTTGAAATATAGGAGAGAAACAACAAAGATTGGAAAGAAATGGCATAAGAAAAGAGAGAGGGAGACAGGGGCTGGGGGAAGGGAGGGGTTAGGAAGGGAGAGGAGGGGAGGGAGAGAATAAGAATGAGATTGAGAGGAAACAGGAGGATATCTAAAAGTATGTGGCAACTGAAGGTATCCAAAGTCATCCAGGACCACAGAACCGATTGTCTTCTTGTTCAGCATTGCCAGCTCTGTGAGGCTAAACTAGGTGCTCCATATGCATCATTTCATTTAATTCACAGCACTTGGATAGCAAATACAATGTTTGTTTCCACTCTAAAGACAAGGAGTCTAGATGAGCTGCAGTGATGCTGAAAAGTGATCTTAACCACTGCACCCCATGCCTTTAGTGCTTAGCCCACCTTTCCCAATGTGCCTACCCCCCAAGGTGCCCTGTTTCTCCCCCTTCCCACAAACTCTGAAATATTTGTCAAACCTATGAGGTGAAGACAGAAAGGATTCTTGTAGAGTATTGCAGCTTACATTTCTTCATTTTGATCCGAAAATTTGGGGGTAAAAGGCAGAAGTCTGTAAGGAAGAAAATGGCGAAAAGACATGCCATGACTGAGCCTTACTCTCTGTAACTTTTTATTTACAAATGTGCTGGAGAAAAATTCATAGGAGAAGTTTGGGGCCTTGGAGAGTGAAGAGGGAAATCTGAAAATAATATTTTTAAAAAAGCAGAAAAAGAATAAAAATGCACCTTCAAAGCCATTATAGTTTTATTATGATTTTCAATTTGAGAGAGGACAGAAACAAAAGTATCTATATGAATGCTCTTTCAGATGACTCATCAGTGAGTTAGCATACTCTGGGATATTCTGCTTTCATGAGGACATATGGATATGTTAATATTTGGAAGTGCTTAAAATGATGGTTTAGGTTGATAATATTTGCCGAGTTATTGTCATGAAGAAGTTTTAGCATGAGCCTTAACATTATTTTAAGCTATCAGATTTCAGTAATTCTGGTACTATTGATTCAAATAATGTTAGTCTTATTGAAATAAGTGTATGTGAGAAGTGATGGAATAATTCTTAGATTTTGAGAATTTATTCGTTCTAATCTCTCTTTAGTCCATGCTCCATTTAAACTATCCTGTTCAATTTTTAGAAGAGCAACAAAGAGACTTAAAATACTCAACTCTCTCTCTCTCTTTCTGTCTCCCTCTCTCTCTCTCATGTAATAAATGACAGAGTAAATCAGCACATTTCAAGAGTTAAAAAGATCCACTCTTGTTGTATCTTATTTTTAAGAAAAATTAACTCAACATTTACTTACTGGACATCTACCAAGACCCACATTGCAGTAACCATTAGAGATACCAAGAAAAGCAGTAATTGTTGCTCTTAACCAATCAAAGTATAGACCAGGAGATAGAAAAATAAATAGCATATGCCTTGATACTTGTTATAAACAATCACAAGGTATTAAGGCATTAAGGTTGAGAGGCTACCACTGCTTCAAACTCCTCACATGGTAGTTTGTTTTTCTAGAACAACCATAAGCAGAAAACTACAACATTTAGTCCAATATTGAGGTGTGTGTTGGGTTCTTCCCATGTCATACTTCAAGACTTTGTGATTCAATTTGGGACTGGTAATGGTATTTCCCAAGGCTTAGTAATATCCATCATCATTTAAGTACTGGGATTTCAAGATGATCACTAGAAAACTACTTATGAAGTACTCCTGGCATCTCGCATTTCTCTGAGGGACTTGGAGAAAGTGGCCAGAGCTGTCAGCTAAGTGTTTGCTCATACAGTTTGCCTTAGATAGGGATCACAAAATTTGGACTTCTCTCCCATTCTACCCATCCAGTATTTCCAAACATATTACAGCTTTCTGTAGGGGACTGAAGGACTACTTAAAGAATGAAGAGAAAAAAGTGACTATCCAGTTTAAATTTTCTAAACCACTCCACTGAGCTCTAGCAGCTCCATGTATAGCAAATGGAAAATTCAGTCTGTTCAGAGCCTATCCTCACAAGAAAGACATTTGACATTAGAAAACACTAGACTCCCCACCTCTCGCCCTGACGGGCTCAAATCAACATGGGATTTCAGGAGCAAATCTCTGACTTTGTGAATTGGACAATTTTTTGTATACTTTTGATTTTTTTTTTTTTTTTTTTTTTTTTGCAGTGTCTTGCCTGCTCCCAGGAATGCCTTAGCACTGGAAATAGATTCAGTCTCTTCCCTTTGATTTCCATGAAGTCCTTAATTTGTTCTTTTATTATATTTTGTGGCGCTTCTGGTTTGGTTTTCTTGCTGTGATGTGGGAACCCTGTTGCACCTCTGGAGTTATTTTTGTATTTTAAAAGATGTCAGTGAGTTACTGAATTCTTTTGGTTTCCATTTTACGTTCCTTCACTGAGGTACTAAATTTCCTTACACAAAAAAAGGAGCAACATAACAAACAAACAAACAAAAGCAAAGCACTGAGGCAGGTGGATCGCCTGAGGTCAGGAGTTCGAAACCAGCCTGACCAACACCGCAAAACCCCATCTCTATTAAAAATACAAAAATTAGCCATGCATGGTGTCGTGTGCCTGTAATCCCGGCTGTTCTGGAAGCTGAGGCAGCAGAATCCCTTGAAGCCAGGTGGGGTGGAGTTTGCAGTGAGCCAAGATCATGCCACTGTACTCCAGCCTGAGTGACAGAGCAAGACTCCATCTCAAAAAAAAAAAAAAAGGGAAGCAAATGATAGGGGAAAACAACGACCAAGTGTATGGTGGGTCCTTCCACCCACACAAGAGTTGCTCCTTAGTGTAGGGTTTTGTTGGAATCCCTCTCCTCCAGTTTTGGACTTCCGTGACTGGCAGCTTCTTTCTAGACGAGAATTTTCCCCTGCTGGAATAGAAAAGCCACCCAGCTCCTGCTGAATGCCCGCCTGTGGGTGATGTGACAGGCTGAGCCTTGCTGTTTGGCTCTTATGTTCATTACAAAATAAGTTTCACCAAGCTATTGCTTAGGAGTCAGAGAATGAAGTTTCAGTGACTATTAACAAAGAAGAATATAATCTATTAAAGAACTGGAGCATTTGGCCGGGCGCGGTGGCTCACGCCTGTAATTCCAACACTTTGGGAGGCCAAGGCAGGCGGATCACAAGGTCAGGAGATGGAGACTATGACTATCCTGGCTAACACGGTGAAACCCTGTCTCTACTAAAAAGTACAAAACAATTAGCCGGGCGTGGTGGCAGGCGCCTATGGTCCAGCTACTTGGGAGGCTGAGGCAGGAGAAAGGCGTGAACCTGGGAGGTGGAGCTTGCAGTGAGCTGAGATCGTGTGGTGTCACCACACTCCAGCGTGGGCAACAGAGAGAGACTCTGTCTCAAAAAAAAAAAAAAAAAAAAAAAAAAAAAAAAAAAAGGAACTGGAGCATTTTATATACTTGACACAGAAAATAAGAGGTATAGAATTTTAAAAACTCATGCCAGTCAGAGAGCAGATTTTCTTTTTTGTATAGGGGAATAATCTCTTTTTTGTTCTATAAATGAAGAAGATTGGATTCCCTGTCTTAGGGGAGGGTAGAACCTTTTTGGCTCACTGAAGCCTGAACTTTTTGTAAGAGCCCTTGATATATGGCGGTTCTGCAGAGAAGGGATCCATCCCCCTGGTGAGTGTAGTTCAAAGTGGGAAATTTATGTTCCCTGAAATGCGTTGAGAAAGTTCAGTGCTGATAACATGAACCCAAGACCTCCTCAGTAGGGGCCCTGAGCTTGGAAGCCCTTTTGCTCGTGACTCATGACAGCCTTGGGCTTGGGGGAGCTGAGCATCCAGTGGGTACCAACAGAGTTCCGCCCTTGGAGCCCAGTGTGAGGCATTGCCACAGAACCGGCAGGGATGGGGGCCATGGCAGGCGTCTACCCCATAATGCACAAGTGCCCACCAGGCTACACTAGGTCCCTGACTAACAGTGACACCTTGTGACAGCAGAAGACGCAGTGTAACCATTATCTCAGGGGCCAGAATAGTCAGTTATTAATAGATCGGAAAGACTTTTTACCATGGACCTAACTCTGGAGTTTAAAAAATTATTAGCAATACCCCACATATTTTCCTTGTTAGTAACAGTGTTAGTAGATGGGCTGATTTGACAGCAGGGAAACTTTCACATCCTCTGCCCTTAGATCAGTAGGTGTGGGGAGAGAGGCAGGTGGTAGTAAGATGCCAAAAGCAACCCCACACATCCAAGCTCACAAATCACCCGTGGAGTGACATTTACAACTCTTACTTAAGTACTTAACGATTTTAAAATACAAGGTTCACAATTGGGTTAACTTAGGGAGTCATTGAATGTTTGACTGATGAACTGAAAAGGCAGCGTGCATGTGTGTGTGCCTGGGTGTGTGTACATGTATATTTCCCTAATGGAAACTCAGCTACGGTCCCACCTCACTAGATAATCCTGGCTCATTCAGTGGAGGGCATCACACTCACAGGCTTAGCTAGGAGAGACTGACTTTTGTGCATTGTCTGTGCTTCAGAGGATCTGCTGGACTCCAAGGAGCCTATGGTCAGCTGTAACCCCCCATACACAGAAAAGACTTTTTCTCACCCACTCTACCTAAAACCAGTCTCTTTTAGTGTAACCGAGTCTTGAGAATCTATGTGATTCTTTGGTGCCTCATTCTGAACTGGTCCTTTTGTGGAAGGTCGAAGTGTCCTCAGTGGGAATGCTTCATGTTCAGGTGACTATCGCTAATGTCTGAGCCTGGAAAAAGTCAAAGGATGCTCAAGGAGTGAGGTTGTGTTGATTATTTCAACGTAATTTTATAAAAATCAGGCCCAGAGATGGTAAACTACAGTTCTTTTTTACTTAAAGAACATAATATTGAGAATTCGTTAGCAGTCAAACCAAGCAAAATTTCTCCCACCTACGGTCAGTGCTGTATTTTGAGAAACAGGTGGAGAGTTATGAGAAAAAGTCACTGCGTTATAAGAAAAAGTCACTGTGTTATTGATCTGTGTTAATGGCAATGCAGATGATGACAGCAGATGAATTTCAACGTCTGAGCTAAAGAATTGTGGACCTTTTGCCCTAAAAATGGAGAAAATTTAAAATGGTCTAAGAATCCCCTTGTTCTAGCCTTTCCCTCTCCACTTTTTAACACATGGAGCTTTCCTGCAATTTAAGGAACCACATTCCAGAACACTAGGTTTAGAGAAAAGATAGGCTAGAGTAGAAGCAAACTGACAATTTATACTTTTTTTCTGCCTTCTATATAAGTTAGTGGGCGTTAATTAACAGGTGTGAAAAATTCAACATTACAGAGTAGGGTTATTAAACATTTTTAGGACCAATACAGTGGCAACAGCCTCCATCAGTGTAATATACCCTCCTACGAGTAGTGCTTAATTACAGGGATTAGCAAGCAATGACTCTCTTAGTTAGCTTTAATTTTTCCAGACATATTCCAGCCAAAAAGCCTGGCTCCTCCATTTCACTACAGTGTGGATGATACCAGTGATGAATCCAGTGGCGAGAAAGCGACTAGAAGACAATCTATATAATTGGCTGAAATGACATCTCTGAGGAACAGATGCTCTGTAATCTTGCAAATCAAATTAAAAGCAAAACAAACTATTTCCTTTTAACTGTGACCAAATTCAAATGTCCTTTTGGTATTAAAGGAGCAAAACAGTCTTAATTGTTTATTGATTATTCAAATCATATAAGCTTTAGATATATGAGTGTGGCTTAACCGGTTCTTTTTTAGCACAGGGGTCAGGGCTTAATGTCAAAGCCAGGCACCAAGAGCTAAGAATCTCTGCTGCGTGAGAATGAGTCTTGATATGCCTTCTCTGTTTGGGACGACGTGGGATGTGGAGCACAGAGGTGGCCCCATCCCTAACTTGTGGGTTGCAGGAGCATTATAAGTAGTTTTTCTAGCCGACTGAAAATGAGCCTTGAGACATCTATACGGAACCTTCGGTTTCGTTTCTCTTGCTGTGGGGACACCTGCCAAAAGTGAACTGGCAAAGGATAAGAAGCAGAGGTGGGTGGGGGCATCCTCAAAGATGATCTGTTGCTACCCAAATGAGTTTTTGGTCAAAGTCTTTGAGCACAGTGCAAGAATGAAAAATGGAGTGGGAGGAATATTTTTCAGCTATTTTGCAATCTAATAATGTCAGCTTTTAGGGTTGAGGAGAAGGAAAATATGGAGGGCAACGGAAAGGATTTAAGAATATTCTGAGATTAAAATGTTATCTTTAAATATTGTACTTCAACTACGCAGCGACCAAGGACTTTCATGCTGCCTGCCAAGGGTGACTAAATCTGTTTCCTTGTAGTAGAAAGTAATTAGCTGTTCCCTGACACCACTAGGTGGAGATGTAGGTTTACCTAGTGCCGACTCCCTGGCTAAAAATGGCCTGTGGTGGCTGAAAAATCCTTAAGAAAAATTTTAAATGTTCAAGATTGATCAATTATGAACCATGTTGGTCAGAAATTCACACTAATCTTTAAGGGCCCATCCCCTTAGATTAAAAAAAAATCCTACATCACACAACAGCAGCAAAAATCCTTCAGTGCGCAGTTGTAAAGTTGTCCTTGTGAATTATTATTTTTGAAGCCATAAGCTCTGATGTTTAAGACTCTGAGAGAATAATCACGCCATGTTATAAATTGTCTGCTGCCAATACACACATATTTTCCTTTATTCTCACACCAGCTGCTAGCTCATGCTATCAGTGGTCAGGAACAAACAAACAAAAACTACCCCTAAAAAAAAACAGCACAGAGCTTCCTTTCCAACTTCACCCATGGAAGTGTGCCAGGAACTGGCAGGAGTTGGGAATTGTGCGTTCGAGTTTAAGGGGTTGTTTCTAAATGTAGTACTTTTTGAGAATCTCATTACCTCACATCTTGATGTGTGAAGTATGATTCACAGTGCAGTTTGCTAAAGGCTAGTTAGCTCTTGTCTCAGCGGTCTTAGGTGTCTAATATCCTATTAATCAAACCTTAGTGAAATGAAGCATTTCAGTTTGTTTTGGCTAAGCCTCTTCTCTCTACTGAGTTGACCCCTTTTCTTTTATGTAAACTTTTCTATGCCCATTGGTGGATGGCATGGGCTATCAGATGGCTTCCAGAATAGACAATGGATACCAACCGTTTTCTAGAAAGGCAGGGAGTCATTTATTATTCCTCCTTTCACACTTTGTCTCCCAGATGAAAATGCTTCTGAAGTTCATTTAATCATTCACTCACATTTTCTCTCTCCCCCATTCTCTCAATCTCTTTCATAGAAAGAATACCTCATAGATTTCATCTAAGTTGCACATGTAACCCTACCCTTCAGAGGGGCTATTCCACCTGCTAGGATCCCATTTAAAGACCCAATTTTCTCAGGAAGTAAAGGGACTCTCCATTTATGGCCAGGAAAGTTCAAACAGTAATGTAGTCATTGCTTCATTACAATTACGCAAGTCAAAATCTCTTCAACAATGAATATCAAACTTGAAAAATGGTGAATTTTGATAAGAAAGCCATCAGGCCAAAATACATTAAAATTCTTATTTAATATTTTCTCCTTAAAATTTCAAAATGCTAAAAATTGTTATTACTGTGCAGATTAATCTATGAAGAAAGGCAGAAGTCATTTTTAGTGTCCCCTATTTACCAGTTTAAAAAAAAAAAAAAGAAGGAACAAACAATTAAACATTTAAAAACCAAAATTTATATCTAACATATTGCTCTCCATTTTGCCATTAATTTCTGTCTACAATAAGGTAATATTAAGATAACCTTCAATTTGTTTCTTTAATGCACACCCACAATACAGAATCAGATAATTTGTTCACAATGGGTACTATGTAAAGGAAGCCCCATTTTTTAATTTCAATGATGAACTTTTTAAAAAACCATATTTTATGGCAGTAAATGTCACATTTATTAGATATTTTCTGATTCTAGGGGAAGGGGACTCGGTGTGGAACACATCTTTCCTTGAATAGACATTAAATGGAGGCACGTTATGAGCAGAGCATTGCAGAGGGTTGGGGAGGATGCAGGGCTGACCAACCCTGGTCTACACCGACAGGAGTCTCATAGGCTAATCACAGGGTTCATGCATTTTAGGAACACCGACATCAGCACTTTATGAATATTATCTGTAAAATGGCTCTTCTCTCTTTAGCAAAAGGAGCCCTAGAGTTTTTGGTAGAAATGTAAAATCTTTTATCCACAGAGAAAAATAAAACTTACCTTTATTAATAAGATACAACTTGGGTGTGTGCTTAATATGTGCTAGATACTATACTGATTTAATCCTACAAAAGCCCAATGAGGTGAGTAAAATTATTGTTCTCATTTTGCAGAAGAAATTGAGTAACAGAGAGGTGATGGAAGGTGCCGAAGAAGACACAGCTAATGGGTGGTGAGGCTACAACTCAGACCTAGGTAATTGGACAGCAACATCAAGGATCTTTCACATTTTGCTGTCAAATATGAGTACGTATTTGCTTTCAATATCTTGTAACATTTTAACGGTGTTTTTCTTAAATAACTTGAACATATGAGTTATCTACAGAAATACCTTATAGAAGTACCACTTTTGTCAGAAGGGATGCATGTATTTTTTTTTCCTCAGGTCAAGTCCTCTTGCACATAATGCTATATTTAATATTTAAAAATGACATTTTTAACAAGTCACTCGTTCTTTCAAAATAACTATAAACCATATTTTAAAAATTTTATTGTGCTGGTACACTGAATTCTAAAACTATACGTTTATATGAGAAGTGATAGTTGGAAAACCTGTAGTTATTTATTAGTCTACATTATTCCTTGGTATAGGTAGAAATGAATTAAGATAACAAAACATTTTAAGAATAAAACTCCATATTGATAAGTGAAAAGAACTGTTTCAAGCAATACTCATAAATATCTCTCACACACATTCTACACATACATGAGATTGTTTCTCTGCAAACTCATAAGATCAACATGAACTTTCTTTGCTCAAGGGAGACGGACACTTTTGAATCATGAATATTGAAAAGTGAAAGTCAAATTTCAGACAAACTAAAACTTAGGAAAGTCCATATCTAGAAAAATCCAAATCAGAACTTTGTGCATGCCAGGAAGAAACGAGATTTCACCCTTTCCTCGAACTCCTCACTCTCCTCAGTGAGATCCTGTCCCCTTTCATCCTGCATAAGTCTAAATGCTACCCAATCATTACAGATTGGGACGGAAAAACGAGTGCTTGCCTAATCAACTTTCTCCTGAAATATTAAATATTAAGAAAGGTCTCAGGGGAATCAGTCCTTGATATGATAACACACTGATGCGTGTGTTCCATGTGCTGACACAAACTTGCCTTCTGAGAAGTCAGTCATCATGAAACTAAGGGTCATGGAAAGAAACCTCACGTAAAAACAAAACAAAAGGATTGGGTTGGTAGATGAAGTAGAGAGGAAAATTAGTTTCAAGAAAGCTTCTTACTAACCAGTTATTTTGGCTTATCTTCTTGTCTGTAATAACTCCAGCTGGCCCCCAAATGAAACGTTCAAAGAAAGGCAAGCAAGCACTGCAGAAGAGATGGACTCAAATGGACTAAAAAGGCAGAGCTTGTTTTTGGCTGTAGCGCCCTTTTGCCATGACAAAGCTGGGGAAAGGAGACACACAGTCTGTCACATTTATTTCTGATCAATCTACATAAGAATTGTCAGGCTGGCACGTTGGATTACTGCTGACTTGTGAGTTGAGATCCATTTGCTTCAGGTTTTCACTTTTCATTCTTAGAAGCCCTGGTCATCTCCACAAAAACTGTATTTTGTGGATGTTTTCATTGTTGGGAATGTTGATCAAATTAGGTGGAAAAAAAAAAGGAAGAAAAAGGAAGATGGCCACCTTGAGATTCTCCTGCGTTGACAGAGTATACGTTTGATCAAAATGCAATGTCATTCGTCTTTCGTGGCTCTTTGTCGATCATGTTTGCTGGAAGGATAAGTGAACTCCATGAAAAGACATTTATCTAAATTATCCTGATAAAGTGCCATCACTCTGGGTAAAAAGAAAAATGAGCGAGAAGGCCAGACTGTACGCACATGCCTTCCACTTGAATTAACCGAGCAAAAACATATAAAGGCACATCATGTAACTAGTATTTTACATACATATGTGTGTGTGTGTGGTGTGTAACTAGGATCTACTGTACTAAAAGTTATCTTTGTGCTTATTCAACTCTTAAAAACACTATCAAAATCCTTACAATGTACCGACCTTGATATAAACCAAGAATCATCACGGGCTCACTGATAGAAAGCTAGTAACCAAATTGTAAACAAATATAGGTAATGTCTGAGAGTCTATGCTGACAAGTAGATAAGAAGATAAATGTAGAGTTTTTCTTAATTAGCCTTTCTTAATTAAAAACAGGAGCAGTATTGTGATCAAAATGAACTCTGGTGGGAGCCTGGTCACTTGGTCTTCTGGGTATCACTTGAGGAAAATTAGATTTTTTTTTCCCTTCTAGGATAAATTGTGCACTAAAGAAGGAATAAATGGTGTCTGTGAGCAGTGTCCCCTTGGTTTTTATCTGCGTGAGATGGATGTGCCTCTTGTCGTTTTCAGAATGGCGTGGGGGCAGACTTAGCCATCATTAGCACCCCAGGATGGATCCAATTCACTAATTACTTATGCTGTCCTGGTTCACTGAGATTTAAGTACCAAGTCAATCCCATTATCTGCAGTCTCCCAAGCTTGCCAGAGCCATCCGTCTTTCATGGAAGAGAAGCACAAGGGTTATCAATTGGGCCCTGCAAGACTTGGGATTTTCCTACTTTGGGAGAAGGCAAGATTAGTCCTGACTCAAGTCCAGGCCCCTCTAAGCCGCTACTTTGGATGCGATAAAAGAAAATGGTGACAATTATCCATAACTATGTGAAAAACCAGGAGGGGAAAGGCAGGGAGCAAGGGGAAGGGAGGGGCGAAAAGGAAAAAATAATAAGAAGGAGAGGTAAAAACGCAAAGAAAAGAATTCCTGCTCGGCTGCAACACCAGGCCTGTGGTTCCAGGCAGTTTTTCACATCACCTCTGAGCTACAAATGACAATTCATCTGTTACAAACACATGATAATATAGTCAGAAATCAGGAATTAAAATATTCTGAAGGCCTGAGGCCCCCTCAGAGAAGAGGGATGGCAGGGGAGGGGGCCGCAGGAGGGAGAAGCCGACCGGGGAGCCTCGTGGGAGGGCCTCCTCACATTCGCCATGTTCAATGTCCCTGGGCTGTGAGGCCAGGCCTCTGCTGTGTGGGGTGGGTGATTGGCACCTGCTCTGTGGAGGGGAAGGGCCTGGCAGCTCCTGGCAGCATTGTCACGTTCATTTGCACACTTTAGGAAGCAGCAGTGTGGCTACTAATACAAAAAAGAATCTTCTAAGCAGCATGACATCTCTTGGAATGGAATATTTGTCTTTACAAATGATTGCTCTGCTGCCAGCACTTGACACGGTGCTCGCAAACATGTGTAATTGTTGGAAGTGTAATGATGATTATTTGCATATTTAATGTTCAAACAGTACTGAAGAAGCAACCTAGACTAAACCTTTTAGGGGAAGATTTGAATATGTTCGGCATCAGCCTGAGGAGTCCCAGGAAGGAAGAAGCAGCCAATGGAGAGCAAATGCAGGAATAATTGGCTTAAATTTGCACTGCACCGCCCTGCCTTGGTGCCTTTATTCATGGACACAATAGCACTCACTGGGCCCATATGGGGTAGAAGTTCACCAGCACCAGAAAGGTGCCTTCTCTTGGCTTTAGTTCAAACATTAGCTGCAAGACATCCTGTGCCAGCCTGATTTTACATTAACCAACTGTGAACCCAAGAACAGTATCCAGGAAATAGGGATGTGGGTAGACGTAGGAGGGAAGATAGGCATGGAACTCATTACACTTTTTACCCACTAGCAAGTGGAAATTGTCCACCCATCTCTGGATCCAAAAAAAGATTCTTAAGGAAATTATCTAGCTGAACTATTAAAATGGCAGTATGTTGAAATTTGTAGAAAGAACATTTCATTCTCCTCGAAAGTAAATGACTTCTAAGATTCCTTTCCAGTTTTTACTTGGTTGGAACCTTGTTCTATTAAATGCTGTTTTTCTCACAATATTCTTTAGAAATAGAAAGTACTGGGTAATTTCAATGAAATTAGAAGGATCTCTATTCCCAATTCCCCACCTCCCTCAAATTTAGACCCCAATATACCCTATGGGGCCCAGGTGTGAAGTTTAATGCTTTGTCTCTCTGTTCCCAGGCTGTGAGCACTGAAGTTTGCATGTTCACCTTGAATTCACGGAGGTCTTTCCCCAAAATAGCATCCCTTGTAGGAAACATCGCGGGAAATCCAGAGCTCAGAAAGTTCCTATGCGAATGACATCCTGTTGCACCTAATTTCTTACTAGTGACAGAGTCACTGGCCCTGGGCACGTGGCGGCCCGCCTGCCTTTCCAGCCTGTGCTAACCAGACTCTCACAGCAGGCTGAGCTGTGCTTACCCACACATGCGAGCGCATCTTGAACAACTTGAAGCACGGAGACGGGCCGGCATGTTCCATATCAGCAGGAAAGGAGATTTCAGATGGTGGTAATCATCGCAGGGAAATGCACCTCACTGAAATCAATAGAATAATTTTTGATAATGTAGCCACTTGATCTGGTAATTGGGCCTTTCACCTGTAGTGAACAGCTTCACTGGAGACTTTCTTGAGCTATTAGATGCCTCTTACTTGGAGGCTATCCTGTTTTTATCTTTCAAAATATGTGGAGTAATTAGCTTTCGAGTTGAGTGCTTTCGCCTCTTCCTCACTCCCCTCACTCCCTTGCATTTCCACCCACCCATCCCCAGCTTGCTCTTTTTCAGGCCTGCCCCCGCCCTGCCAGGAGCCACTGCTCATCACAGAACTGTAGAGTTGTTTGAGGGGCAGCACAATAAACCTGACTCCATTATCATCTTGTAAATTGATTTTTTTTTTAAATCTGGAGAGTGAGTAGGACTGCACATCTCCATTCCCGACCCTCGTCGTCCTAGTCTTGGCTTGTAGCAGGGCCAAAGTTCGATTGACAACGCTTGTTTTTTGTTTTTTGTTTTTACTTTAAGTTCTAGAGTACATGTGCACAACGTGCAGGTTTGTTACATATGTATACATGTGCCATGTTGGTGTGCTGAACCTCATCATTTACATTAGATATATCTCCTCATGCTATCCTTCCCCCTATCCCATGACAGGCCCCGGTGTGTGGTGTTCCCCGTCCTGTGTCCAAATGTTCTCATTGTTCAATTCCCACCTATGAGTGAGAACACGCAGTGTTTGTTTTTCTGTCCTTGTGATAGTTTGCTAAGAATGATGGTTTCCAGCTTCATCCATGTCCCTACAAAGGACATAAATTCATCCTTTCTTATAGTTGCTTAGTATTCCATGGTGTATATGTGCCACATTTTCTTAATCCAATCTGTCATTTATGGACATTTGGGTTGGTTCCAAGTCTTTGCTATTGTGAATAGCGCCTCAATAAACATATGTGTACATGTGTATTTATAGCAGCATGATTTATAATCCTTTGGGTATATACCCAGTAATGGGATGGCGGGGTCAAATGGTATTTCTAGTTCTACATCCTTGAGGAATCGTCACACTGTCTTCCACAATGGTTGAACTAGTTTACAGTCCCACCAACAGTGTAAAAGTGTTCCTATTTCTCCAGCACCTGTTGTTTCCTGACTTTTTAATGATCGCCATTCTAACTTCTAATTGACAATGCTTCTAATCACTGCTGTCTAATCTAACTTCTAATCAACAATGCTTCTAATCAGGGCCGTCGGGGGCCAGGGAGTGATTTGCCTGCAGTGGAGGAGGGTTGGCAATGTTACCTTGCATATCGTCAGATGACGAATTCTTTAGAAGTGAGACAATACATGTAGTATGCTTCCGAGCATCAAAGTGGTTAACCGCTTTGTCATAAAATAGTGGTGGGAATATCAAGCCAAGGAATTACTGATAGTGAACAATTCAGGCATCCTTCCAAATCCATTCTTCTTAATTCTCCCAACAACCTGATGAGATACAAGTCCCCATTTTATGGATCCAGAAATCAGGGCATAGAGAAAATAAACAACCACCCTGACATCTCCTAGTTCGCAAAGGATGGGAGTGGAATTCAAACCAAGGAATCTCAGCACCAGAGTCTGTGCCCCCACCACTGCCCTGCCCTTCCTCTTAGGGTTGTAAGCTGTACTTCCTGTCTTGATGTTACCTATGGATGTGATGTATGAATGTGAAAGCAGTGTTATTTCCATGGATCGCTATATGGCAGTGCTTGCAAGACTCCACCTGCCATTTTGTGTTTCTTTAGAGACTCTTCAGAAGTGGAGACGATTACCACTGACACTCCCACAACAGTTCATTGCTCTCCCACCACATGAAATGCAGAAAGCTAAGGGACTTATTTTTTAATACAATATTAAAACAACCCTTGGGATACAAAGTTGAATTTTATTGCTTGTTAAATTCTTTGAAGAGCGAAAGTATTTAAAAAACATAGGACAATAATTAGCCATATTTCTTTAGGGGCTTATTGGTTTGACCTCAGCCTTTTAGTCTGTCAAAGTATGCTAATCAGCCTGACAGGCAGAAAGATAAAATACAGAGGCTGAGGCACGAGTAGGGAAAAGAGGAGAAGAGAGTAGATACATGAGGAACCAACAGGATGTGAAGGGGACTGTGGCCAATGGTCACTGCAGGGCTACCCTTCCAGAGTGACCCCAAAAGGCTCAGGGCTAGAGAGAGCCTTCAGAACAAAGCAAGTCACTGGTTTTGTTCTCAGTCCAGCAAAGTGAGCAAGCTCATCTGTGTATATTCCAGAAATCTTCTTTACCATGAGCTGAGCATGAAATAAATTGATTGTTTAAAAGGTTGTAGATGGGATGGGGATTATATCAAATCTCCTAATTTGAGGTTTAGATGTATGGCATCTACGGTTCCAGCTGAATGCCTTACGTCATTCTATAACTCTAGTAGAAACGTTTACTGCTCACCAAATATCCATGTACTCCCCCATTTTTCAAGTCGCCCTGAAGCTCAATGGGCTATGCAATTTGGTGTGTGGAAATGACAAGTATCATTTTTGAGTCAAATCATTCAAGATCAGATGTGCGGCGTGCCAGCTTTCTCTTTTCCTCTTGTGAGGAGGAATGCAGGGCCAGGACTTCAGATGGTTCGGCTACCAGCCTGAGGGATCCCCGATATCCTGAGCTGTTCAGCAACTCGTTAGAGTAGAACCGACCCTATTCTACATGTTCTATTAGCAAGAAATAAACTCTTGCACAGATTATTTGAATTCACACATTCTCAATCCACCCTTTAGTTCATGACTATACTTAGATCAGAGAGGAAGAATAAAGCTTAAATCACTGATTCCCTCCTTCCTCATAAACATTGGGCAAGAGGCTTTCTGTAAGTCATTTAACTTAGGTCTCCCAGGAGGAAAAACGCTAGTCATTGACATTTCATCATTTGATAACTGAAAAAGGAAAGGAAGCTCAGAGAGGGCCAACAGCTTGCCTAAGGACATGCAGTCACTCGGCCGGAATTCAAAATGTTTGGCTCTAAAATTTATGTTTTCTACTTTTTTTCACCTAGCCTTCCCAAAAGAAAAACTAGACCATTTAGGTTTCTTAGGAGCCAGGGAAGAGACTGAATGGTCAGCTTATAGTTTTCTAAGCTTTCAAATTTATGATTCTGTATTTAGTCCAGCAAGGTAGCACTCATATTTTTTCTCTGTAAGAGAATCTCAAGATTCTAAATTTCTTAAAGTGACATTCCTATCACCCAAGCAGGTATAGTGGAGGTATTTGGGAGATAACCCAAAAGAAGTCCTGAGTTGCAAGGAGAAAGTCAGTCAGTATCATAACCCCTGCCCATTTCCATCCATTTCTCTCCTATCCAGCACCCCCCACATTATTATCCCTTGTTTCTTGATAAGCCTTTAGACTGTCTTAAAATTTCTGTCTTTTTATATGTTGCACATATGGTATCATTATCCCAAATAACTTTTTGTATTGGACTATATATTTAATATGTGAAGCAAATTAATCATTAATCAAGTTTAAAAAATTGGTGTTATTCTGACTTCTCCCTCTTTCAAAAATACGAATGTCATTCAATTTCTATATACGTCACCCCAAGCCACCAGAGACATGTGTATCCTTATACTCACAACGGTACACCCCCACTCCCACCCACAACCAGACTGGTGCTATGAAAGTTCTCATAAGTTCTAGGACAAAAAGTATAATTAAAGGCTTTAAGAATCACTGAATTAGGCATTCAGTTGTCTGAGTACAAATAGATTGAAACCAGAACATAGGGGATGGGATGTGTGGAGGTCATTAAGGTGGTCCCTAGTAAACATGATATTGTATTCAAGTTCATTGACTCAATTAACTTTTATTTAGCATATAAGCTAATCCAGGAAGTATACTGTGGTTGGCCATATAAACACTATCGTGACACAGTCTTTGCCCTCATCAAACTTACACTTGAGGTGGAAAACTGATATTCACCATTGTTCACTCAATAGTGAAGTCTCCTCTTAGCTCCCTATCAACTATTCTCAGGTCAACTTCTCGTCATGCATCCTTCTTTCAAATATTGTTGTCCAGTATGGCTGTGTCTTCCCCAACTTTCTTTCCTAACTATGAACATGACCCATGAGTGATCTGATTCTTCTCCATCTTTACATCATTATCTGTGTGCTAAGTATAATATGACATACTCAGAGCTCTCTCCTTTGGAGTTTCACCAGGATCTATGGCTGTCACTGACTCATCACCCTAATCACAACCACCTTCGGCATCATACTGTACCTAATTGTGTAGCTCTTTTCATGTTCCAGGCTCCATCTCAATGCTTTACATCATTATTTCATACTTGCCTGGATAGTGCCAGAACTAAGACTGAAACCCACGTCCTTCTTGACCCCAACATCCAGTCCCTTAAAGAGTGTGCTTTTTGGACTTCCTCCCTAGGATGTCCAAAACTTAATTCCACATTGCATCCAACCCACCCTTACAATATCTCCAATTCAACAGAATCACCATTATCAAGCCAATAACCAGAAAACTGAAAGTCATTCACCTTCATCACTCAGCAGGCTCTGCAGACTCAGACTTTTTAATTTCTCTCAAGCTTGCTAATTGCCCTCCTTTTCCATCGATATTGTCTCAACAGAGGTCTTCACTAAGCCTCCGAATCACTGCCTTGCCTTTGATGATGTCTCTTTCAAATTCATTGTTGATATTATTTAAGAGATAGTCCCAACTAAAGACCTAAAATTCAAGTGATTACCCTGCTTTAAATCCTCAAGAGATCCCTCACAGATTGCAGAACAGAGCCCTGACCTTCTGTCTGGCAGAGCCAGCCCTTCAGCCCTGCACTTGTTCCCTGGCCAAGGGCCTGCTGGCAGCTCTCTCCAGGTACCACCTTTGCTTTCTCACTCAAGGGCCTTTGCACAAGGTCATTCCACTTCCCTTCTCTGACTCATTGCTAATCACTGGTCAGCCTCAACTCAGACATCACTAAGGCCTTTCCACCACCTGCCCCTTCTTCAGACTGACTTTTAGCATGTTCGATACAGAATTACATCACTACCTGAAAACAACCCAGTGAAAGAAGGCAAAATAGCGATTATTTTCATTGCATTTTTACGGGAATGGAAACTGATGTTTAGGATGTTTAAGGACCGCACATAGGAAACTGGTTGATGTAAGAATTAAATAAATGGCCTTGGATTCTACATTCTGTGCTTTTCTAGGCAGCTCCTCTCAACTTAGAATTTAAAGGTGCTATGGACAGTCCCTTTTTCTTTTCTTTAAGATGCTTTTTCCTATAGAAGGGGTTATGTGTTTCTCACCTGCATCTTTTTAACAACCCAAGTAGAGTGTTCAGTTCTTTTCGTACTTGGTGTCTTCCATTCTCCTTTGTCTCTTTTTATACAGGCAGAATGTTGCACTGTTAAAAAGAAAACTTGGCTAGAATCTTCCAAATACTTGCTGAGTTACATTGGGAAAGTCACTTTATGTCTCTGAATTTAGTTCTCAAATTTGCAGTGTGATTGAGCTAGGAAATGCCATCTAAGCTCAGAGGTCCTGTCTTGCCCTAGCATTCTCTATGGCCTGTAAAAAATAAATTAAGCCCTAGATCGAGTATTTTGGCCAATTCATTTTTCACAACATTAAAATGCTGCCTATCTAAAAACGGTTTTAAATACTCAGTTTTATAAGTAACCTAAAACTCCTCGATAACTGAAATAGGGATGCCGTGAATACTGGGCTTGAATTGGATTCATCTTTTAGTTGCTGAACAAATGCAGATATATTGACTAGGGCCACAAGGAAGTGTGGTTACTGGACCAATAATTAGGTTCAAATTCTGCCTCTGCCTCTGATTAGCAGTGAGTGTGAAGCATGTCATTGTCATGTCAAGGACAATAGCTCCATTCCTTACTTCACTTTGTCTGTGTCTGAGACAATGGATATTAACATCGTTGGAAAAGTTCTAATGCTAATAAAAGGTATCACTCCCATTAACCATTGGACTTTGATAAGTCATTTTCTATCTCTAGACCACAATTCCCACTTTTTAAAAATGAAAGAATTTATCTAATTGTCTTCTAAAATTTTCACAGTATAGAAATAAATAATAGCAATGTTGATAATAATAATCACACAAATATTGAGCTCACAACATGCTAAGAACTGTGTCACACACTTTAAGCCCATAGTATCATGAGTTGGCCCTTTGATGGGATGATAACCAGATGGATTTTCAGTTCTAAAATACAAAACCTAAAGTACCTAATGTGGGCAGTGATCTAAATAGAAAGATGCTTTTAAATATTTTCCCAGATTAGATTTTTTTTTTTAATCACCAGGCTCCATGGTAGAACTTAAAATTACATCCAATGTCTACTTTTTCTAATTTGTAATTATGGCCTTACACACGCCCTGTATCCACACCAACTATTCAACATTCTCTTAACAAGCACATCAATCTATATCTTTGATCGCTCGATGCCATTGCCTTTCCAAATTTTGGAAGTCCTAGATTTCTTCTCCTAGACATTCCTTCCTTATCTTCCAGGACTGAGCCTTATAGGTCACTTCTTTCTTGGGCTGTCCCTAAAAACGTTGCCTCGGCCAGGATGCATCTTGCCTGCTCAGTACTTCCTGCACATTGGCGGGTTCATGAAATGGAGTAGCACTGGGTTGCTAACATTTTGTTAAGTTTTCCTTCCCTTCTAAGCCTATGACCTCTCCCAAGGCAGAGGCTGTGAGTGTTGTACCTAGGCATGCTCTCAGCTAGGGAGGCCTCAGCCCTTGTGGGTGGTATGTGAGAAGTTTATAAAAAGATGACTCAGATGTTCAGTGAATGTTTTCCACCAGTTTTGCTTTCTCTATTTTTCTGGAAAATAGACTGTATAGTTTCACTCTGATGTTTCCCTCTTCCAACTCTGCCTATAGCTGGAATAATGAATATAAATGGCAAGCAAGTAAAAGTAAATATAAGCATTCAAGTTTGGCTTGCTTTTTACATCTTGAATACTGCAAACTACTTAAATTTACATTTACAGAAGGCTAAAATCTTAATTTGATTTCTCCCACTAAAGGTCTTAAAATTCAGTCTGTTTCAACATGTGGAGAGTTTACTATTTGCAGGGCTGTGTGCTGGAAGGTGTGAGGGATGCTTGGAAGAATGTCACTGTCCCTGGAATTGAAGAAAGTGGCACAAAAAATCTTCACCATTCAAGAATAGGATTAGTGCTATAGGATACTTGGAAGCAAATTGCCATGAAAGCCCAGAGAGAATAGGGACACTTTTTAGATGAGGGGACAGTCTTCCTCACTTTAAATAGTGGAACATTTACAAGAAATGACAATCAGCAAAGGGAACACCAAGAGGGCAGAGCACTCACCAAAACCATGGGGCAAGGCCAGGCCATGCAGGAAACAACAAGCCCTCGTGTTGAACAGAATCCAAGCCAGGTGACTGGAAGGAGAGACTGAGGACAACTTGGGTCCAGGGACCAGGAGTTTAGGTTTCAGTATGAGAATGGCTGAGAGCTGAGAAAGATGTTTCAGCTGAGGATGCAGGGCCTGGTCCAGGGTGGATCCCAGGGTGACTGTGCTTTGGGTTTCCCCTGGCTCAGCCTATAAGAGCTTGAGAAACAAGAGTCAGCGGTGGCCCTGGAAGCTGCTGTATTTATTCAGTCCTATGCAAATATATCAATTATTCCAGAGAGATTATACAGGCAGGTATATTATAGGCTTCTCCTCATGGAGAACAACTGTCCAATGTAGAACAACTGTCCAATGTAGAACGGCGCTCCTAACCCACTGTGTGAAGCACAGTTGTATTACTAGCCATTATAAGAGTTGGAACTTTGAAGAAAAGGTCTGTGAAATAACAGCATGCAAAATGGCAGCCAAGTCCTAATCACACTTGAGTTTCCTGAAACACAGAGCCTGCGACTTAAAAAGACGGTCTACCCAATTTGGCGGGGACCGACCATTTTGCAACTGATTCTTCCTTCCTGAATTCCTTGTCAGGACTTACCTCCCATGACAAGGGTTCACAATTGCTCTCACCGCGCTTTCCACACGCCCCCTCCCCTGCACACACCCTTTTTTTATGCCTTGGTGCTCTTCAAGAGCTCCCCTTGCTAGTTCCTTTTCTTCTCTCCTCAAGCAAACATACTATGTAAAGTGCTACGGTAAAACGTTCCAGGAACGAATGCAAAGGCCGAGGTGACAGGGGGAAGTTCCTTTCTTCAAGAAGCAATATCGTAGAGGTGGGCTGTCAGGGAGCCTGCAAGATCTGAAGTTTCAGGGACTGAATGAAAGAAACACTCGGCTAACAAAACAGTGCCGCCGAGGACGTTTCATCTGCTCGGGCCAAATCCCTTCTTTCTTTCCATCCTTTCTTTCCTAATAACAGCTGCCCTCTCATTCCATGTTACTCTGCTGTGAAGAACAAAACCTCCCTCTGACTATCTGTTTTTCTTTTCTTCCCCAGAGTAGGTCTCATTACTGGTGATTAGCAGATGATTAAAACCAATTCAGCTTCCCCCAGTAGATATTTTCTCCCTGTTTGTGCCTAACGCGTCAGCCTTCAATGAACGTGCTCCTAAGCTTATTAACAGGCTCAGAGGATTAGCTGCCGCCAAGCTCGGTGGCTCCCATATTGTGATGCAGGGAGTGACATGGAACCATTTGCTGAGCGCAGACAGGACCGCTGGGACCAAACTATCTAAATCACAATTTTATTTTCCATGTAGAGCAAGATAAAAGAAAACCCAACAATAATTACAAAAATCAAACGTTTGGACAAGTCTGAAAATATCCTTATACTTAGTGGCAGAAAACAGGCTAAACCAATCAGGAAGGGCATCAATGTGCGTGTGTGCGAGGGTGCGTGTGGAGTTTACATGAATGTAAAGTCATGTGGTTTATCTATGTTCATGCCCATGTACAAAGATAAAAGTTCTCGTTTAGCCTCTGCATTCACTCTGGTACATAAACAGCCTGTGTTTGCACGGGTCCCATATGGATAGATCTTTCTTTTAACAGAGACTAAAGAATCGTGAACTTAGAGTATAACAGCCTATGAATTTTGGTAATATTTTAACGAGCATCTAATCCTCCAAAACTGTGAAACTTGAGTTAGATATTGGCAGATACAGACAAAGGAATTCCAAGTAACTGGTTTCACTTTTGTTTCAAAATCACAAATACACCGTACGGTTTTTAAAGTTTGGGAGGAATGTCTCCCTATCTGAAAGTGTTTTATTTCTTGGATCGCTAACTAAACAATAATAATAGTCACAAAAGAATAGTGATATATTTATTAGCTGGGACCAGAATTAGTAGATTAGAAAGCAAAAAGGAACATTGCTTCAGTTCTAAAAGGAGAAAAACCTCATAGTCTGACTCTGGTAGATGCATTTAAAAGGTTGTGTTCTGGGGGGACAGGATTGCTTTATTGTTACCAATGGTCTCTTATTCTAAATCTTTCAGTTTTTCTCATTTAGTTTTTCCCACCTTTTCAATGCAGCTTAACTCTGAGCGTGCTGGAGCTTGAAATCTAGTTTCCAATTCATAATAGCAACAGGGTTTGCAGAAAATGTCAACAAATCCCTCATCATCAAGGAATGTAGGAAATGTGAAAGGTAAGTCATGTCAGTCTCCCCTGGCTGCGTGATGGAATAAGTCTGTGGATGAAGAGAAGGAAGGAAAAATCCTAGCAAAACAGATACTACAACCAGGCTCTGAAACCCAGCAGTGCCAATAAAACAAAGGAAAACCCGACGAAACAATAGGGAAGTTATGAGGAATTAGAGGAAGATATTGTCAGTCACTCAAAATGGCACAATCATATTTTATTTAATTCCAATCATTTAATATCTAAGGGAAAATGACAGACAAGGAATTCTTATTGGTTCAATTTTACCAGCATTAAAAAATTTCCAGGAATACCCCTGACCTTGGATGGCCCCAATAAGTAGGTAATTGCTAAAGGATCAATTCTCTCCTCATTAAACAATAGGCCCCAAACAAATGCAATATGTGCAATCAAACGACAGTGAAGCACAGCTGAAGGTAACAGAATACAAAGAAAGCTTTAAGAATGATATTCACAGAAGTGCTGTGATAAATACCAGGAAAACATTTATAATCAAGGACCCATAACAGTGTAACCGGGATGTACAGGAGAAAGTGATGGTTTAATAAGCTTCAAAATCATTTCACGACATGCCTATGAGGCATAACATACATGAAGAAAGCATTGCAGATGATTACACAAAGATAAATATTGTTTCATGAAATACTTTTGCTTAGAAGTATTTCACTGGGACTTGAGAGAGTTTCAACGTCAGTATAGAGACAAGTTCATAAGCAGGGCAATGCCAGCCTCAATAGATGAATAAAAGAAACTATGCTATGGGAAGGGAAAGATATTTCTGTTGCCTCCTCAGCCAGCTCTGCACAGCACAAGGCCAGTGCAACATTTTGAACTGAGGTCCTCTCACCTACTGAATTAAGCATCACAAAAATGGAATCGCTTGCTTTTTTCCCGCAATTCCTCAAAACAACTCCACAGAAATGGTGGACCAAAATGCAATGACTGTCATGCTGCTTAAGGAATCCTAGAATTATTTCTGACTTTCTTAATAGACAGAGTCATTTTTTCCTTCACAATTTGCCCTGTTGTCTTCTTTTCAGTGCTTTAGGATAGAATTGCACAATCCCTACGTTAGCACCTGTCAGGAGAAAATGCTGCCTTCACACTCCCGCTCTCATTATCACCAGGGTAAATGGAGGTTAGCAACTATAGACTTAGGTTTGGACCTGCTCTGAAAATTACTAATGGTGTAACCTTGATGAAATTTACTTCGCCTCTTTGAATTTCAGTTATGTCATCTGGAGTATGAGGGAAACCATACTTCTTTCTTAGAATTAGCAGGATTAATAACATAACGAGGGTTAGTCAATGTTCATGAAGGACTCAACAGAGCATGTGGCATACAGCTAGATCACAGTAAATGCCACTGGTATTATTAGTAGTGTCATCAAGAGAGACAGACTTCATCAAATACTTTCTGATGTAGATGAGACAACACTAAAGGAGTTATTTGAATCAATGAAAATGCTTATAAGAAGTTTGAGAGAGAGCAGACATCTCTGATAAACCTGACTCTTGCAGGAGTAGAAATGTGGAAGTGGATGAAGCAGAAAGATACAAGTATAAGGGACAAGGTGCTCATTAAAGATCAATAACAATCCAAGGCAGTACTGTAAAGCAATAAATGGGCCTTAGAGATCATAAATACAATCAGGGAGGGGAGAGGTCGCTAAGAGCTAGGAAACATGGTACTAGAACTGGGTCTTGAAGAGAGATGTGTTGTGAAGAAAGCAGAAAAAGAGCCTTCCCAGGAGGGTCATCCAGGCATTCTCTTTCTCTTTATGTAGAGGATTCTGTCCAGACAGCAACCCCTTGGATACTTCCAGAGCAGGGGACTTGTATGCTATTATGTGTGAATGAATATTCCACTGGTGGGTGGGTTATTACTATTATTATTAATGATAATTCTACTTTAAACCACAGCCAATTTAACCCAACCATTTGGAAGAGCTACATCACTCTATTATCCAATTGATAATTTCAGGGTTTTATTCACAGGCACAATCATGAGAAAAACAAGGAGAAGACAGTCTGTTGGTTGTGTACATATGCATCAACTTTGCTTTTTGAGAACATAATTGGGGATGAGAGTCACAAAGAAAAGATCATTAAGAGTTACAAAGAAAAAAAAAAAGGAAAAAAAGAGAATTAAAAAAAAAAAAAAAGAACCCACACACATTGCCTTCTTGTGCCATGTGCCAAGCCCTGGGAGGCCCGTTCTACTTCATTTGAGCTGGAGGCAGCACCCGGCCAAGGAGGGTGGTAAGGGAACAGGGCGCTGCCTCAGAGGCTGCAGACATCAGGGCAAGGAAATAACAGGCACATAAGGGCAAAGGAAAGTGCTGTGTTGGGAGAGAGCTGTAAGGGAATTTTCTTCCATTTAAACATTAGGCAAAAATAGCAAACATAGCTCCTGGCGGAGGCTGGCCCTTCCCCATTCCCATCCATCCAATAAACAAAATATCCTCAGCTAACTGGGATCTCTAAGAATCTACAGATCGGTAACTAAGGCCCTTAGTGATGTGTGGGTTAGCAACCCAGTCAATTCCTTCCTGCAGTCTAAGAGCAGAGGGGAAGCCGGGAGGAGGGTGCACACTGGGTGGACCTGGTGAACCCCCTACTGTTAATCCCAGAAACAATCAAACGGTGAGGGGATGGAGGGTACTAACATGTTGGCAAAGGCAAAAACATGCCTGCTGCACATTGCTGGAGAGAAATCGAGGATCAATTCAGCAAAATATTTTCACGGAAAAGCACGCAGCTTGTTGGTTTTAGCTAAACAGGAAAAGACAATTAGAAATATTGAAGGTTAAAATCGATCGATTATTTAAAAACTGTAAGTAGATATTCCTAACAACTTCTGAAGTAAGTTAGGTAGCAGTGAAAGCACTCAGTCTTAGGATGGGCAGATAGCCATTTCTTTCTCTCTCTCTCTCTCTCTCTCTCTCTCTCTCTCTCTCTCTCTAGCTAGCTAGCTGTCTTTTCATATGGTTTTCTGTAGTGCTAGCCACAAGCCTTTAAAGGCACAGTCTATTACCTTTTGTATTTTCTTACAGTAACTACCTCAGTGCAGTGGAATAAATAGTGTTGAACAAATATATAAGTGAAAACATTCTGGATAAGGCTCTATAAAGAAATGACAAGTTGCAGATACAGGATTAGCACATTTACTTTAAAGTGATACAGTAGTGATGGTTCACCCTGCCTTAACTGTTTTCAGCTGCTTTTGATTCTTATTCTGTTGTACCATTGGGAGGCATAATTGTAAAGTAACATGAAGGAGGTCTCCTGGCCCAGGGATACTGTAGCATTTTAGTCTCACCTTCTGCTCAGAAATAGTAATAGCTAATACTTATGTGCCAGGCAGTTTTCCAAGTACTTTATGAAGATTAACACATTTAAACCTTATACCAATCCCATAAAGTAGGAAGTGTTAGGATTTTTCATTTTGTACATACGGAAACCCTGCACAGATAAGTAAAGTGTCTGTCTTGATCAGTTTGGGCTTCTCTAACAAAATGCCTTTAAAAAGGTAGCTTATAAACAATAGAAATGTATTTCTTACAGTACTGCAGGATGGGAAGTCCTAGATCAAGGCATTGGCAGACTCAAGGTCTGATGCAGTCCTGCTTGTTGGTTCATGGATGGTGCTTTCAGATAGTGTCTTCACATTGTGGAAGGAGTGAGGCAGGTTTCTGGGCTCTCTTTCATAAGGACACTAATCCCATTCAGGAAGGCTCTTCCCTCATGACCTAATCACCTCCTAAAAGTCCCACCTCCTAATACCATCACACTGGTGACTAGTTTTTTTAACATGAATTTTAGGGGACACACACATTCTGACCATAGCATTGTCTATGGTCCCAGATGTCGAAATTGAAGGTGCCAGGAGTTGAACTCAGACATTGCAGCTTTATAAGCTGAGTCCTGAGGCATTTCTGTCTCTGAGCATGGTTCTTTTCCTCCTATTTTATAAAATTTCTTGGAAGTTCCTTTTGCTTAGCGGTCTTAAGAAGTAGACCTAATGCTAGCAATAATTTGTCAAATGCTATGTTTCAGTAATGGTAGGAAATGACAACCAAATACCTGATACCTGTGTAAATAGCTACCTTACGCTCCTCTTACGGAAAGATTCAGAATAACTGAGCGAACATTCTAAACATTCTTGATGCACCAAACTAAGTAATCATTGTATTTTTGTATATACTGCAAGCCTGAAGGGACTCCGTAAAATAAAGGAGGTAGATTTATCAGATAGTTTTAGCTTTTCGTACTCCTCATACCAATGCGGGGTATGAGAGGATTCATTCAATCTTTATAATCTAGAAAGTCCCACCAGGTTTTTGTAAAGACATAAGATTGTTTGGTAGACCTAAATTATAATTTTTTTTATCCCATCTACTACAAAATATTGAAAGCGCATCATATGCTAAAAGCAATGCAATTTATTATATATTAAAAATAATACAACAGTGCATCTTGAAGAGTTCATGGTGTTCAAAAAGGAGGAGGAGGGAAAGAAGGAAACACAATTCAACTACAAAGTTGCAGAGATGTGATTATTACTTCACATCCAAGATGAATTAATTGCTGTACTTTTAAATTAAATTTATCATAAAATACATAACATAATTGCATCATTATAGTTAACATGTATTACACATTTTATATTTATATATTGTATACATTATGTTAACAAGCACTTGTTATGTGTTCAATTCATAGTTTATTAATAGTGCTGAATACAAAGGAACACAGTGATTCACATTCCACTTGAGTAGATCTCTCCTTTTGTATGACAAATATAAGGAAATCTCTGGAGGCTTCTGAATTGAATTATCACATCACTGATACCTTTTTATTAAAGACATCTTAGATTAAGATAAAATACCACTTGATGCTGAAAGGTAAGCTGATCAACTAATTACTTGTCAAGTTTCAAGAAAGATTCCCAGAAAACAAACAAGAGGAACACTTTAGAAATGGAAATATAATTATAAAGTAATAAAGATTATGTAGCACTTAGGTCCTTGAGTGTTGACACTGAACAATCAAATATGTGCCTGAGAAATGGTTTGAATTTTCCCAGGCAAAATGTTTTCTTTCAACATTCTAGGGCAGTGGCTTTGGGTGGAAATCTAGACTGGCTTTCAGTGTCAGTGGAATCCATGGATGTTGAATGTCTCATACTTGAAACACAGCACAGCTGTCAGAGCAGCACTTTGAACATATCTAGCTTGGGACTGACCATAACTGACTGATATCTCCAAAGCTGGAATTGGGAAAGCATGCCATTCTCCATGCTTGCAGAACACCAATGTAGAGTTCGATGCATACGGAGGAAATGTTTAAACTTCTTTTAAAATGTAGGGTTGGTTAAGATGCCTAAATACTTGTAAGATTTTTGCACTTCATTGAAAGGTATAAAGTCAATACCAATGGACTATGATAGGTTATGCATGTACATTGTAATACCTAGAGTAACCACGAAGAAAAATTATACAATTCAATATATGCAAAAACACTATAAATGAATCAAGATAGACTCCTATAAACTGTTTTTTGTGGTTGTTGTTAAATGAGTAAGTTAACAAAATAAAAGAGAGAGAGAAATGGAGAAAAAGAATCAGAGGAAACACACAGAAAACAAATGATAAATTGTCAGAGTTAAACCTCAATATATCAATAATTACTTTAAATATAAATGATTTAACTACACTCTTCTAGAGATAGATAATAATAGATTGAACAGAATAAGAAACCTAAATATCTACTGTTTATAAGAAATTCACCTGAAACTCAATGGCATAGGATGGTGAAGGTAAAAGTAAAGGGAAAAGATGTACCATGCATACATTAATCCAGAAAATGAATAAAGTAGAAGTCAGAAGAAAGAAATAATCGAGACAAAGAAGGCATTACATAATGATAAAAGGATAAGCCACAAGTAAATATATTTATATTTTTTACAGAGAGAGAGAGACAGACAGAGGAAATAGACTAGTTGCTTGAAAACTACAACCTGCCAGAATCTAACTATAATGAAAGAGAAAACTTTAATAGTTTTATAATCACTGAAGGAATTCAATTAAGAAAAAAATAACACCAATGCTACACAAATTCTTCCAGGAAATAGGAGAGAAGAGGACATTTTCAACTCATTTTTTTAGATTAATTTTGCCCTGATACCAAAATTATCCAATACAAAGAGAAAAGAAAAAGAAAGCTACAAACTAATACGTCTTATGAACTTAGATTCAAACTTCTTCAAAAAGTATCAGCAAATATAATCTAGCAAGCTATAATAAGAATTATAAAATATGTACAAGTGGGATTGATTCTAGGTATGTGAGACTGCTTTTACATTTGAAAATCAATCAATGCAATCCATAATATAAATAAGCAAAAGAAGAAAAATCCTACAGTCACATCTATAGAGGCAGAAAAAGCATTTGACAAAATCCAACGATTATTCATAATACAAAATCAAAACAAAATAAAGCTCTCAGTAAACTAGATATAGAAGAAAGTTCCATAATGTGAAAAATAACACCTACAAAAAAATCCCTGTATCTAATATTACACATAGTGGGGAAATATTTTGCCCTAAGGTTGAAAACTATTCAAGAACATATTCTTTCACCAGTTTCATTTAACGTAATAGAATTTCTAGCAATTGCAATAAGGCAAGAAAAAGAAACAAAATGTGTTCAGATAAAAAAAGATATAAAACTATTCTTATTTAAGTTGACATGATTATCTAAATAGAAAATCTCCAGGAATCTGAAAAATGAACAAACTAATAAACAAACAAACTTTCTTCTTCAGGTAATTAGTGAGTTCAGAAAGGTCTCAAACTACAAGATCAGTACAAAAAATTCAAACATATTTTTATATACTAACAATGGATATGTGGAAAGTAAAATTTAAAATACGGTACCAATTAGAAATACCACAAAGAAAGTTATAATTAGGAATAAATTTAAACGACACAATATAGGTTAGTATAGAATCTCTCTGATGAAAATTATAAAAAGTTGAGAAAGAAATAAAAGAAACATAAATAATTGAAAATTGAAGAGGCATACAGTGTTTATTACATGGAAGATTCAGGCAGAAAAGGTGTCAGTTCTCCCCACTTTGAGCTCTCAATTTAATGCAGTTCCTACCAAAATCCCACCAAGGTTTCTGTACACATAGATAAACTCATTCAAAAGTTTCTGTGGAAAGGCACAAACTAAAACAATCTTTCAAAAAAATTATAATAAAGTGGGAAGACACTCTACAGATATTAAGAGCTACTCTGTAGCTACACGGTATTATCGGAAGGATAAATAAAAAGATTAGTAAAACAGAAAACCCAGAAATGGTCACACATAAATATGGCCAACTGATTTTTGACAAATGCGCAAAACCAGTTCAACATATTTACAATAGTGCCATAGACTGAATTGTGTCCCATTCAAAAATTAATATGTTGGCCAGGCGCAGGGGCTCACACCTGAAATCCCAGCACTTTGGGAGGCCAAGGTGGGTGGATCACCTGAGGTCAGGAGTTTGAGACCAGCCTGGCCAACATGGTGAAACCCTGTGTCTACTAAAACACAAAAATCAGCTGGGCATGGTGGCAGGCACCTGTAATCCTAGCTATTTGGGAGACTGAGGCACAAGAATTGCTTAAACCCAGGAGGCAGAGGTTGCAGTGAGCTGAGATTGTGCCACTGCACTCCAGCCTGGGCAACAAAGTGAGACTTTGACTCAAAAAATTAAAAAAAAAAATTCATATGTCAAATCCCTAACCCCCAATGCAGCTGTATTAGGAGATGGGCCTTGGGGAGGAAATTAGGGTTAGATGAGATCATGAGGGTGGGGTCCTTATGATGGAGTTAGTGGCTTTATAAAAAGAGAAAGAGAAGTGAGATTTCACTGTTCCTGCCATGGAAGGACACAGTGAGAAGGTGGTTGTCTGGCAGCCAGAAAGAAAGCCCTCACCAGAAACTAAACTTACCAGCACCTTGGTCTTGGATTTTCAGTCTCCAGCACTTTGAGAAATAAATGCCTGTTGTTTAGGCCACCCATCCTTTCTATGGTATTTTGTTATAGAAATCTCAGGACACTACTAATACAGATTGTCTTTTCAATAAATGGTTTTGAAGACCTGGGCATCTGGAGTCACAAGTTCAGAAATAAAGCCACACACTTACAACCATCTGATCTTTGACAAAATCATCAACAACAACAACAAAAAACAAGACATAGGGAAAGTCCTCCCTATCCAATAAATGGTGCTGGGATAACTAGCTTGCCATATGCACAAGATTGAAACTGGACCCCTTGCGGACACCATATACAAAAATCAATTTAAGGCAGACTAAATACTGAAATGTGTAACCTAAAACTAGCAAAACCCTAGACGAAAACCTAGGAAATACCATTGTGGACATAAGACCTGGCAAATATTTCATGACAAGGACATCAAAAGCAATTGCAACAAAAGCAAAAATTGACAAATGGGATCTAATAAAACTAAAGAACTGCTCAGCAAAGGAAACTATCAAAAGAATAAACAGACAACCTATGGAATGGGAGAAAAGTTTTGCAAACTATGCATCTGACAAAGGTCTAATATCCAGCATCTAGAAAGAACTGAAATTTACAAGAAAAAAAAATTTTTTAATGGACAAAGGACATGAATGACACTTTTCCAAAGAAGACTCTGTCCTCACCCCAAATCTCAACTTTTCAGAAGAATACAGGAAAATGCAAGAAAAATTGAAGCTTCCTAGAGACCTGTTGAATGGCTTTGACCAAAAGTGTGATAGCAATATGGACAATGAGGTCCAGGCTGAGGTGGTCTCAGATGGAGATGAGGAACTTGTTGGGAGCTGGAGCAAAGGTGACTCTTCCTATGTTTTTAGCAAAGAGACTAATGGCATTTTGCCCCTGCCCTAGAGATGTGTGGAACTTTGAACTTGAGAGAGATACCTTAGACTATCTGGCAGAAGAAGTTTCTAAGCAGCCAAGTATTCAAAAGGTGGCTTGAGTGCTGTTAAAAGCATTCTGTTTTAAAAGGGAAACAGAGAATAAAAGTTCAGAAAATTTGCAGCCTGACGATGCAGTAGGAAAGAAAAACCCATTTTTTGAGGAGAAATTCAAGCCAGCTGCATAAATTTGCATAAGTAGCAAGGAGCCTAATGTTAATCCCCAAGACCGTGGGGAAAATGTTTCTAGGCCATGTCAGAGACATTCACAGCAGCCCCTCCCATCACAGGCCCAGAGGCCCAGGAGGAGAAAGTGATTTTGTCAGCTGGGCCCAGGGTACCCATTCTGTGTGCAGCCTAGGGACTTAATGCCCTGTGTCCCAGTCATTTAAGCCATGATTGAAAGGGGTCAAGGTAGAGCTAGGGCTGTGACTTTGGAGAGTGGAAGCTCCAAGCCTTGGCAGCTTCCACATGGTGCTGAGTGCGCAGGTGGACAGAAGTCAAGAATTGAGGTTTGGGACCTCTGCTTAGATTTCAGAATATGAATGAAAATGCCTGGATGCCCAGGCAAAAGTTTGCTGCAGAGGTGGGGCCCTCATGGAGAACCTCTGCTAGGGTAGTATGGAAGAAAAATGTGCTATCACAGCACCCAAACAGAGTTCCCACTGAGGCACTACTGTGAGAAGAGTGCCACCATCCTCCAGATCCCAGAATGGTAGATCCACTGATGCTTGCACCGTATGCCTGGAAAAGCTGCAGACACTCAATCCTAGCCTGTGAAAGCATCTGGGTGGGAGGCTGTACCCTGCAAAGCCACAGGGGTGGAGCTGCCCAATACCATGGGGACCCACCTCTTACATCAGTGTGATCTGGATGTGAGACCTGGAGTCGAAGGAGATAATTTTTGAGCTTTAAAATTTTACTGCTCCACTGGATTTTGGACTTGAATGGACCCTGTAACTCCTTTGTTTTAGCCAATTTCTCATATTTGGAATGGCTGTATTTACCCAATACCTATACCCCCATTGTATTTAGGAAGTAACTAGCTTGCTTTTGGTTTTACAGGCTCATAGGGAGAAGGGATTTGCCTTATCTTAGATGAAACTTTGGACTGTGGACGTTTGGGTTACTGTTGAAATGAGTTAAAACTTTGAGGGACTGTTGGGAAGGCATGATTGGTTTTGAAATGTGAGGACATGAGATTTGGAGGGGCCAGGAGCAGAATGATACAATTTTGCTGTATTGCCACCCAAATCTCAATTTGAATTGTATCTCCCAGAATTTCCACATGTTGTGAGAGGGACGCATGTGGAGGTAATTCATTCATGAGGGCTGGTCTTTCCCATGCTGTTCTTGTGATAGTGAGTGAGTCTCATGAGCTCTGATGGGTTTGTCAGGGTTTCTGCTTTTGCTTCTTCCTCATTTTCTCTTGCCACAACCATGTAAGAAGTGCCTTTTGCCTCCCACCATGATTCGGAGGCCTCCCCAACCATGGGGAGCTATAAGTCCAATTAAACCTCTTTTTCTTCCCAGTCTTAGATATATCTTTATCAGTTGTGTGAAAAATACACTAATCATTAGAAAAATGCAAATTGAAACCACTGTGAGATACCATCTTACCCCAGTAAGAATGACTATTACTAAAAAGTCAAAAAGTAACAGATGTTAGCAAGGTTGCAGAGACAAGGGAGCAATTATGCATTACTGATGGGAATGTAAATTAGTTCAGCCATTGTGTAAAGCAGATTAGTGATTTCTCAAGTAACTTAAAACAGATCTATCACTTGACCCAGCAATCCACTATTGGATATATACTAAAGTAATTATAAATCATTCTTCCATAAAGACACATGCACACATATGTTCATTGCAGCACTATTCACAATTTCAAAGACATAGAATCAACCTAGGTACCCATCAACAGTGGATTGGACAAAGAAAATGTGGTACATATACACTATGGAATACTACACAGCCATAAAAAAGAATAAGATCTTGTCCTTTGTAGCAATATGGATGGAGCTGGAGGCCATTTTCCTAAGCTAACTAACACAGGGACAGAAAACCAAATACTAAATATTATCACTTATGAGTAGGAGCTGAACATTGAGTAGAGATGAACAAAAAGAAGGGAACAACCAACACAAGGCCCTACTAATGGTTGCTGGTGGGGCAAGAATAAGAGTCAAAATACTACCCATGAAGTATTATGCTTATTACCTGGGTAATCAAATAATCTGTACATCAAACCCTCATGACACACATTTTACCTATATAACAAGCCTGCACATGTACCTGTGAACCTAAAATAAAGGATAAAAAAATGAGCCTTGACCTACACCTGACATCTGATTAAAATTACAATCACAATGAACCACAGATGTGAATGTAAAACATAAATCTATAAAACTTTTAGAAAAAAAAATGCAAGAGCAAATCTTCGCACCTAAAGCTAGGAAAAGATAGACTTAACACCAAAAGCATGACTCTCAATTGAAAATAATCAATACATTAAACCTCATTAAAGTAAAAACTTTCCCTTTGGAAAAACCCATGTTTAAAGGAGGAAAAGACCAACTACAGACTGGAAGGCGATATTTGCAAACCACATATCTGACAAAGAAGTGGTATCTAGAGAAAGAGATCTTCCAGGGATCAGGCAAGATAGCTGAGTAGATGTAGCCAGGTGGGCAAGGATGGAGAGGACTGGTGCAATTTTAACAGATCTTCAGAGAGAAGGCACATAAACTGGGCTGATGGATGAGGCAGCTGGGAACCCTACATTGGGTTACTGCACACCAAGACTTGTTCCTGGTCTCCAATGACTCTAGAGGAATGGGCGCAACCCACTCTTGCCATGGGCCCCTGGAATTCTGGAAGGAAGATATCCCTTGACTACCACCAACATTCAAATTGGCAAGGAGAGCTGCTTACAGAAGTTGTAGGGGCAGCAAGCCAACTGATGTGGAGCCCAAAGGGTTTGGTGCGGGAGAGTCTGTAGCAGAGCACAGCTAGGGATGGCCATATCTCTTAGCTCCACTGGCTCTCATAGGAGACTTTAGCCCTAGGGAAATTGTCGGACCTAAACTCTGCAGGGTGATCTCATCCATAAGAGGCCAGTCCAACCTGAGCACTCCTTGGTCTTCTGGCCTCCCCTAAGGCCCCAGCCTGCCAGTGCCTGCTTGCAAAACAGCCTCAGGTGCCCTGAGGGCCTGCATCATAGCTTCTGCACTGGTGGACTATGTCTGACTGGCAGAGAGCTCCAGTAGGGCAGTCCCAAGGGCCGCACCGCAGCCCACTAGCTCCCTCCCTACACTGCAGCTTCCCCAGGGCCCACAGCAACCCCTTACATTGCTTTGCTGGTGATCATGTGTGGGGATTGGTTTTGCTTTCCTTGCCCTGCCAGTGCCTGCATATATGCATGTACCCTGCTCTGCCACTGCTGAGGTGGCAGTGCAGTTCACCCCCTCACCCTGCCAACTGCCTTTGCAGTTAGAGCCTTAGCAGGCACAGAGAAGCCAGTCCCACCATGACCATTATCTCACCCTTATTCCAACACTGCCACCAGAGTGAAGCTAGGCACAGAGAATAGGAAATTCTTCCCTGCCTGGAGCACCCACCCCAGCCTGCAATTCACAGAATATGCACAACGACCTGTGCCTGCCAGGAAGCCCTGCCCCTCATACCAATGTCACCACCAGTGCAGTTACGTGCACAGTCACCAGCATCTCCCTCCTCCAAGCCACATTGCCTCCACCACTATTGTGAACACCTTCATGGAGGCAGGCACGCTGGCACCTGCTAGCACTCTGCTGCAGCCAAGGAGCATGCACCCCACTGTGCTGCCACAGCCACTGCTGAAGACAGATCTTGGGGTCATCACATTACAAAATGCTTTGGGTGACATCACCCATCAGAGTTTAATGAACAGTGGTCTAGGAGCACCTTGGGCCACCCCAGGGCAGTGGGTTCCTAAGTGCATGGAGCCAGAGAACACAGTCAGGGCCCATTAGGAGTCCCCCAGAGTTAGAGCACACAGTCCAAGGGTTGGGAGCTGAGTGTTAGCCCTCTAAAATCTTCCAGAAACAAAGCCAGTAAACCAAATCACCCTCATACCACAATCAAACCCTCAAGGTCATCAAATAGGATAAAAGAGCGTCTGCTTTCCTCCAAAAGACCACACCATCTCTCCAGAAAGGGCTCTGAACCAGGCTGAGATGGCTGAAATGACAGAAATAGAATTCAGAATATAGATAGGAATGAAGATCATTGAGATGCAGGAGTATGTTGAAAGTCAATCCAAGGAAGCTAAGAATCACAATAAAATGATGACGGGAGCTGACAGACAAAATTGCCATTATAGAAAAGCATGTAACTGACTGATAGAGCTGAAAAACACACTACAACAATTTCAAAATGTAATCACAAGTATTAATAGCAGAATAGACAAAGCAGAATGAAGAATCGCAGAGCTTGAAAACCAGTTTTCTGAAATTAGACAGAGAAGAATAGAGAAAAAAGAGTGAAAAAGAATGAACAAAACCTCCGAGAAATATGAGATTGTGTCAAGAGACTGAATCTATGACTCACTGGTGTTTGTGAAAGAGATGGGGAGCATGTAGGCAACTTGGGAAACAAATTTCAATATATGATCCATGAGAACTTCCCCAACCTAGACAGAGAGGCCAACATTCAAATTCAGATGATGTAGAAAACCTCAGTAAGATACTTCAAAAGAGATAATCCCCAAGACACATAATCATCAGATTCTCCAAGATCAAAATGAAACGGAAAACATGAAAAGCCACTAGAGAGAAAGGTCAGGTCACCTACAAAGTGAAGCCCATCAGTGTAACAGCAGACCTCTCAGGAGAAACATTACAAGCCAGAAGAGATTGAGGCTAATATTTATCATTCTTAAAGAAAAAATAATTCCAACCCAGAATTTTATAGTTAGCAAAACTAAGCTTTATAAGCAACAGAAAAATAAGATCATTTTTAGGCAAGCAAATGCTGAGCAAATTTGTTAGCACTAGACTTGCCTTACAAGAACTCCTGAAGAAAGCACTAAATGTGGAAAAGAAAGACCATTACTAGCCACTACAAAAAACACCCTTAAGTACAAAGACTGGTGACACTATAAAGGAACCACATAGGCCAGGCATGGTGGCTCATGCCTGTAATCCCAGTACTTTGGGAGGCTGAGGTGAGTGAATCTCTTGAGCTCAGGAGTTCAAGACCAGCCTGGGCAACATAGTGAGACCCCATCTCTACTAAAAGCAAAAAGAATTAGCCAGGCGTGGTGGTGCACACCTATGGTCTCAGTTCCTTGGGAGGCTGACTGAGGTGGGAGGATCACTTGAACCTGGGCAGTGGAGGTTGCAGTGAGCCAAGATCATGCAACTGTACTGAAGCCTGCATGACAGAGCAAGATCCTATCCCAAAAATAAATGAATAAATGAATAAACAAATAAATAAATAAACCACATAAACAAGTCTGCTTAGTAACCAGCTAACATCATTATGACAAGGTCAAATCCACACATATCGATACTCACCTTGAATGTAAATGGACTAAATGCTCTAATTAAAAGGCACAGAGTGACAAGCTGGATAAAGAACCAAGAGCCATTGATATGCTGTCTTCAGGAGACCCAGCTCACAAGTAATGACACCTATAGGTTCAAAGTAAAGAAATGGAGACAAACCTGCTGAGCAAATGTAAAACAGAATAAAGAAGGGTTGCGATCATAATTTTATACAAAACAGACTTTAAGCTAACAAAGTTCAAAAAAGACAAAGAAAGGCATTATATAATGGTAAAAGTTCGATTCCACAAGAAGGCCTAACTGTCCTAAATATATATACAGTGAACACAGGAGCACCTAGATTCATAAAACAAGTTCTTAGAGAACCTTCGAAGAGAATTAGACTTCCACAAAATACTAGCAGGAGAATTTAACACCCCACTGACAGTATTAGACAGATCATCAAGAAAATCAACCAAGTTATTCAGGACTGAAACTCAGCACTGGATCAAATGGACCTGATAGATAGCTACAGAACTCTCCACCCCAAAACAACACAATACAAATTTTTCTCATTACCACATGGCACATACTTTAAAATTGATCACGTAATTGGACTTAAAACACTCCTTAGCAAATGCAAAAGAACTGAAATTATAACAACCAATATCTCAGATCACAACACAATTAAATTTACAATTACACGGAAATTGAATAACATTGCTCGTGAACAACTTTTCATTAAATAATGAAATTGAGGCAGAAATCAAGAAGTTCTTAGAAACTAATGAGAACAAAGATACAACATACCAGAATCTCTGGGATACAGCTAAGGAAGTGTTAAGAGGGAAATTTATAGCACCAAATGTCCATATCAAAAAGTGAGAAAGATCTCAATTTAACAATCTAACATCACAACTAAAAGAACTAAAGAACCAAGAAAAAACTAACCCAAAGGTAGCAGAAGACAAGAAATAAACAAAATCAGAGCTGAACCGAATGAGATTAAGATATGAAAAACAATTTAAAAGATCAACAAATCTAGGAGCTGGTTTTATGAAAAAATTAATGAAATAAACTACTAGCTAGACTAATAAAGGAGAAAGGAGAGAAGACCCACATAAACACAATTAGAAATGACAAAGGAGATATTACCACTGACCCCACAAAAATACAAATAAACATCAGAGAATACTATGAAGACCTCTATGCACATAAACTAGAAAATCTATAAGAAACGAATAAATTCCTGGTTACATACAGCCTCTCAAGACTGAGCCAGGAAGATATTGAATTCCTGAACAGATAAAAAATGGGCTCTGAAATTGAATAAATAATAAATAGCTTACTAACTAAAGAAAGCCCAGGACCAGATGGATTCACAGCTGAATTCTACCAGGTGTACAAAGAAGAGCTGGTACCATTCCTCTTGGAACTATTGCAAAATACTGAGGAGGAGAGACTCTTCCATAACTCGTTCTATGATGCTAGCATCATCGTGATACCAAAAACCTGGCAGAGACACAAAAACAAAAGAAAACTTTAGGCCAAGTTTATGAACATCAATGTAAAAATCCTCAGCAGAATACTGGTAAATAAATCCCCAGCACATCAAAAAGCTTATCCACCACAATCAAGTACATTCCTGGGATGCAAGACTGGTTCACCATAAGCAAATCAATAAATGTGATTCATCTCATAAACAGAACTAAAGACAGAAAACCTGTGATTATCTCAACAGATGCAGAAAAAGATTTTGATAAAATTTAACACCTCCTCATGTTAAAAACTCTCAATAAACTAGGTATTAAAAGGAACACATCTCCAAATAATAAGACCCACCTATCCATCGATGACAAACCACAGCGAACATCATACTGAATGGGCAAAAAGTTGGAAGCATTCCCCCTGAAAATCAGCATAAGACAGCAATGCCCTCTCTCAGCATTCCTGTTTAACATAGTATTGAAGTCCTAGCCAGAGCAAACAGGCAAGAGGAAGAAATAATGGACATCCAAGTAGGAAGAGAAGAAGTCAAACTATATCTGTTTCCCGAAAACATGATGCTATATTTAGAATATCTCATAGTCTTGACCCAAAAGGTCCTAAAGCTAATAACTTCAGTGAAGTCTCAGGATACAAAATCAATATTAAAAATCACTAGCATTCCTAGTAATTATTCCAACAGCTGAGAGCCTAATTAGGAATGCAATCCTATTTACAATTGCCACAAAAAGAATAAATTACCTAGGAATACAGCTAACTAGGGAGGTGAAAGTTATCTGTAAAGAAAACTACAAACCACTGCTCAAAGAAATCAGAGATGACACAAACAAATGGGGAAACCTTCCATGTTCATGTATAGGAAGAATCAATATCATTGAAAAGGTCATGCTGCCCAAAGCAATTTATAGATTCAATGCTACTTGTATTAAACTACCAATGACATTCTTCACCAAAGCAGAAAAAAACTATTGAAAATTCAAATGGAACAACAACAACAAAAAAGCCCCAATAGCCAAGGCAAACCTAAGCAAAAAGAACAAAGCTAGAGCATCATGCTACCTGACTTCAAACTATACTACAAGGCTATAGTGACCAAAACAGCATGGTACTGATACAAAAACAGACACATAGACCAGTAGAAATGAATAGTGAGCTCAGAAATAAGGCCACACACCTACAACTATCTGATATTTGACAAGCTCCACAAAAGCAAGCAATAGGGAAAGGATTCCCTATCCAATAAATGGTGCTGGGATAACTGGCTAGCCATATGCAGAAGATTGAAACTGGATCCCTTCCTTATACCATATACAAAAATTAACTCAAGATGGACTAAAGACTTAAATGCAAATCCCAAAACTATAAAAACCCTGGAAGGCAACCTAAGCAATAGCATTCTGAACATAGGAATGGGCAAAAATTTCATGACAAAGACACCAAAAGCAATTTGAACAAAAACAAAAATTGACAGATGGGATCTAAGTAAACTAAAAAGCTTCTGCACAGCAAAAGAAACTATTAACAGAGTAAACAGACAACCAACAGAAAGGGAGAAAAGTTTTGCAAACTATGCCTCTGACAAAGGTCTAATATCCAGCATCTGTAAAGAACTTAAACAAATTTTCAAGAAAAAAATTTGAAAGTGGGCAAAGGACATGAACAGACACTTTTCAAAAGACATGCATGCATGCAGCCAACAAACATACAAATAAAAGCTCAACATCACTGATTATTAGAGAAATGTGAATCAAAACCACAGTGAGATACCATCTTACCAGTCAGAATGGCTATTACTAAGGACAAAAGCAGACAAAGAAACAAACAAACAGATATGGGCAAGGTTACAGAGAAAAAGGAATGCTTATACACTTGGTGGGAATGCAAATTAGTTAAACAATTGTGGAAAGCTGTGTGGCCATTCCTCAAAGACCTAAAAACAAAAATACCATTCAACCCAGCAATCTCATTACTGGGTATTTACCCAAAGGAATATAAATCATTCTAACATAAAAATATGTGTACTAATATGTTCATTGCAGCACTATTCACAATAGCAAAGACATGGAATCAACCTAAAAACCCATCAGTGGTAGACTGGTTAAATAACATGTGGTACATATAAACCATGAATTACTATGCAGCCATAAAATAGAATGAAATCATGTCCTTTGGAAGAACATGGATGGAGCTAGAGGCCATTACCCTGAGCAAGCTAACACAGGAACAGAAAGTCAAATATTTCATGTTCTCACTAATAAGTGGGAGTTAAGTGATAAGAATACATGGATACATGGGGGGAACAAAGACATTGGGGCCTATCGGAGGGTGGAGTATGAGAGGAAGGAGAGAATCAGAAAAAATAACTAATGGGTACTGGGCTTAATACCTAGGTGACGAAATAATCTGTACAACAATCCCCATGACACGAGTTTAACTGTATCACAAACCTGCACATGTTAAATTAAAAAAGAACTGGTATCTAGAATATATAAAGTACTTTCAAAATTCAACAACTAAAAAAATGAAGAATCCAAATAGATAATAGACAAAATATAATATGAAAAGACATTTTATAGAAGAGGAAATATAGATGACCAAGAAACACATAACAAGATGTTTTAGCCATTAGGGAAATGCAAATTAAAACTATGATGAGATAACACTACAAACATTTCAAACTGGCTAAAATTTAAAAATAACTATTGACAACAACACATGTTTGTGAGGATGAAAAGAAATTGGGTCACACACACCCTGCTAGTGGCAATATAAAAGGGCCCAGCCACTCTGAAATACATTTTGGAAAATTTCGTCTAAAAGCAAACATGTAACTACCATACCATCCAGAAATTGCACTCTTGTGTATTCTAGAGACATGAAAGCTTATATTCACAGAAAATCTGTACATAGATATTCATAGCAGCTTTATTTATAATAGGCCCAAACTGGAGACAACCCAGATGTCCTTCAGTGGGTGAATTATAAATAAACTGTAGTACATCAATACCAATAAAAATATGAATGAACTACTGATACACATAACATTTTGGATGCATCTCCAGGGAATTATACTAAATGAGGGGGAAAAAAAATCCCACATGGTTACATACTGCATGATTCCATTTATATGTCGTTCTTGAAATGACAAAATTATAAAAATAGAAGAGAGATTTGTGATTGACAGGGTTGGAGAAGGGGGAGTTGGGGAAGACAGCTGGATGTGGCTATAAAGGAGGAACACGGGGGATTCTTGTGGCTTTGGAAAGGCACTGTGTCAATATCAATATCCTGATTGCATTACTACACCATAGTGCTGCAGTGTCACCAGGGGAAGAAACCTGGTAAAGCATACAGGGGATCTCTCTATATTATTTCTTACAATTCATATGGATCTACAATGATTTCAAAATAAAAAGCTTAAGTGAAAAAAGAGATAAAGGACACTGTCTTTTTTATTCTTAATACAATGGAAAGTTAGTCAATTGCTGCTCCACTGAGAGGAGGAGCGAAATGACCTGACTTGGATTTTAGAACAATCCCTCTGGCTTCTGCAGCATGGCGATGGTGGAAGTAGGAATCCCGGGATAGAAGATATGCCAAAAAATCCAAGACTGAAGTGAGGTTGGGTTGGACCAGCGATACTGTAGATGTGGGCGAATTGTTTAGGTTCTAGACCTCTTTTGTAGGTAGGGCAGACAGCAATGGCCCATGGATTGCATTCAGGGTGCTAGACTCCCATAATTTTGCCTCCAGCTCATACTTCATCACATCTTCGTTTGTGTTATATTGTACAACTCTCTTAAATTCTAGTGCACTTTACTTGCGCACCTTGACATTGGACATTAGCACTTCCTCGTGTCTTCTCCTGGCTAATTTCTACTCACCCTATAGGTCTCAGTTGACTCAGTTGAAGCCTTTTTTGTTTTGTTTTGTTTTGTTTCATTTTTTGAGGAGGATCTTTTCTATAGCTTGGTTTTTCAACAGAATGTTTTATTTTATTTTATTTTTGCTGAGGCACCAATACAAGAACTGCATCTCAGTTCCTTACTTAGATGAGGAAGGATGATAATATCTGTTAATGATTGTCAAATTCCTTCTATGTTCCAGCTACTGGGGCTGACTATATTTTGCACATAATATTTCATTAAATTCTCAAAATATAGGAAACAACATGAAGAAAGTTTCAGAGTTAGGAAATCAAGGTTGATAACAGTGACATATCAGATGTTAGCCTCCTCTGCTAATTAGAAAATATTTAACAACTAGCTAAGTTGAAGTCATTTCCTATGTTGCAGGTATTATGCCAAGTGCTTTATAGGTACTATCGCAATTAGTTCTTGAAATAAATTTATGACATAAATACTATTTTGATTTTATAGATGGGTAAACTAAGTCCTGGAGAGGCTAAATAACTTTCCAAAGGTGACATAGTCATTAAATGGTAAGCCATAGAGCCAGTACTTATTACCTAAAGCCTGTAAGCCTGAACGTCAGCCTATGTTAACCTACAGCTTCAGGCTCAGTCCCACCACTCTCCCGGTCCCGCCCCTTAGGAGAGGATTTCCTTCTTAGGTGTGTCTTTTGATTTCCCATTTCTGTCGTGTTACCAATCTGGAACAATCCCTTCAATTTTGCACTTCTCATGAATGGCCTAGTATATGCTTCTCCCCATACATATTCTCAGGCATGCAGCCAGCATCAGAAAATGCCCTACCCTTACTTATCTCTACTCAGATGAGTAATGACTTTTGAAAGCTGATTGGAAACAAATGTTTTATGCACTTTTTATTACAGAGCACGTTAAAGTTCACTTCAACACAAGGCCTCAAAATCACCTTGAATCTTAAAAAGCAAGTTGGTAAACCAACCTTTACTTGTTTTCACTGATCCAGAAAACTCCCTGGAACTTTCCAAGTGAATAAAGCAAGACCCTTATCTCTATTTGATGACAACCCAACCTTTCAAACTGCTTTGCTTTTCTGGGGCATTTGGCAGTCAGATCTGGGCCTGTCTCCACTGCAGCTTATTGGAAATCATTTTATTTTCTGTACTCAATGGCTAACTTTCCTAACTTCACTAACAGGTGAAGGGTGACTCCAACTTTGCATGATGTTGACATGTGTATCTTTCAGATCTCTATTCAAACAAAATAAATAGGAAAACTGCTCTCTTTAGCCAGTTAAGTTTAGTGGGCTCAGAATATAGACATATATACACACACACGTATATATAGTGTGCGCTATATGTAAATATATATGTATATATATGTATGTATATAAATATATATGAATATACATTTAATTGAGCTCATATTCTGGACAACAGCTCAATAAATATTCACACACACACACACACACACGTATACATATGAGCTCCATTAAATGACCTCTTCCAACACCTTCTTAGAAGTTGCAGAGGCCTCCCAGATGATGGGTACCTTTGCCCATATATCTTTTTTGAAAGTCCTATATCATGGGGTGCTGAGTATACAGTAATTTTAAAAATTCTAAAAAAATGCAGTCTTCTTTTAAAAAAAATTCTTGAAGAAAAAAATAAGCAGCACTTAATTGAAGAGCGTTACATATTGAAGCAATCTGGGTTTCTCTCAGACCACTGCATTCTAGCCAACATATCTGTAGAGTCCTTTTTAAATCCACATCTGCATCTTCATCTGGGGGCCCTCCAAATCATAACCACAGTCCATTCACATGGGAAGACCATTCTTTTTTGTCTAAATATTCCAATGCCTTTGTGTATTTCCCCATATCTGTGAAATCCTTCTGGGTACCATTGAGTATCTTTCTGGGGTTGGGGGGTGGGCTGGGGAGGGGGCAAAGTCTACTAGAGAGATGTGAAGTAAATTCCTTTTTCTTTCTCCTAACATTTAGTGATAATTTTCTCAGCAAGTGTGCCTTTGAGCATCAATGATGAGGAAGACAATTGAATATCTTCAACAGCTGTTTTATGTGAGGACAATTCCGTCTTGGAACTCCTTGCCAATAATCCAGGCTATTGTCACATCTTCTGCCATAGCCTGTGTCACATAATCTAATCTTTTTCACAAAGTGGCTGTCTTCAAAGAGCCTTTTAAAATAACTTAATTCCAGGATTGGCACCCTTACAGAACTGAAGCACAGGTAACTGATACCACAGATTAACTAACTCATCCACATATTAGTCACCTGTTTAAAATAAAATGAAAAGACAAATACAGTGAGTTTTCACACTCAGGAGCCATAAACATTGTAATGGAAATAGTATGTAAAAAAGACTGCAGATCTATTTTCCCACAAACAACAAGAGGTAGGAAAGAATCTTCTAGTCCAGAGACTGATACATAAACATTACTCCTAGTACTATAGTAATTCTCATCAAAGGTTCCTTTGCTTAAAACAACAATAGCGGATTATGGCAGCTAAATCATTCATTGAGAATAGATAAATCTATACTAGTGTAAGGGCCAATGAAGTTTTCCTGAAAAATCAACTCACTAAATGCAAGTTAATGGAAGATAAGGCATACAAATGTATTTAATGTGTATACACAGGATCCTTCAGAACAAAGACCCAAAGACAAGTGGAGACAGTCCATTTTTGTGCTTTGTTTCAACAAAGTACGGATAGTTGTATTAGTCTATTTTCACACTGCTGTAAAGAACTGCCTGACACATGGGGATTACAGGTCTCTCGCTTGACATGTGGGGATTGTAATTTGAGATGAGATTTGGGTGGGGATACAGAGTCCAACCATATCAACAGCCATGTAGAAATATGACTGGGCAAAAAGGGTAGGAGCTAATGCTAATAGACTGAGTGGGAAAACCGAGCAAGGCCTGTCAGTCTAGATTCTCCTTGGCCTTTCTGAGCAGCCTCCCTTCTTTCTAGGTGTGGGGTAGGACTCCCTCTGGAATGGGGGTCTTAAGACCTACAGTTAAACAAGGTAGTTTGGATAATTTCTTTATAGCCAGTTTTTACACAGAAGGGTGGAGGGAAAGTTAGAATGATAACTTTAGGTTTGATGGCTGGCTTTGGGGAAAAGGGGTCCTGGTTTCTATGACCCAGCCTTGAGAAAGAATGGGATTCTAGTCTCTGTGGCTGGACTCTGGGGAGAGTGAGACTAAGAGATAGGAGGGCAGAAGATCAGAGAGAAACTTTGTTTCGGGGACCTTTTGGATGTTTTCTTCTGAGCGCTAACATTGGTGAGAGAGAACTAGGCATAATTTAATCTATAATTCATTTAAGCAACAACAGTCACAATAACCTATGAATGCTATATATGAGATTTCTGTGTGTAAACTTTTCATTCCTCTCTGTGGATTAAATGAATGATAGTACCAGGTCATTCCGATTTAACTGACTTTTATTGGTATCGTTTAAGTCATTTTCCTGAATATAGCATAATATTCTAGGGTATAATTATGGACAATGTGGGCCTACTTTTCTTCCATTGATAGAATAGTTACACCCAATATTTATTAAAGGCCTCATGTGAAAGTGGAGTGAACCATGCTCTCAGAATAAAAATTTTCTTCTTGGCCTACTGAGACAATCATGATGATTTTCTGTAATTCAAACTTGTATACTTAGTGAAACATCAATTACCCCTTCTATGCAGAAAAAGATAGTTAAATGTGAGGAACAGCTTTTGAGAACTAACTTTAAAGCACAGATAATCCAGAGTTGTTTAAACCCTCTACCATCTTTTCTTTTTGTGCTTATTTAGTTGTTGTCTAAGAAAAGGCTGTGCTCACTTTGTGTGTAATATTAGATATGGGAGTATAGGAATTTGTGATCTACATACCAGACTGTGTGAATTTCAGGAGCTATAGTTTTAGCCATTAGTGCTTATACAAGCACTGTATTAAGTGACTTGGCAGACAAGAGTTAAGAATTTATATTATTAAGAAAATAGCAGCTCAAACAGGAAAAGCACTAATCAACATTTAACAGCTACATTTTTCAAACTACAGCTACCTGGTAAAAAATATCGGTGATAACATATCACATTATAGGCGTCATCTTTAAATGCCTTGCGATATTTCTCTGGGGTTTAAAATAGATTGGTTTTCTTAGCGACTGTCTGAAAGGTTAAAGGCTTTCTCAGGAAAAATACTGAAAGATGCAGATCGTGTTAAACAAAAAACTAAAAGCAGCACACTGCCTGGATTAAAGATGGTTAAAGCTGGATCAACACCCTTCAGAACTGAATTCAACAAATATATGTTTTAAATGGGATCTAAATATCTTAGGTTGAAACAAGCATAACGGAAGATAGAATTTCAGGTAAATTAAAGGATCATATGTAAAAAGCAAAAGCATCACAACCAATTTCACAAGCACTGAAACTGGCAAAGAAAATTTATGATTATTTAAGTAATTTTAGAATGAGCAAGGAGTTTCTAAGCAGAAAAGTGGTAACAGAAAACATAAAGAGAATTATTATTCCATTTCGTTAAAAATTAACCATTTCTATGTACCAAAAACTTTCATAAGCAAATGTAGGCAGCAAACTGAAAATCGGGCCATCATCGTGGCAAATATAAAGAAAGGCTAACATTCCGGTAAATCAATTAAAAAATCACTAGTACCTTGAGAGGAAAGGATGTGGACCACTAATGCTCCTCACTCTGTATTTGATTGAAATAGTATTATTTGGCCTCGTGCATGCTCAGTTTCTTACTGGCTTTAAATAGTCCCCGGCCCCTATCCCAATCTGAGCTGCAGCTACCAGAGCTCCATCCTCCTTACTATTGAGTAGCAAAGCAACAGGCCTTTCTTCACACAGACCTGAAAAAAAAAACAAAGAAACAAACAAAACCAATCAGAAAGGTGGCTTAGGAACCTGCACATCTATTTATTTGATGCTTTGTTTCATGTCACATTATTAAAAGTGATTTTGTAAGCTTTTCATCTTCACAAATAATCTTGTTTCCTTTTTTTTAAAAAAGACCTTTAAACATATATTGTCAGAGTTACATGTAGTGACTGATGGAAACCCATTATTTCCCTTGTAAGCGTATACAGCTGGGAAGCCAGTTGCCTTTGGCCAACTAATCCACATCCTAACCTCTGGAATTGTGTCGTCTCCTCTTACTGGTGCTATTCAGCTTCCATCTTAGTAACTTCACCATGCTACCAGACCCTTTAATCCTACGAGACATATCAGGCATGGATGAAAAGAAAGAAATCCATTCCCTTCATCAGATAATGTTACACGCCACTGTCCGTGATGGAGCAGCCTTGACCCATCTTAAGATGGTTTGGCTTCCTATTTTGTGGCAGACTCATCCAAATAGGACTGTTATTATTTATCCCATTTTCGGCACGATTCTTCTTTTGTCAGCCATGAATCTGTTTCTAGCCTTTTCTCTCTCTACTTCCACGAAGCCGACTTGCTTGCAATTCTCTCTACAAAGTCAATGAAAATTGCATGCCCCTGGCAGCAGTTGGGGGGCACAGAACACCACAAGAAATCAGCAAAGAATATATAAGCACATTATCAATAACATCAGAGCGTTAATATCTTTCCTTGGCTAAGTGGTTTGCAAGAGCCTACTTAAAGTGATTACTTAAAAAACAACAACAACAACAACAAAAAACCCTGCAGATATAGCTTGTATACGCTATGCTTTCTAAAATGATTATTATTTTTAATATTATAAAGACATGAAGAAAGACTATTTTCTTTCAGAGAACATTATCAGAATAAGTTTCCTGTTGTTTTAAGACTCAAGCTTAAACTACATAACATTCATTTGCATGCTTGCACTGAGAAACTGAATATGTAATACTAAAAGGGTAACCTCAAAAGACTTGTTAGGCTCCATATAACTAGTTCCCGTCATTTAGATTCCAGGTTTCACCATTCTTTCCTACGACATGTCTCTGGCAGATAAGATTGGTGGGTTCCAGCACATAATTCATGACTCTAGGCTCCACTCAGAGTTCTCGCATTTTAGGTCCATAGCTTGGGAGTAAACACCGTGGGAACCTGGAGCCAGTCCATCTAAGTGTCTAAGCTGGTTCTGCCATTTACTAACTTTGTCCCTATCAGCAAGTTATTTTTCTTCAGACTCCTTTCCCTATCTCTAAAATGGAGATAATCATAGTGTTTACTTCCTGTGATTGTAACGAGGATTAAATGAGGGACTACATATCCAAGCGCTGCAAACGGTGCCTGGCACGTGGTGAGGTCAATCATTATGGTCAATAATGATCTCATTATTATTTTCTCACTTTCCTATTGTCTAACTGGAGACTTCTTCCTTCAGAAGTTGTGTACAGTGGTGGAGGAGGAACTGTACCTCCCTGTGAGTAGCCAGTGTACGAAAGTCCAAACACAGCAGCAATTTCCAGTTTGATAGACCTGGTGGAAGCTTTCCAGCGTTCAGCTAAGAGCGCAGTCGCTCTGTGTTGCTGAGCTGGTACTGCTGCTTCCCTCAGCAGCCATGCTTTGCTCTCGAGGGTAACCTTCATGTTAGGGAATGGTTTTGCCCTCTAGCGACAATAATTTATGCAACTTAAAAAAATGACTGGGCAAAGTGTTTAAGCAGCTTGTCTGAGGAAGCCTGTACCACAACAGTCAAAATTGCTATAACTAGATAGCTATAATTATACTCACCCTCTTCTAGGCATTTTGCTAAGTTCTTTACAAATATTCTCTTAATTGATCTTTTTCACAAGACTTTGAGGAGGTGGATATTACTGTTGTTGATGTTTTATAGATGAGGAAACTAAGACAGAAAAATAACACAATTCTGCCGAAACAAACAGCTATTAATTAAATGTCCAAGCCAGGAAAAGAATTTAGATATAACTTTAAAATCAAGACTATGAGGCCATACGACATTGAATGTGTATGATGGCATTCCTTTGGGCACAGCGTGTTTCTCCTCCACAATTGCCACGAACACCAAATAGAAAGACATGCATACCTGAGAAGCTATTGGTTATTGACATTGTTTTCAATTTTGTTAGATGTTCCTCTCAGAATTGTGGAATTTCCGGTTGTGCACCTTTCCAGTTATATTCAATTCTGGTGAAATGCCCTCCAAAGTGGCTATACTAAATTCTAATTCTATTAGCCGTGTTTGAGAGTCATGGGAAAAAAAAGAGATATTGCTTGATATCTCTCTATCTCTTTCTTTCCCATGAAATTTCTTCTGTAGCTTTTAACCCGTGTGTGTCCTTCTTTTGCTACGTGGTTAATGCTTTTATCCTCAAGTTTCCGCCTACTCTTTCTCTTCTACAGAATTTATAACAGCACACGTAAATAGAGCTAATAGTTCCTGAAAGATAGAAAAACAAGCTAAGCTCCAAATTCATTTTCTTTCCCATAGGAATAATCAGGGTTTTATTATTATCTGTGTTATGTGTTCGCATTAGATTACAAACTGAGAATGTAAAGTTCAAGAAAATAATAATTTCTGGAGAAACCTTATTATATTCTCCAACCGTGTCCCAGGATATTTAATGAAACTTTTCAGTGCCTTGGAAACAGTAGGAATAAAATTATACTTGAGTTGCTTTTCCACCTTTTCTTCTTTCTCTTCATTTTTATAGACCTCGGGAATAAGCAGTTGCCTTCTGGCCAGAGGACTTTTGTATTATCATTGCAACTTTTTCATTTTGACTTCGTCTTAAGGTTGGGATTTAAGATCCAGACAGTCCCTAAGAAACAGGAGAGAACGTGTATACATTTTCATGGGGAATGCTTGCCTTCCTTATTAGATGCTGTGTATTTTACTCTTTCTAATTTTGCATTTTCCAATTTCCAGCTTCATTCCACAATTGGATTTGAGGTTGCTTCTGACTCATTCTGGAGTTTAAACTTCTGCCATTAGTCTCCTCCACAGAAAACACATGAAGAAAGTAGTTCAAAAACTACACCTGCACTCAATATGTGTTGTGATTAAAATACTGTCTGATTCTCCACCTGGTGTGTGTGCGTCCTTGGAGTGACTTGGACGTGTGCCAGGAGGAAGTGCATGCACTCACTGATGGTCTGGAAAGACTGCTTCAACTCTGGGGCCCAAAGCAGCAAGCTCAAATGGAAGGTCAGAGTCAATGGGTCCTGACACTAATGGGATTATTCTCCAGATAGGCTGCGTTTCCTCCTGTTCTGTTGCTGGACGGACTCTTGCTACCAGCCCATGTCCATGACCCACACCATTCTCCATGCCTCACACCATTCTCCATGCCTCACACCATTCTCCATGCCTCCTTACTCCTCATTTCTTTTTTTTTTTTTTTAATGCAGGTATCATCTACCAGCAACCATCCTTTCCTGCTGTGATGATGCATAGGGTGTATGAGCCTATCGAGAAGGACATGTGACAAAGCATTCTTACCAAAGCTGTGGTCCTCACTATCCAGATGATACAAAGTTATGTGACCAGTTAGGAAGTAAACATACAAAAACTTCAACATTGAATACATTTTATCTTTTCCAAAAAACTTTCCTTTGGAAGATCTCAGATGCTTTCAAAATGTGAAGCCAGATACTGTGTAAACCTAAAGCACATTCTTGTGATTATTCTCACACAGAAAATCAGCATCCTTCAAAGGCAGAAGGAGTTTTTGGAAACAGCTAAATCTATTTAGAATCACGCACAGTGATCAAGGTGTGTAAATCTGTGAGGAATCAAAAATGAGGAACTAATTCCAAGAAACAAAACTGTTTTCAGACTTGGGGGGGTATAAAATGAGCATGAAAGAAGATAGAGTTATTTTCATTTTCATGGGACATGAACCAACCATTTGGGTGGTGTCTGTGTGCATGAATGTGTATAAAGCGAATGGGTGGAAATATGTAGATGGCTCACTGTGGTCATTCAATATGTTTTCTAGAGGACATCTTGATCAGTCCCCTCCTCTCATGTTTTAGTGACATGCTACAGGGCTTTCTCCTCTCCAGTAGTGTAGGTTCCTACAGAGGATGCTCCTCTAATTTGTCATCACTGCACCCTCTCTATAGCTTACCCCAATGCCTCATGCACCAGGGCCACTGGGTGAGTATTTATCTGAATGACCGATTAAATGAATGTGTGATGGGCTCTTGTTTTCCTGACTATATCTCCATGCTCCTGAGCATAATTCTCATTCATTAAGTTTGATGACCTCAAGTGTTGATTTTTGTATTTTCTACCCTATATGTGTGTACCTACCTTATAGGTACGTTTCATGTCCCATGTTATCCTGTGCTGAACTGTTTGACTTCCGTGCTCTTGAGTCAACTCTCTCTAGAGAACACAGCAGAAATATCTCAATTAACTTTCCCTCTTTTATATATTACAATCATTCTGTAGAAAAACAAATAGAATTTCGTGACTGACTGGATACAAGGAATGACTTTGCACATCTTATATCTTGTAGAGTAGTTGATGTCTTCATCATTCTTTGTGTAATTAATCACGTACTGCCTTAGTGCGACTATGCAAGTAGGCGGAAAATGCTGTCCTAACTTCATGATCTCCGACCTATCATTTCCTGGTCAAACCTTTTCCTATATTCTATTCTAGAGAGCATTATAGAATAGCAGGTAAAAGTACTAGCTTTGAAATTAGAAAAAAATAAAGCTGTAGTTCTTAGATCTATCTCTCACTAATCGGCAAGTTTTTTTTTTTTTTTTTTTGGTCTAATTAAACTTCAGCGTCTCTTCCTAAACTTGATGTAAGAATATCTACCTCTCATGGATGGTCTAGATTTGAAATAAAGTAATGCCTATAAAAGGCTTTTTTGGGTATCTGGCACCTAATATACTCAATAGCTCAACATATTACTTCATTTTAATTATAACTTTTTGTAAAGCAAGCAATTCAAATATTCTTCATTATTTCGAATTCCTCTCCCTGAGAAAACCTTATTGATCAAGAAAAGTAGAAGGTTTTATAAAAAAAATTTTCTAAATTTCCATTCACATTTCCTTAACAATTATTTCTACTCACACTAAGTATTCGTCTGTCCCTCCTGTTCTCAGGGAGGTGTATTTACTATTTGGTAAGTACTTGACCTCTGAATTCCTTCCTTGCTCTCTTCCCAGAAACTTCTTTATATTGTCCTTTCTCTCTTCTTCCCATTATCATTTCAACACATGCAATGTCTTTTCTGACTTAGAAGTTCTTGTTTTGATCCTTCTTTCCCCTTGATCTATCTCTTACTTCACAGCTGAACATTTAGGTGGAGTTGCCTGAGCTTGATTCTCCTCTTTCCACCTGCACCACAGTCCATTACCTCCTGCCTTATCACTGCCTTGAAGCTGCTGTTACCCACACCACTAAAGACCTTCCTGGCTATAGGAAACTGCCACAAAATAAGAGTATCAGCTGTGGAGCCAGCTACTTGGATCTGAACTCTGCCTCCAACACTTGCTAGCTCTGTCACCTTGGAAGGGTGACAAACTCTCTATACCTTAGTGTCCTGGTCCATAAAATGGGAATAAAATTACCTCCTACATTTGTTCTGAAGATGACTGAGTGAATAAATATAAAGTACTGCTAATGGGTCAGCAAACTTTGGCCAGCCTGTTGCCTGTTTTTGTAAATAAAGTTTTATTGGGACACAGCAGAACTTGCTCCTGTATGTATTTCCAGTGGCTTCTTCTGCACTCTAAGGGCAGAGGCGCAGCTGTGACAGAGGTGACACTGCCCACAAATCCCAATATATTTGCTAGCTGGCTCTTTATGGAAAAGTCTGCTGGACCCTGGCTTACAACAAAGCCTGGCATACGATAAGCACTAAAGAATGCTAGACAGTATTAGAACTCGAGCTTGAATAATACTTACCACACTTGGCCACTTCTTTCGTCTGCCATGATACCCTGATTTTTTGGCATTTTCATTTCCTCCTTTACCTGATCTTTTTAGTTTCCTAAGGGACTTATTTTCTTCTTTTCTTTGAGAGATCTTAGTGTTTCTTGGCTCCTCGATCACTCTTCCTATCAGCTTGGTTTCACTGTCCTTATGGAATTTGTTCATTCTCTTCCTGCCCAATATCAACTATGTTCATTACTTTGAGTGTCCCTATGCTGAATATTGCCAGATCTCTGTCTCCAGTACAAATCTTTCTCTTGGCCTTTAGACCTGTTTATCCAAATTGGATTTCTCCACTTGGATTAACTGAAAACGCTTTCACATTTTATATGTCCAAAACTTAACCCATGATATTCTTTCTTAACTTGTTCCTCCACTCACCCTAGTGAATGGCTGCTGCATACTCCGTTGTGTACCTCCAGCTTTTAGGACATTGCATGTTATTTCTCAAGCGTGAATACCTGTAGCATTCCTGTGATTCCCCGTAACTCTTAAGATAAAAATAAAAATTGCTGTAGCATTTTTTTTTTTTTTTTTGATATGGAGTCTGACTCTGTCACCCAGGCTGGAGTGCAGTGGCGCAATCTCTGCTCACTGCAAGCTCCGCCTCCCGGGTTCAGGCCGTTCTCCTGCCTCAGCCTCCCAAGTAGCTTCCATCACCACGCCTGGCTAATTTTTTGTATTTTTAGCAGAGATGGGGTTTTACTGTGTTAGCTAGAATGGTCTCGATCTCCTGACCTTGTGATCCACCCGCCTTGGCCTCCCAAAGTGCTAGGATTATAGGCGTGAGCCACCACGCCCAGCCTGTTTTTTTTTTCAATGAAAGTAATGGCAAAAAAGTGATTACTTTTGCTCCAATCTAATAGTAGGGAGTGTTCAATAAGGGTACTGAAATATTTGTTCATTACTTTCTAAAGGATTCTGGGTTTCACATGAGAACATTTTCCTTCGGACACACACACATAGCAACAACAATAACAACTACTTGCAATAAAAAGCATGTTCTTTTAAAGGATTGTTAAGCACCCTTGTGCTGGTTTTCAAAGGGAATGCCTCCAGCTTTTGCCCATTTGGAATGATATTGGCTTTGGTTTGTCATCAATAGCTCTTACTATTTTGAGGTATGTTCCATCAATACCTAGTTTATTGAGAGTATCTAACATGAGGGGATGTTGACTTTTATCAAAGGCCTTATCTGCATCTGTTGAGATAATCATGTGGTTTTTGTCATTGGTTCTGTTTATTTGATGGATTACGTTTATTGATTTGTGTATGTTGAACCAGCCTTGCATCCCAGGGATGAAGCTGACTTGATTGTAATGGATAAGCTTTTTGATGTGCTGCTGGATTCCCTCTCTCACTGCTCCTATTCAGTATAGTATTGGAAGTTCTGGCCAGGGCAATCAGGCAAAAGAAAGAAAGAAAGGATATTCAAATAGGAAGAGAGAAAGTCAAATTGTTTGTTAGCAGAAGACATGATGGTATGTTTATTAAACCACATTGTCTCAGCCAAAAAGCTACTTAAGCTGATTGGCAAATTCAGCATAGTCTCAGGACACAAAATCAATGTGCAAAAATCACAAGCATTTCTATACACCAATAATAGACAAGCAGAGAGCCAAATGATGAATCAACTCCCATTCACAATTGCTACAAAGACAATAAAATACCTAGGAATACAGCTAACAAGGGATGTGAAGAATCTCTTCTAGGAGAACCACAAACCACTGCTCAAGGAAATCAGAGAGGACACAAACAAATGGAAAAATATTCCATCCTCATGGATAGGAAGCATTGATATCGTGAAAATGTCCATACTGCCCAAAGTAATATATAGATTTAATACTACTCCCATCAAACTACCATTGAAATTCTTCACAGAATTAGAAAAAATTACTTTTAATTTTATATGAAACCAAAAACAGCCTGTATAGCTAAGACAATCCTAAGCAAAAAGAACAAAGATGCGACCTGACTTTAAACTATACTACAAGTCTACAGTAACCAAAACAGCATGGTACTGGTACCAAATCAGACATAGACCAATGGGACAGAACAGAGGCTTTGGAAATAACATCACACATCTACAATTCGATCTTTGAAAAACCTGACAAAAACAAGCAATGGGGAAAGGATTTCCTATTTAATAAATGGTGTTGGGAAAACTGGCAAGTCATATGCAGAAAATTTAAACTGGGCTCATTCCTTACACGTTATACAAAAATTAACTCAAGATGGATTAAAAACTTAGACATAAGACCTAAAACCATAAAAGCCCTAGAAGAAAACCTAGGCAAGACCTTCAGGACATAGGCGTGGGCAAAGACTTCATGACTAAAACACCAAAAGCAATGACAATAAAAGTCAAAATTGACAAATGGAATCTAATTAAACAAGCAAAAGAAACTATCATCAGAGTTAACAGGCAGCCTAGAGAATGCGACAACGTTTTTGCAATCTACCCAGCTGAAAAGGTCTAATATATAGAATCTACAAAGATCTTAACAAATTTACAAGAAAAAACAAACAATAACATCAAAAAGTGGGCAAAGGACACGAACAGACACTTCTCAAAGAAGTGTCACATTTATGTGGCCAACAAACATATGAAAAAAGCTTCACATCACTGATCATTACAGAAATGCAAATCAAATCCACAATGTGATACCATTTTGCCCCAGTCAGAATGGCCATTATTAAATAGTCAAGAAACAATAAATGCTGCCAAGTCTTTGGAGAAATCGTAACACTTATACACAGTTGCTGAGAATGTAAATTAGTTCGACTATTGTGGAAAACAGTGTGGCAATTCCTCAAGAATTTAAAACCAGAAAGACCATTTGACCTGGCAACTCCTTTACTGGGTATATACCCAAAGGAATATAAATAATTCTACTATAAAGATACATGCACACATATGTTTATTGCAACAGTGTTTACAATAGCAGAGACATGGAACCAACCCAAATGCCTATCAATGATAGACTGGATAAAGAAAATGTGGCACATATACACCATGGAATACTATGCAGCCATAAAAATGAATGAGATCATGTCCTTTGCAGAGACATGGATGAAGCTGGAAGCCATCACCTTCAGCAAAGTAACACAGCAACAAAATAACCAAACACTGCATGTTCTTACTCATAAGTGAGAGTTGAATATTGAGAACACATGGACACAGAGAGGGAAACAATACACACCGGAGGCTGTCAGGGGGTGGGGGGCAAGGGGAGTGACAGCATCAGGACAAGTAGCTAATGCATGCAGGGCCTAAAATCTAGATGACAATGACAGGTTGATAGTTGCAGCAATCTGCCATGGCACATGTATACCTATTAACAAACCTGCAATTTCTGCATATGTATACTGGAACTTAAAGTAAAATTTTAAAAAAAGAACTGTTGGTACTCTCTTACCCACTATTTGTTTTTTATACCAGAGATTAGCAATATTTAATCTCATTAATAGATATGATAACGGCAATAATTGCTTTTTACGAATCATTTTATATGTATCGTATTGAATTATTTCAGTAATCTTACATAGTAGGTATCATTATCTCCATTTGACAGGTAAAGAGACTGAGATTTACAGAAATAAAATCGTATGTCCACGTGTGTTTAATTTGTAACTACCAGAATCAGGATTTAAATACAGACTAAAAACTTCTGCCGCTGAAACCTGTGGCATTAACTGTGTTCTTTCATTGGCTTCCAAGCTTGTCACAGAACACATTGGCAAGCCTAGGTATTATCTTATTTTGCATTTGTCTTGCCTTCAGTTTCCATGTTGTAAACAATGTTTTTCTAAATGTTACATTTTTCACTTCTGGGTCTAGCACATGCATAGTAAATAAAAACTTATTGATCCATTTGTTCTAGAGCAGGAGTATCTCCTCCACCACTCTTTGTACCTACCCCAATATGAGTGGAACATGGCCTCTTATTATAAAACACTTGTATTCATTGGCTTTTGGCAATACCACTAAATCACTCCCTCTCTCTTGCATTCTGTTCAGCTTGTAGATACTGCTTTGCTTTTTTTCTTTTTTTTTTCTTTTTTTGGCTGAATCAACATGTGAACCTCATTTTGTAGGATTTGTTAAAAATATAATTAAAATGTTGTAGAAAGGTTTCGGCCAAATTGGCCTGGATCCTAGAACCCACTCTAAGCAAAACCTCAAGGAATATACGTTCATAGAAAAGGTTTGCTCTCTGGGATTCCCTCCCACTTGCGTTAACCTGATATTTTGCTTATTCTGCTATGAAATTCCTCAGAGGAGTGAAACAGTAGCTTGCCTCATTAAGACTCATCATTTACAAGATGTTGACAAATGTTGGCATTTATCCTGTTAACGTAATAAATGTGAGAAAAATGACCATTTGGCATAGATAGTTCCATGCAAAATGCAAGCATGGTTAAGAATGAGGATGATTTGTTATGTCTAAGCAGCATCGTTCAGGGCTACATATTGGGGTAAATATGTTTTGGAAATAATAATTATTTCTTCTTTGCCCACAAATATAATTTTTCTTTTTTTTGGCAGTGAGCAGGCAAGGTAGTTCAAGATATAATTAAAAGTAGAACTCAGAAAAACAGCTATATAAATCTCATTTGCTTATTTATATATTTTTTACTTTAATAAACTTTTGAATTTTTCTCCCTTTTGGAACCAAGCTATTATTTTTGCTTGATGTTTTAATGCCTGGTTATGATTTTCATACCATATGTGGTTATCTGACACACGTTTTTATGCTTCAATGTTATAATCCTTTAATTTTAAAGCAAAATAAATGACAGAAAAATAAGTATGAAAAAAATTACGAATAACTAGTTTGATTTTGTTTTAATGGAAAGGATTTAACCTCTAGTAGTGAAAATATGTTGAGAATTTCATTTATTTAGATTTAAAGAATTTGAATTTGACAACACGCTTCTAGGGTTGTGTATATGCTTATGCACACATACACACACTCATATTAGGAAACAGAAAAGTAACCCCTGACCTCCAGAAGTTGGCCCAGCACTCAAAGCCAGGCTTCAGTGTTGTGTGGAACAAGATTTCAGAAAACATCAACATCAGACAAGGCTATTCCATGATGGATCAGTACAAACACAAGACAACATCATGGTTGAACACAGGCATCATGAACATTGTCTAAACCACAATAATGACCAAGCACCCCCTTGTCCTGGCTTGTATGAGTGACTACTGCTTCTTGAGTAATTAAGTACACCTTTGCCTTTATTTAGTTTTGCCTCTTTCTACAAAAGGTTTGTTAAGATACTCAATCACAGAATTGCTTTGGCTTCCTGACAGCACCCAATCCACTCCCAGCCCCACGTCCTGGAACTCACTCCAGTGTCACCTAATCCGAACTTGAATTCTCTTTTTTAAAAACCCTTAAGTTCAGGGGTACATGTGCATGTTTGTTATATGGTAAACTTGTGTCATGGGGGCTTGTTGTACAGATTATTTCATCACCCAGGTGTTAAGCCTGGTACCCATTAGTTGTTTTTCCTGATCTTCTCCCTCCTCCCACCCTCCACCCTCTAAAAGGCCCCAGTGTGTGTTGTTCCTTTCTATGTGTCCATATATTCTCATCATTTGGCTCCCCAAACCGCTGCTCCAAGAAATCAGAGATGACACAAACAAGTGGAAAAATACTCCATACTCATGGATAGGAAGAATCAATATTGATAAAATGGCCAATTTATAGATTCAATTTATAGATTCATAGATTGAATGCTATTCCCATTAAACTTCCATTGACATATAACTCTCTTCTAATACCCAACTACTGAGACATTCCATGGCTCCGTGTAGTGTGAGTTCTCTCTCTCTGCAATGAGCAACATATCCAAATTGTCAAATATAGGTAGGTGTTCTCTTGGTGGTCTTGGACTGCAGTGCATTAATAATATATCAGTGATAATATAATCACATTGCTTAGAAACAGAGGCAATCATATAAGAACCACTTTAAAATTAAATGTATATATTTGAAAATCTTTCTTCCTCCAAATTTCTTCAATCTGTTTTTATAATTCCTCAATGAGGTAAGTATTGATATAATAGTTTAACATACAGATTAAGATGAAAACGGTTAAGGGACTTAGTAGTTTACATTTAAAAGTAGCAAAGTGTCAGTGTGAATCCAGGTTTTCTGACTCCTCCCTCCAACCTTCATCTTAACATGTAGAACTGTATCAAACACTGTCCAGTTACTTAAAGCTTGTTGAACATTATCCATTTATGTGTCTATGTTTCCAATAGATTAGATAGAAGCTCCCACAAGGCAGGGGCTAAGTCCAATGGATTTGCATTTGACTATTCCTAAGGCACATATAAGGTACTCAATAACTTTTTGTTGAACTCAACTAAGGAATGAGTCAGAGATGGAAGCTATTCCTACTGGCAAAAGGAACAAAGTTCTAAGGGATCTAGACAAACAGATTCTTCTCAAGTTCATATCAGAAAGCAATTGTATTAGCAAATTTCTGTGTCCTAGTAACCTTTCAGAACCAGAATCATTGTTCCCCTAGGGGAACTTGAACCAGTTAGAAAGCGTTCTATTCACAAGCTGAAATTCCAAGGCCAGCCAGGTGGGCTACCGAAACAGGTTTGAAACAGGGGTGCAATGATGACTTACACAAAATCTTCTAACATCTGACTTCTCAGATATTAAAAAAAAAAATGAAGAAACTTCAAAAATAGAGAAAAGTCAGCACTGAAAATTAGGGGAGAGGTATAATCCAAATGCACGGTACGTTGAAAATGCCTGTTAGACTTAAGGGGTGAGATTAAATCAAGACATGAAATCAACTTGTCACTTCCCTCCCTATTAAAATAATAACCCCAATGAGAAATACACAGAGGGTGCTTGGGACCCCAGGCACATAGCTTAGTTTAGAGGGGCAAGAATGGAAGAGAAAGCACATTTTAGGATAGACAAGGAAATATCCACACAGAAATACTGGTGATGTCTCTGATACAGTGATCAGAATGGTAAGGACACAGATATCTTCAGGATAATGAATCAGTGTAGAATTACTGTTCAGAGAGCTTAGGGAACATATACTTACACTGTGATTATCAATATTTAAATATATAGATAGCTAAGAACAAAGTAAATGGACATAATAATAGTACTTAGATTTGGCTGATGGTGATACAAGAAAATATGCAAGAAGTATGACATAAATTAAAGTGTCACAAAAATCCCATGAATAATTCCAGTCCAGGCATTACTGCCTTCTTTTAAAATGTAACCTCTGCCCCAACTCCTGCCTACCAAGGTAAGGTGAGCCCCAAAAAGTGAACTGGAGGCAGAGCAGTGGCTGGGTTCACTGGGGCTTCTTCTTTGACTTCACTCCACCTTGTCTTCCTCTCCCCTCTTCACTTTGCTTGATCCTCTGCAGGCTTAGACTTAGAGCATCTCTGTCAAGTCACATCTTTTCTTCCTGCCCACCTCTGTCTTCTGGCTCACAGCTTGTCTCATCTGTGAAGCTGAGGTAGCTGTCCCTTGGCTCATCCTTGGAAACCTATCTGGGGAAGGACTGCTGCTCGCTATCTAAGCCTGGATTCTTCCCCTTCCACATTCATCCAAGCAGGTTGGAATAAAGCCACTTGAATTAGAAAAGGATGAGATTGCTTGCTGGTCTCAAATATGGAGTAATTACATCACATTTCTAAAAGATGTGCAAATCCCATTGAGATAGATATGCCACCTAAATGTAGACATATAAGTCATTTCACAGTACTATTCCAAGATGTCCTTAAATTTATAACATTTTCAAAATGGAGATAATCTCACAGTACCTGAATATTTTTATGATTCAAGTTTTAAAACACGGATGTACACTTTTGGATACAATAAAGGATATACAGAAAATCACTATCAGAAAGTGATATAAAAGGATTTTTTTTAACTATTAATGTCCCTGATAATAAAACATGTGACAGATTAAAATACAGTAGTTGTATACAAATATGTGATTTCTTTTAAATTGGAAACTATTTAACTATTTGATCTAAAAATGTGAAGCAACATAGCAAGAGGCCTAATATGACTTAACTGTGCCGCCACCGAAATCTCATCTTGAATTGTAGTTCCCATAATGCTCATGTGCTGTGGAAGGGGGAGTGGGACTAAATTACCCAGTGGGAGGTAGTTTAATTATGGGGGCGGCTACCCTCATGCTGTTCTTGTGATAGTGAGTGTGTTCCCATGAAATCTGATGGAGGAAAGGGGCTTTCCTCCTTTGCTGGGCACTTCGCCCTGCTGTCATGTGAAGAACATGTTTGCTTCCCCTTTCGCCATGATTGTAAGTTCCCTGAGGCCTCCCAGTCATACAGGAACTGTGAGTCAATTAAACCTCTTTTCTTTATAAATTACCCAGTCTCTGGCAGTTCTTTATAGCAGTGTGAGAATGGATTAATGCAAGGCCCATTCAATGTTTATCTCACTGTATTTTAGCATGCCTAGGGTTAGATTATAAAAATATCCCAATACCATCACCATTTAAATGATGTTACTATTGTCCAGGATGTATACAAGTCTTGTCAATAATACTTTTACTTGCCATCCACACTTGCAATTTATTCTCAAATATAATTGGTGATGCAATAAATTAGAAGCAAGCAAATAATGCTTACTCGTCAAATCATATTATATACAACAGGGATTTAGAGTAAATGGAAGAGTTACTTGAATCCAGGCTTTTTGTGATATCCAAATGTGCTATTTTTATGGTGCTTTCAGCCACTCCAGCAAGCAGATACAAAGAACCACAATACTGATAATGATTGTGAGTAATGAATTCATTTATCCATTCAGTACTTCATTTCCCTGGCAAGTATGTGGGTATACGTTCCCACTGCAAGGTACTTTGCTAGGTGTTGTCAGCAGATCAAAGGAATGTGTATGTCCTGTTCTCAAAGACTAAATGATGCGACACTCAGGAAACAGGCCTTTGGCATGCTCATTGTAAGCATTAATGGCTTAGTTCGTGAAGGTCTGAGGCATTTGGGAATTTTTACTCTCTTCGAGGATAAATTTGAGTCTTCTGATGGCAGAGCAGAGCAAGAAGCCAGTCACTTAGCAAGGGCCTGCGCTGATTAGCCCATTAGTTGCTATTATTCTCCTCAAGCTCACATCTTCTTTCGTTAAAGTCATCCAAGGTTGCCATTCAATAAACTTAACAAGAAATATGAGGCCGGGCATGGTGGCTCATGCCTGTAATTCCAGCATTTTGGGAGGGTGAGGCGGGCAGATCACCTGAGGTCAGGAGTTCAAAACCAGTCTAGCCAACATGGTGAAATCCCCTCTCTACTAAAAACACAAAAATTAGCCAGGAGTGGTACCATGTGCCTGTAATCCCAGTTACTTGGGAGGCTGAGGCAGGAGAATTGCTTGAACCCAGGAGGCAGAGGTTGTTGCAGTGAGCCAGTATCATGCCGTTGCACTCCAGCCTGGGTGACAGAGCCAGACTCTGTTCCCCCACTCCCCCCAAAAAGAAAAGAAATATAACAAAATTGTGGCATTCTCAACAACATGAGGCACTTGGGCTTTATGAGGACTCATCTGTTAGGAGGAGGCCTGGGGGCTTCCAAATATTCCAAGGTGAACCCTATGGACCCAGCTGTTTTCAGATCCGTAGTCTCTGTCTTAGCTACAGAGTGAAGAAAACTGACTCCTTCACAGATCATCTACTGCCTCAAAAACTGGCCAGTGCACTTCAGGTCATTGTCCTTCTGGTGATGTCCTGGAAGGTTAATAGGTTGTGTAGCTATCCTGAAGAGACTTCTAGGATTCAGGGTCTACATAGCTAACTATGGAGCCGACCAAAGCCAATGGCTGTCTAGTAATGGATCCAACCTCCCTAGTCACTTTCCCTTGAAGAGTTCTAGGCTTCTTTCTTTTTCTTAGCTGCCCACCTGAAGGCTCAGTGCTCTGGGCTTTCAGGTCTGGATTTTCTGTCTTAAACAGTCACTCATAGGAGAGTCTTTCAAGTTAATATAGCCTGTAGTCAACCTGTTTATTCAGAGGGAATATGAAGGAAATTTTGTGGCACAGCGGGCTCCACTTCTCTTCATTCTAGAAAGGGTCCCTTTGAACAGGAGACAGACGTTTGAGACAGTTCTCACCTCAGCAAATATTTTCACTGGCATTTCTATGGGGAGTATATAAAAACAAATCCCAAAACACTTTTTATATTATTTTGAACATGTTTAAGTGCAGTTTCACTGGAAATTAATATTTCTGGAAATCTAGCTTTGAGTACTATCATCAAAGTTTAACCCAAAGGATTTTAGAGAGCTGTTGGCTAGAATAATCCATTTGTATCCACGAGAATAAATCTTCAAAAATAATTTAGCTTCTGATTGAATCTTTCTTCTGTGAATTTATCTCAGGATGCATTTGAGTTTTATTTTGGAAAACAATCTTTAAATAAATCTGAACAGGTAATACAAAATGATGGAAAGTACATTTCTGACAGCAATAGGGAATGCAGAGTTTCTCATCCTCAAGAAATACAGGCCTTAGATTTGCACTGGAGAAATGATCTAGTTTCAGAGGTAAGGTGTTTATGGAAATTGACATGTGAATATTTGCAAATTTGAAGCTTTGCAGAATAAAGTCACTTTATTTGTATACTCTGAAATAAATTCCTATTTTCTTTCATGCTTTTGTTTGCATTCAGGAGATTGCCAACTTCAAATAAAAGACTAGCTACAGTGTTAGATTGTCTGATCTAACTCTAACATAGGAAAAATTGACAACCATGGTTTCAAAAAGTTCATTTTCTGCCTTTAGCCATAGAGAACAAGGCACCCTCCTGTAATCAAATATACACAAACATTTAACATCAGGTCTTTACACTATTTCCAGAATTAATGCTACTGTGTATTTTCAGGTGAAGGGATCATTTCATGAGTAAAATGAAGGCATATTGGAAATAAGGACTTGCATGATGATAGAAATTATAAAATTGTTCTAGTGCAGCATCCCTCCTGCTCTGCTTTAACGTAACATTTTGTTAAAAAATTTGATTACTATTAAAGTAAAATCTAGACAATAAGTGGTTAGGTTTTCTGTTGAGTGGCATACTTGTAGACCTCTTTGGTGACCTAAATTTGAACAAGGCTGGATTCTGATGGCTTAGTATGTTCCCCATTAAATATAAGAAAATCCAGTTAATTAATTAGCCCTTGGTGTTAAATGAGTTTTTTAAGCCTGAGAGATGAGGGGAACGTGGGATTTGTGGTGACTTGAGAGTGAACATTAATGATGTTGAACCCAGAGTGACTGTTAATATGGGCCACCTTGCAGCTGGGAGTCCAGTGACGAGGGTGGGCAGGAGCAGCAGCAAGAGCTCAGAGAAGGAGACAAGTGTTCACTTATCACAGATGCTGCTGAAGTCTCATTTCCTTTCATCTTCAACTATATTATATTGCGTTTCATTGTTTTATTGTTTCCCCAGATATATTTTTAAAGTAGCAGGACAATCATTTAGTGTTCACATAGCATGCAACATGCTTATGTCAGTTTTTGCTTAATCAAAACCTAGACTAATCATGGCACATTCCAGAAGGAGAATACATAGGCCTTTTCTATACAGTCCTAGGTCACAAGAAAGACAAATTTCTTGGCAAATTTACTAATTTACTATATATACCGACTTGGTAAGTTTACTTATTCTTTAGTAAAACCATAAGAAGCATAATAGGTTGATGGATTTGGGACATGATTTATTTATATTATTTCTATTTCTATTCTAGTTATCACAAGAGAAACAACACTTAACTATTGGGGAAGTACTTGATTTGTGTTTTAAGAGCTAACTAACTTACTAGGAAGAAATAACGTATTTTAGTTCCAATTGCCATTCTCATCTTTCACATATTATGACTATTATTTTATTCCTTTATATTGACATAAGTGAAAATTCAGAATCCATTCATTCAGCAAGCATATTACTTATTCTGGTTTTTATGTTAATCTTTGTTGTGCAATTTTCCCCTGAATTTATTTGTTAAATACGGAGTATTGAGCAAGATGTTTCAGATATTTCAGAATCAGGTTAAACTCTTCTACTTACCAGAGCTCCTAGATTTAAGTCAGCTTCAACCTCTCCTCAGAATATCAGCTTCATAGAGACAGTGATATTTATCTACTTTTTCTCTTGCTGTTTCCCCACATGTACCTGCAACAGTGCCTGCTGCATAGGAGACCACTGATAATGTGTTTTTTCATGAAGAATCAACTCAGTCTCTCAATTTGCCACAACTCTGAACCTGTAAGTATTGTATTTTTCTGAGAATAATTAGTAAAGTAGCCTCAGTCAATGACAGCACTTGAAAGAAGTTGGAAAAGGCATTTATTCCTGTTTAACCCCTTTTTAAAAACACTAACCCCTCCCATTCTTACAAGGGCCAATTAAAGATACTCAGTATATTCCAATCTAGAAGCGAATTGTCTGGATTCAACAGTCCATTAATGGTAATTGAACAAAGTTAACTTTTAGTGTCTTTTTGAAGTAGGTATACATAACGTGTATCACAAAAGAGGTGAATTGTTAAGTGAGAGCAGATGAAGTTAAGATATTTAAATCAAGTTATTTTAGAGAACTCTTAAGCTAATTATGCTCAGAAAAGTAGCTGCTTCTTGGCTTATAAAAGATAGCACCTCTTTCAAACAGGTGTAGCTGGGGTAGGATGGTACACTTAGCAAGCCCCCTCAGTACTCTGTGTGGCCACTTAAGAGAGATTTTAGAGACTTCCTAGATTGTCTCCAAAACGTTACTCCATTTTTGAGGGATTGCCTGAAATATCATTGATGGCACTTAAGCTTAAAGATTAATCCCTTGTTAAAATACAGATATCCACGGGAAGGATGACATTTTAAGCTGCTCCTGTCATTTTTATTTCATTGAAGGCAATGGCTAAAATCAGGTTTTGAGTGAGGCAATGAAATCAGAGATAACAAAGCCTTTGGATACTCAAGAGAGAAAAGCCCTTCTAAGGACACAGGCTTCCTACATCAGGCCTGTGGTCGGGTTGGCGTGAGTTCTGTCCTGGGGCTGAGTCCTGGAACACACAATCTAGATTTGTTTTTTCTCATTTCTTGGCACAACTATCTGATTAGATGAGGTTGAAAGTCCTTGCAAAAATTAAGTCAGTTCTCATTATTTTTTTATTTTAAAATGGTGTTTGGCCTTACCTTAATTAGTCCTTGTATTCAACAAGGACAGGAAGTGACCCAAGGAGATATTTATCTCCTCAGCCTTCTTCATCTTGCCTAGGGTAACTTTCAAGTAACAGCTACTAATACCGTACCACCTATTCCTTTTTAAAAATTGCAACCCTGGGAGTTCTATTCCTAAAGATTCACAATGTTTTAGGGGAAGATCCTGCTCCTGGCTCTAATGCTACAGTTTGTAATACTGCCATTTTTACTGAATTGAATGAAATGGCTAAAATCAGTTTCTAAGCGAGAACTGATATCGCTCATCTTTGATAAAACCCCAACATAATGGCTTGTTGTATTGTGAAATGGTTAGGAATTGAGTGATTATACTTTTGATCTATGAACACTCTTGAACATGTTGATTTTTACTTTGGTAAAACTGTGTTCTTTTTTTCAGGCCACAAGCTTTTCTTTCAAAAATGTATACCCAGCCACCCCCAAATAAATTCACCATTTCTATACTAATATTTCATATAAGAAACCTTGCCTTTTTATTTCAAAGGCAGTATTCTTCTATTTCTCCAAAGGTGAGTCGAAGATTAGAAATAAACATGTAATAACAGAAAACTATTGGTTTGGGTAGACTCAGACGTCTGTGAGAATAATAGCACGAAATACTCTGGAAAACATTTATAATTCACCCTGTGTTATGCTGTGGTATACATCTAAAAAAAAATACATACAGATTGAATTCTCGAAGTCAGAGAAGCTAAAAGACTCAGGCTTTACTTGCAAGAAATTTACAGTTAATGTGTGAATGACTGAAGTAAATGATAGAAATGATATTTCATAAACGAGGTTCCAATAAATAGTGATGTGGGAGTTTAGAAAAGAAAGCAAATCTATTTTTTCTGGCTAAGACATTTACAGAAGCAGTGAGTAGAAGGCTTTGTTGGGCTTCGAAGTTCACATATTTAAAACGTCCAGACATGGAGGAAGAGAACTTCAGGTGGAACAGAAACGTGGCAGTGGACAAGGGTGAGTGAAGATAGATGAGACGTGCTGTCCATTTTTACATGATAATGAAAGCTCATTCATTATGAATGAGATGTGTTGACCTAACATTTGGAAAGACAGTAATAATTGCCCAGTCCATTAGTGTGCCCTTGGTGGTGTAGGCAATGGGGACAGGTCCTGGATATATTAAACAGGACAGAATCATTACAATTGTGCATTAGGAAATTTAATTCTACAAAGATATATGGTAAATGAGAAAGGGGAAGAGTCTAATATTGGCAGTCCAGTTAGAAGGGCCTTTAAACAGCCCATTGAATATCTGGAACGTTGAATGCTAATATTAGGAATATTTCCAAGACAGAGGAAATGATAAGCAGACAATGATTTTATATGTGTGTGGAAACCAGTTGAAGGTAGAGTTACAAATAAGACTAGGACTAATAAGTGAGAGAATGGAGTGTAGACAACTGAAGATGGAACCTTGATTCATTTATATTAATCAGTAGATGGAGAGAAATGAGTTAAGGGATGTTCACCTTCCAGATGACATAGTACAAAAGTATGCACCAGTTACAATAGTGCATGAACCCTTAGTACTTAGTATCCTTTCCATTCATAGCTGCAAAAAAATCATACCATGCCTTGGTATTCTCACTCAATATAGTGTCAATAATCAGAGACGTGATCACATGAGCAACATGAGCAAATTCCATCTATTGGGTCCTGGAAACAGAGAAACACAACGAATCTTAACACAAATCTATCAGTATAATCTGAGTGTTAACTAAAGGTAATCGGGCAAGAGTCAATATGGTGGTCTGTAAACATGCGTATCTGCCACATACAATGTCAGGTAAACATTGTCACCTGGTATTAAAAACACTAAATATCCCCATAACATTAATTCAGCTACTGTGCATGTAGATTTTACCATGGACTCAACAAATTACATGGTAAGAGCTTGTAAAAGATATCTGGGAACTTCAGAACAGAACTCAGAGGAATGTGAAATACTGTCCAATCCAACATGGTCTTTCAAATGTGTGCATTTAGGGGACTCAAACGATCATTCTTTTTGGACTTTCCCAGTTTCCTGTTCCTCCCACTATCACAATCTATTTTTCTCAACTTTCTTTGCAATGTATCTGGGTTCCTGTATCAAAACCTTAACTCTAAGTGATCACATTATAATTGTGAAACTTAGGTTTAGTTTGAAGCTTAATTGTCAGTGCAACACTAACCATACAACGTAGTTTTATAACACAGACTTTTCAGAAATGATATAACTATAGTGAGGATAGAAAATACCTACCTCAGTGACTGAAAATCACAGTGGGAGTAAAAGTAGGTAGAGCTAGACATGTAAATATCCCTAGCTAAAAATTTCAGGTTCTATTTCTAGATTGCTTTTGTCTTTACGATAATTCTTTCTAACAAGACTAGGAATCATTTTATTCAATGTGGATGCAGAGAATGACAAGGGATGGACCTCTTGAGATGACAGCCTGACAGCCTTTAAATCAAGGAGGATCTCTTTTTTAGCAAGCATGAAGATTAAACAGACTAATGAATCAGGGCTTTAGACCATCTAGTCCTGGGAGATCACATCAGAGTCCCATCAGCCACGGTCAGGTCAAGGAACATTCTTTCCTGTCAACTGGCAAGTCTCCTATTGTTGTGTTGACAGTCTTGCTCTTCTCTGGGAAATTATTCTACTTACTGGAGACAGATGCCGCAGCACATAATTTTATAGTTCTAAGGATCTAAAAGGTAAGCTTTCCTTAACCAGTGTAGTTGGGGGAAAAATGTGGTTGTATGTATTTTATATTCTGGAATTAGTTTCTTTCCACCATATGTCAATTTTATTTTTGATAGAGAAATTTTTATTCTACTTGTCTAAATGTTCTCATAAAAAGGAAATATCCAATGTGCTAGGTGCCTTCAGAGTTTCCTAGAAATTCCTTGATCTGTCACCATTCAGTGGACATGAATGTAAATTTTAAGAGACTTAAAGTTTTCAAGAGGGCTTGGAGTCAAATTCCTTCTCACCTCCCAGTTATATCTCTGGATTAATCAAAATTCATGACGCAGTTCTTTTGAAGTTGTTAATTTTATTTGAAACAGTTATATATGCTCAGTACATAGGGAAGCATAAATGCAGACTTTTTTTTTCTTTCCTCCTTCCAGCTAGTATTATTCTGGAAAACAAAATTATGTAAAAATAGCACTGAAGTTGCAAAGCAGATATTAGATTTTTGTTCTAAAATGAATCTCGATGATGCTTATCTTAATGAATAGGAGATAGGAGTTTCTTTTAATTAAACAATTCATTGTTTCAATTAAACAAACTTCATTTTGTTTCATTGCCATCCTTTAAGTATGGGCAACTTTTGTCTTCCACATTCTGCTATTTCCTGTTGCTTCTCTGCTGACATTTCGCCAGCAAACAGAATAGCAGGCTATGAGTGTGCATCACCTAGTTTTAATACAATATTAGTATCTGATCTTTAACTCATTAAATGACAAGACTTGCCATCTTTGACTTGCTGCTATTTAACATTGCAGACCTGTCTCTAATAGCTGTAACACATATTACTCACTGAAACATTCGTGAGCAGTAAGCATGACAGAATAAGAATTAGTTTAGCAGGAAAAAGCAAAATGATTTCATTTCCAGTGCAGAGATATATTTCTGCACTTGCTGTGATCGTATTTCTACATCACAACTATTGATTCAGGGGTTGCTTTAAACTAATCTATAATAATTCTATTCGTTGTTACTCTACGTTAACATGTAAATATACGTATTAATTTAAAAATACAGACTCTAAGATTTCAACAAAAATTATTAAACATTTTAAAAATTTGCTTTTCCCTTTTTTGAATCCACAGATGCTTTTAATGAATTGGTGCTTGGGTACTGAGCCAGTTTTAACTCACTAGAGGCCCGTGTCATTTATTTTCTTGTTTAACCATGAAAAGAACATCAAAAGAGTGGCTCAAAACCAACCAACCAACCACCAAACAAACTCACCCCTTTTCAGGTCTCCATAGAGATTTATGTCCACTCAATGAGCTTATTATGTGGTAAGGGTTGTTAGAGATTCCAAAGAAGAAGTCATGGCCTCTCCCCTCGAGTATTTGTCACGTTGCAGGGAGATGTGAAATACACACATGAAATAACTACAGAACGCACGCAAGTCAGCAGATTAATAGTGTATGATATTACAGAGCGGATGATATAAATAAATTGTGAAGAAATATAAAGTAAGGGAAATTTTGCCTTGTCCTGTGGTCAGAGAAGAAAGGAAGCTATTCATGTAATCTCTGAAGGAAATATACATTGAGGCTTGGCGAAGTGAAGTGAGGATGGTGATCAACAGTTAGAGGTCTAGTGTGAGTTCTTGCAGAAAGGCCCAGCGGAAGAAGGAAGGCAGGCCCAGGAGTGAGCTCTCTTCATCTTCACCTGGAACCTCTTTGACGCTGGATGGGCTGACGGGGTTTATGTGCCTCTTCCCTCTCACTTGGGTTGCTGCTTGTTTTTCTGGAAATTATGTGTTCTTGGGGATTCTTCCTGCGGCTCTCATTTACTCCATAGTGTGACAAGAGTGTGCCTGGTGGAAAGCAATACAGATTGTAGGGCCATCCAGCGACTCTGCCATGCCCGTACTTTCTGTTCCCCTGGACACCTAAGGCATACTGGATGGCATCCGACTGCCCTGCCATTGAGATGAGTCAGCTCTGCTCTGAACACTCCCTTATTTAGATGACATCATGCCGAGTGGCATACATGGTTGTGACTGTGCAAGAAAATCATACATGACCTGCGGTTGTGACAAGCAGTGGCCAGAGCACTGGGAAGGAGCCATGGAGTTCTAGCTCCTTCTACAGTGAGTCAATCCTTATCTTGCAGAGACCTCATTTTCCTCATAGAACCTAAGGAGGTTGGGCTGCAGTATCACTAAAGTAACTTTCAGAAATTATTTTCTATTATTTTAAATTTGTTCCGAAGTGAGAAACATTAATAAGGCAAAGGATATCTTCCCAGCACGATACTTAATTCATGAAGAAGTAAAATAAAGTACAAATCTTTAGCCAATGAATTTGATGTAGTCTCTTCCCTATGTCTACCACCATTTGAGCAGGGAAACCTATAAAATCCAGGCCAGTATCAGTGCCATCATCCTTAGCCTGGGGTTTGCAGTAATTTCTCATGGATATGGCTGGCTTTTCAGATGGACCTGGTGAGGTATTGCACTCTCCAGCAAGAGGAAGCAGCTGGGAATTTGGATTTGAGGCACAGAGAGAACAAGGGTCTGGAGATAGAAATTTGCGGTTCTTACAAAAATTGGGCTTCTTGTAGAATCTGACCTTAAAGACGTCCTACTCTGCTTCCTCCATTAGGGAAACTGGAGGTTAAATAAACTGCTGTATCCACCTAGTGAATTAGTGGTAATACTCAGAAACCCAGATTTTAGTCTCCTGATCTAGCCCACAGACAGTACTTCCATTTAATTAGTCAAATTGATTGAAAACTTAATTACACATAATCCCACACAAAAGGGAGTTATGGTAATCACACATGCAAAGCTTCAGGGATGTAAAGGAGAGGAGGGCCAAGCTGATGATAGCCAAACGACTGGGGGAGCAGAATTCCCATTGTAGCCACCTTCTCTTCATGGGGGAAGCACTTAATAAAGGAATGTGGGTTTTCTGGTTGTAACATTTTATAAGGTAGAATTAAAAACATGAGACAAGGTTTCAGGTAAAGTGGAGAGTGTCATTAAAAAAAATCTTCTAGAGGAAAATTCCCTTAACTCAGACTGAATCTGCTAGAGAACTGGTTACGGTAACCTAGCTTGGACATTCTCAGGTAAGATACGAAGCTTGCTCAGATGCCATTAGGAGATATCCAGATATTCTCAAGCCCCCTCCCCAGTGTTCTTATGATGCATTCATACCCTCACAGTGGTGTTTATTGTAATGATTTGGGAGACAGCCTGAAGCATCTTGTAACTTGGAAAAATAATTCTCTTAGGAAAGCCAGTGAGGCCACAAATCTGAGGATTAGAATTTCCCACACCAAATACAAAATGAAATAGAAGATTATCATATATAATAAAACAAGACATTGGCTTGTGTCTCTTTTCCTTTCACATGAACACAAGCTCTTACCAACAAGCAACCAAAACCCTGAAGTCTGAAGGAGGAAGCAAAAACAGTCTTTGTCTTCACAATGCTTTTACCACCTATTCATGACTTAATTTCTAAAAGGTTTCCAAAAAGTGTTTTTACTTTTGGCCAGGCGCGGTGGCTCCTGCCTATAATCCTAGCACTTTGGGAGGCTAAGACGGGTGGATCACTTGATCCCAGGAGTTCGAGATCAGCCTTGGCAACATGGTAAAACCCTGTCGCTACCAAGGCTACAAAAAGTACTCAGTCTTAAAATAAATAAATAAATAAATAAATAAATAAATAAATAGTTTTCTTTTTTTAAAAAATTGTTTTTATTCCAGAATAATTATTAATCGCTTTTCTTACAATGTTTCTACAGAAATAAAATTATATTATACAGTCTTCACACTTGGTAGCTCTATCTAAAGACTGCCAAATTAACTACTTGGAAAGTTGGATCACAATGAATCGACTTTATTGTGCGGCATATCCCTAATCAAACCACACACAGAAACACACACACACACACACACCCCAGAACATAACACCAGGTTGGCCCTACTTATGTATTTCTTTTTTGTTTCTACCCACTGAATTTAGTAAAATAAATTTGCTTAAGCATATGATGTTAATAAAAACACATTTTGGGGTAGGATTATTCTTTTTTATTAGTTTGTTTCATTCTAGATATAGGAAAAAATAATTAGAAGTTATAATTTTCCTAAAGTTAAATACAAAAATGATTAATAAAGATTTAAGGGAAAAGTAAATACAACTTTCTATTCTCCACAATCTACATCTCATCAAATTCACAGCAGAGATAACTGAATATACCAAAGATTTTTAATTGGATTAGCCATTGATATAATCTCTTGAGTACATTCATTTGACAGATGAAGGCTTTGTCTGTCAACTCAAAAGAAAATATTACCCTGGAAATGTTAAGTTGAGAAGCATTTCAAAACCTTCCTTTATTCAAATTGTAGCAGACTGTTTTGACAAGGAACTGCAGAGAGTATTTCCAGGCAATAAACGGCCAGGTCTTTTTTCTTCTTAGGAGAAAGGAGAGCGGAAAGGGAGAAAGATTGTCATTTATCTTCATGGACATTTGTCTTGCCAAGACATTAATTTTTTTTGGTACATAGTTCATAAGTACATAATGTATTTGATGATGGTGGTTTTTTAGAAGCCATGTTAAATTCTCCTCTATGGCTAAAGATACCAAAATGCATCCGTAGATCTTGTCCAGGGTGGATATCTAATCTGGCTAAGTGAGATGACTTTTAAAGTAAATATATATGTTTCCTTCTTTTGATAGAAACAGTGATGCAGCTTTCTGGATTGTGTGAAGACTTAGGTCTCTGAGTTTAAGCTTCCAAATTAAGAAAAAAGCAAAAGGCATATACTGCTACTAGCATGTATTAGGCCCTGAGCATCTGGACTGTGTGCATGTCGACTGTCTCTGTAGAAGGAATCTTTTCAATGTAACACCACTGTTGCCATCAAAAAATCCTTCCCACCTCTCAGACCATTATAGTAGTTTTCTATTGGTCCACAATAAATTACCACAAACTTAGTAGCTTAAAACACTGCCCACTTATTATCTGTCAGTTTTTGGAGGTCAGAGGTCCACACAGCATAGCTGGGTTATCTGTTCAGTGTTGCACAAGCCTGAAATCAGGATGTTGGCAGAACTGCATTCTCATCTGGGGCTCAAGGCCCTTTTCTAAGCCCATTCAGGTCATTGGCAGAATTCAATTTTTTTGTGTTGGAGAACTGAGGTCCCTGTTTTCCTGCTGACTGTCAGCCTGTGATCTCTCAGCTACCAGTGGCTGCCCTTAGGTCATAGCCACGTGGCTCTCTGACTCCTTTATAGAATAGCATCTTACTTTAGAGCCAGCAGGACAATTTTTCTTCTGTCTGCCAAGATGGAGTTGTATAATGTAACTCAGTCACAAGAGGGGCTATCCCGTCATGTTCACAGGCACCCACACTTAAGTAGAGGAAGTAGTACAGAGTGTGCACACTAGGTGGCAGGCATTTCAGAACTCTGCCCGCCATAGCCATGTGCTATCTTAGGCATATTCCTGGCCTACCGTTTCTCACCAACCCATCAGTGTCAATGCAGACTAGCATTCCAGGGGAGATGTGGTGGGCGCTATGTGTAGTCCCTAGATGATCTCATCCTTATGTGATTGTAAACTACCATCAACCTGTTGGTGACCTGCACATCTATCCGTACTTCAAACCCACTCTTCTCTCATAAGCTATCAGTCTCTACACTTCCAGCCTGATGGCCTGTCCACCCTGGAATCCCTTCAGCACCACAATTTTCCCAGATGTCAAAGGACACTCTGTGTAACGTCTTCAACCTGTTTCTAATTTCATAGTCTGTCTCTTAGTTGGTGACACCATGTATAATACCTAGAAGCTTGAATGGCATATTTGTTCTTACTTCTTCAAGCTTCTTATTTTAAAAATTACCAAGTTATGCTAATTTTAGATCATAAATTGTCCTAAAAACTCTTCTCTTGGTCTTTCTGCTGTTGTCCTAAGTAAGACCCTCATCACCTGTCTACTTAGTCTTTCAGCCTCTATCTTCTGCAATAAAAGGGTCCCTTTCATTTGTAAAGAAGATCATGAAACACTGATACTTAAAAACCTCAATGGCTCCAGAGTCCTAAATGAAGGACTGCAACTTTCTTTACAAAGCATCAAGGTCTTCAAAGACCTAGAATTTGCCTATAAAGGGAGTTTCACTTTCTCATTTCTGTGCCTCTCATGTACTTCACAGGAGGGATTAGAGCAAACCTTTCTCATTCTTGTATAAATCACGGTATAATAATCATCTTCATATATAATTGCCAATAAATATTTTCAAATATTTACTGACCCTGAACACGGATGTTTCATGTTTTTGTCATCATTTTAAATAATAAACCAGTTCACTGAGATAATTTAATAATTAATTGGTGTCACTTTTGTAAAAATTACCTTTTAATCCGATAGGAGTAAGCCTTTGAAACAATCCTTGATGGTAAGTAGGACCTACATATTCCGACACTCTCATCTGAGCTCTTAACCTCCACCTTAGGAACTTCCTGGTAGACAATCTGATATTCTTCTTGGGATGATTCTCCAGTCTTCCATCTCACTTCATAATAAAGTAGAGCCATCCACGTACATGTCAGGGGAGATGATCAGACCAGGCTGGCTCAAAAGAACACAGAGTAAAGCAAAGCTGATTCTAGACTTAGAGTTTCTGGCATGACTTCATATTCATTTCACTTATTAACGCTCACTCGAATCCAGTTGGACTTAATAATGAAAGTTTTTCTTTTCCTGTGCTTGTTCCATTTTCCAGTAGCAACACAGACACAGACACACACACATGGCCCCAAAATACATTTTTACCTCTTGAATGAGAAGGGTTACAAGAGCAAACACATTCTGACAAAATACAAATTCCAACATATCTCAAAATAATAAGAGCTATTTATGACAAACCCATAACCAATATCATATGGAATGAGTAAAAACTGGAAGCATTCCCTTTGAAAACTGGTACAAGACAAGGATGCCCTCTTTCACCACTGCTATTCAACATATTATTGGAAGTTCTAGCCAGGGCAGTCAAGCAAGAGAAAGAAATAAAGGGTATTCAAATAGGAAGAGGGGAAGTCAAATTGTTTCTTTTTGCCAGTGACATTTTCATAATCCTATACCTAGGAAATCCCATGTTCTCAACCTAAAGCCTCCTTAAGCTGATAAGCAACTTCAGAAAGTCTCAGAATATAAAATCAATGTGAAAAAGTCACAGACATTGCTATACACAAACAACAGAAGAGCAGAAAGCCAAATCATGAATCAACTCCCATTCACCATTGTTACAAAAACAATAAAATACTTAGGAATACAGCTAACAAGGGATGTGAAGGACCCCTTCAAGAAGAACTACAAATCACTGCTTGGGGAAAAAAGAACACAAACAAATGGAAAAAGCCTTTGATCTTCATGCATAGGAATAATCAATTTCATAAAATGACCATACTGTCCAAAGTAATTTATAGGTTCAATGTTCTTCCCTTCAAACTACCAATGGCATTCTTCACAGAATTAGAAAAAAAAAAACTACTTTAAATTTCATATGGAACCAAAAAAGAGCCCATATAATCAAGAACATTCTGAGCAAAAAGAACAAAGGTGGAGGCTTCATGCTACTTGACTTCAAAATATACTACAAGGCTACAGTAACCAAAACAGCATGGTACTGGTACAAAAACAGACACATAGATCAATGGAACAGAATAGCAATCTCATAAATAAGATCACACTTCAACAACCATCTGATCTTCGACAAACCTGACAAAACAAGCAACGAGAAAATGATTCCCTATTTAATAAGTAGTGTTTGGAAAACTGGCTAGCCATATGCAGAAAATTAAAACTGGACCCCTTCCTTACATATTGTATACAAATTAACTCAAGATGGATTAATGACTTAAATGTAAAAACCAAAACCATAAAAACCTTAGAAGAAAATCTTGGCAATACCATTCAGGACTCAGGTATGGACAAAGATGTTATGATGAAATTGCCAAAAGTAATTGTAATGAAAGCTAAAACTGAAAAATGGAACCTAATAAAACTAAACAGCTTCTGCACAGTAAAAGAAACTATCATCAGAGTAAACAGGCAACCTAGAGAATAGAAGAAAAGTTTTGCAATCCACTCATTTGACAAGGATCTAATATCCAGAATTTATATGGAACTTAAACAAATTTACAAGAAAGAAAGAAACAACCCCATCAAAAAGTGGGCAAAAGACATGAACAGACATTTCTCAAAAGAAGACATTTATGTGACCAACAAACATATGAAAAAACACTCAACATCACTGATCATTAGAGAAATGCAAATCAAAACCATAATGAGATACCATCTCATATTAGTCAGAATGGCGATTATTAAAAAGTCAAAAAGCAGTAGATGCTGGTGAGGCTGTAGAGAAACAGGAATGCTTTTACACTGTTGGTGGGAATACAAATTACTTCAACTTTTATGAAAGACAGTGTAGCAATTCCTCAAGGATCTAGAACCAGAAATATCATTTGATCCAGCAATCCCATTACTGGGTATATACTCAAAGGAATATAAGTGTCTATTATAAAGATACATGTACACGTGTGTTTGTTACAGCAGTATTTACAATAGCAAAGACATAGAACCAACCCAAATGCCCATCAATGATAGACTGGATAAAGAAAATATGGTACATATATGCCATGGAATACTATGCAGCCGTAAAAAGGAATGAGATCATGTCCTTTGCAGGGGTATGGATGAAGCTGGAAGCCATGATCCTCAGTAAACTGACACAGGAACAGAAAACCAAACATGGCATGTTCTCACTAATAAGTGGGAGTTGAACAATGAGAACATGTGGACACAGGGAAGGGAACATCACACACCAGGGCTTTATGGGGTGGTGGGGGATGAGGGGAGGGAGAGCATCCAGACAAATAGCTAATGCATGCAGGGTTTAATACCTATGTGACGGGTTGAGAGGTGAAGCAAACCACCATGGCACATGTTTACTTATGTAACAAACCTGCACATTCTGCACATTTATCCCATAACATAAGTAAAATAAAATTAATATATATTTATAAATTCAATAAAGCTAAAACTTTTTTTGCTCTATATGTTTATTGACTATGTTCCAAGAGCGAAAAACATTGCCTACCATACAGCAAGTGTTCAATGTATATTTGTTAAAAAGCAATCAAAGCCAATTCAACCACCTTGTGTATAATCAATGCTTCTTTCCACCATGGCCATCCCACGACAAACAGGCACAGTTAATTTCACAACAACAATGTGTGGTTTGGTTGCTGTTACTGTCTTAACCCTCATACAAAGTCTGATGTAAGGAGAGTGAGGATTATCCCAATTTTACAGATGATGTAACTGAGATGCAGAGTTTTCATGTCTGGGAAGTAAAGGAAAACATAAAAGTAGATGCCAGCATCATAAAGACCATAGTGTAAATGTTCCTATAGATATACTTGCATGAATACATGTCATTTACATTACACCAGTGAATTTCATTTCTGTCTCATCTTACTACCCTAGAATGCAAAAAAAAAAAAAAAAAAAAAAGCACTTTTTTTTCCTTTTTCAGAACTAATATGAATTCTACTGGCTGTCCTGAAAAGCTGTGCCCTTTAATCAACCATAGCCTCCTGAGCTTTTGGTCCCGTGTTGAAAGAAATTTGCTTTCACAGCCTGATTCCCTACCTTTACTCTGGCTTGCATCTCCCTCAGGTGAAGAAATCCGTTTGAAGTTTCTTGTGTCCCGGTCGTCCTATGTAACTCTCATTACCATTGAGAAGGGTTTACAGATGTCGAGACCAAGGGACGGGGCCACTGGCCCTGACTCATCCAGCAAGTCAGATGTGGAATCAGGAAGTCATCCTGGAGTCCTCACTTGCAGGCCTTTTAATCAATTTCATTCTATTAAAAAATCCAACCTTTAAGCAGAACATACACTTGACAAAAATTTAAGTTACAGCAAAATTGCATCTGGAAGAGAGTATCTGTGAGTCTGCAAACCTGTAACTGCAGTGGACACTGTTGTAGGCAAGTGAAACTGTAAGTGAAACAGATCACTGTTATAAGATATCTATTGTATATTATCTAAATGTCAACAAAAGCAGCACAAGTAATACTACTGCTGTGAAAAATAACACTCAAAGAGATGTATATAAATATAGGCTGCAGGCATACAGTCTGAAATGCAGCTACTGCTGGCTAAAATCATGTGGCAGACGTAGATATTTTCTCTTCTATTTCTCTGCTCTTGAATTCTATTGATCTAAGTGTTGGTTTGTGTCCCTCTGAGTTTATAATGCTCTTTTAATGGTTGCTAATTGTCATTTACAGAGCTGGACCATATTACCTCAAACTTGTTTAGAGAAAAATAATGTTTTTTGGAAACAAATAAATCTTATCATGTAGCAGGTTAAAGATAATCACAACACAGTTACAGTTAAGTCATAAAAACACATGGACATGTCTCCTCCTCAATTCAAAATCATTATCAGAAAAAGAAGACATGATTCATTTGAAAATAAGACTGTAAAAATATCACAGTGATACCAGTTTATTGAAGGACCTAGATTAAAGTAAGAACTAGAGGTAACAGAACACCTCCCAATTTTATCCTTCACAGTTTCTACTGAAACTAATAATGACTGTAGTGAATAATTAGCCTTTGTGTCTCCCCACAGTTCTGCAAGTAGAATTTATGGTTATAACATACAGACTTTTCAAAGAAAGGAATGTTTATTTGACCTACCTGTATGTCTTGAAATATGTATTTAGCACAGCTGTTCTTTTGTGTTAAACTCATCGCAAAATGCAGCTTTAATGTAACCCACCATTGATCTGCAGTAAGTGGAAACAAAATCTCTCCTTAATTAGTATCATCCAATCACTTTTTTACATTTCTACAGAACACACACTGTGAACTGTTTAATGGACTATTATTTAGAAAAGTGGCAAAGAGCACACCAAAAAAAAAAAAAAAATACGGTGAAAATAAAAACTAGCTGTGTCAATGAAAAATATGTTGTGAAATAATAGAAAATAAGATGTTTCATTAACATGAGCTTCCCCAGCATTTTACCGTAGAGATGAACGGAGCCCCAATTACTGCCAACAATGGAGACAGGGAGAGAGAGACAGAGAGAGAGAGAGAGAGAGAGAGAGAGAGAGAGAGAGAGAGAGAGAGAGATTCATTACCTTCAACACCCTTAACTGTCTACTAGTGAATTCGCTTATCTGCTTCTTTTTCTACAGAACCTGCACGGAGCGGGGAGGAATAAACAAAGAACTGAGTGGAGTAAATGTGTCACAAATTACCACAAACACACTGTGACTCAATGCACTTTTCATTTCTCTCCTCATTAACTGTGTCTTGCTCAAAATGAGCGACTGGGTCCAAACATAATCAAGTCCCACAGATAACAATTGACTTGACTGCTGGGGCAGTCACCTCCTCCTAGCTAGTGGGAAATAAAATCAGAAATAAAATGCATTAAAATAAAATTCACTCTGTTCTCTTTTCTGCACTTAGATAATTTGAAGACCATCAAAGCCCGTAGAAACAATCCATCTTTCTGTGAAAAAGGAGGTGTCTGAACCACCACGAATAAGGCATGCCTTTAGTGTTATCAAGAGTGAGAATAATTACCCGGCGAAAAGGCCAGCAAAGTGTCTTGGGCACTGGCATTTTTTTTTTCTGAAGTCTTTATCCATAGTGCTACCCAAACAATAATAAAATAAAAGCCGTGTTACGGAGAGCCAGACAGCAGAGAGGGGGATGGAAAGAAAAACAAAATAAAAAGAAGAACCTCTCAGATTGGTGCAACTGACCTATAATTTTGAGAGCACATTATAATTTGAAAGCAGTAGAAAAAGAGTCCTTTTTGTTGTGGTTTTATGTTTTATGTTAGAAGAAGAATTGGTTTCAAGAATTTTTGAATTTTTTTGTGTATGCTCTTTTAGGACCTGGTTTTATCAAAGCAGTGATTTCTCAGCAAAGCTGTGAAGGGCTTCCTGTTTAGAAAGGTGTTTCTGTTTCTTGTTTGAATGCTAGCTAGGATACTTTATTTGACTCTAAATCAGGATGAAGTGCTTGTAAAGGATGCAGTCACTCCAGGTTTGCCTCTTAGAAAGAGAAATGAGTGTAAGAAAAACTCTTCCTTCTTGGGCAGTGGAAACGTAAGCCAGTCACATCAGGAGATGGGTTTCAGACTAAGACTAACCCAGCTTTGCCTGAGAGTGACACCAAATGACTCTGACGCTTTCCTGACTTCTTGCAAAATTTCAGTTTATCTACTTTTACCTCATGCCGCCGTGACTGCAACTAGTTGTTAACCCCCACCCCTAAGGCACCTCTACCATAGGCTAGTATCTCACCAACTGATCCACCAAATGTGGAGGCCAGGAGAGTGGAAGTAGGTTAGGACCACGGAGAACCTCCAGGTGAGGCTGACACCTGCAAAGTGTGAGAACCACAGCAAAACTCACCTCACACTTCTGGGTGTGATGGAAATTACAATGAACTAGCCCAATAAGTATATTACATTAGTCTGGGGACCAAAATATACAAAACACTAAATACAATTCTAATTAATTGGGATTATAGAATGCCGTCATGCTGGGATAGTTGTCCCTGTTGGTTTGATTTCTTCCACTTCTGCTCTTCAGCCTGTCTCATCTTATCCTGAACCCTGCACCTTGAACCCTGCTTTCTGCTATTCTTACCCCCACTGCTATTATTAATTCTCTGAACTGGACTTGATTGAACACAGATGAGGATCATTCTGGGAGCCATTGGAAGAAAACAAAACACATTGTTCATACATTAAATTGTGTCATTCATCGAAGAGGTAGTGGGACAGTTTTGCAAAGGAAACAACATTCTTATAACTATATCAACAACTGAAATTTCTTTGAGCAAAAACCATGCCCTCCAGAATGTATGGTGGAGGTTTCCCCTGTACAATAGGCTAGTATCTCACCAACTGTTCTATTTTTGTGTCTTATGTTTAGGTGCCAGAGTGGGACGTGGTGGGAAGCTAAAGAATAAAAGAACAAAATGAGGACAGCTCCAATTTCATTGTGGGGTGATTCTCAAATGCAGTGGCTATCAGAATCATCATTAAACCTAATGAGAAATGTGGAGGCCAGGACAGTGGAAGTAGGTTAAGACCATGGAGAACCTGCAGGTGATGCTGACACCTGCAAAGTATGAGAACCACAACAAAACTCATCTCATAGTTCTGAGTGTGACAGAAATTACAATGAATTAGCCCAATAAGTATATCACATTTGTTTGGGGGACAAAAATACACAAATTACTAAATAAAATTCTAATTAATTAGGATTATAGCTCAATTTGATATGATTGATACCATTATACTCCCACATGTGACTTGGGATTAAAATTCCCTTTTTTCTAGTCTAGAGTTTAGTCAAATTATTGAATTCTAAAATCACCAAATGCTATTTATCATGGGTCTACAGGGTTCTCATAGGGATCTTACAAGATTACTCCAGTTTCTGCTGTGGGGAACATAAAGTTTGAATCAGTATCTAATAGACCTAATTAGATGTTAATTTTAAAATCTATGTATAGATAAATATATTTGCACAAAATTAAGCCAATGTCCTTTCTGTAAGAATTCTCAGGGACTTAATGTTTCTCGTATGCTGAGTAAATTCAAGAGATGGAAGTATTTTCCAAATTTATTTCATTGTGGAAAACTATTCCAGAAACATCTCATCAAATGAGACTCCACTGAAGCATCTTTGGGAATCACCAATCTAAATTAAAATATTAATATCACATCATGAGAAAAAAAATCTACTCCATTTAAAAGGAGACAAGTTTTAGTTTTTATTTATAAGTTCAGTTTTAAATAAGAGGGTCTTAATAACTGAAGATGAAAAGACAACACTTACAAATGATATTAAGAGTGTGATAGAATGATTTTTCTCTTTAAAATGCTTGTCATGTCAAATCTTAAGAACATTTTCTATGCTGACATTGTTGGCACTGTACAAGATGTGCTTTAAAAACAAACAAACACTAGACCGTTCTCTTAAAAAAGTGGAAAAAGGAAGGTTAGGAGTGAAAGTGGGTACAATTTTTCTTTTATAACTAATCATGGGGTTCCTAAACATAATGCATTTCATAATCAATTATCTTTTGCATCTTGCTGGGTCCGGTGATTGTCCAACTGATAACAAGTAGATGAGTTTGGTTGTTCTTTTGTCTTTCCCAATATGCAATCTATCATACTGTTTCTAAGATACAAACGATATCTTGAAAACAGCAAGATGACTAGCCCAGAGAAGCTGGATTTGAAAAATTGGCAGAGGAAAGGTTTGAATAAGACTTGTCAAGCGAGTCATAAGACACATCTGCAGTCTAATAAAAGAAAATTGCATTTTCTTGGAGTTGTATTTACTTAAAAATTTATTTCCATAAATTTTCAATTATTGGATACCCTTATTTGCCAGCCATATTAAACTTGGATAAAAGCCTCATTGATGGGATTGCATCATTTGATAATGGGCTCGTACCTGTTTCAGTTACCTGACAGCTCAATAGGACATGGGGAAAACATTTAAAATATTCTCATTTTACAGAAAACAACACACAGAGAGAAGAAGGTGAAAACATTTGTCCATCACTTCCATGCAACAAATGTGAAGTTTCACCCCTTCGTTTCTTCCTCCTCCCTATTGGAGTTTATTGCCTCCTTTCTCATACCTCCTTTTGCCGATGGGAGACGCCATGCACTGACCAAAAGTGTTTCAGCTGGAAATACGCTCACAGAATCTAGGAGAATTATCCAGTAAAGAGGCCAATATCATGATCTGTGGCAACCTTCCAAAATACCACCGAAAAGTTGGGGGATATTTTAGTTTATTTCTCATGAAGGCACTTCAAAGGACATTAACTCTAGCCAGGACTGTCAGACAGCTTTGTGCTTTATGTTATTGTGACGTTCCTAGTAGTTTTGTTTGGAATTAGGTCATAGAATAGTTAAAAAAAATCAATCACAGCCAATCTTACTATATTTGTATTCAAGTAATAAATAGAAATTTTGAATAACACTGAAATTTAGTGGTGCATAGTTGTACATCCAGTGAGCTAAGCCATGCTGGTTTCATTATACTTCCATTTAATTTTCTAATTAATCTCAGAAAACATTAATTAATTTAGTCTTTTCCACAGGCAGCCTGGCACCCTTGGGCCTAAAACACCACAAATATTGCTGGCCTCGAGCAGTAGTAATCAAAATTTCTAATTTGTTTGAATGATCCAGTATATTTTTCCTTACTTCTCTCTCTGTAAATATTCCTTAATGTTGCTTTAACCCTTTGATTTTAGATTTTCTATGAATGCATGAATGAAAGAGTGAATAGCTATCTCGTGACAAAGAGAAATGACAAGGCAGAGACGATGAGAAGACGTGCTTTTATATGGAGACAGTTGACTTTTTTTGCTGGAAAAATGCATGCGCATGTTCCAGAGGGATCCTAGTTTGATGCTGTTTGAGTGTGGAGCCACCCTGCCATCTGCCCCGTCATCCACCAGAATGACTGTTCACTCATCACGAAACTTACAACGTTAACTCACAGCGAGATACGTATACAGAAAAATGAACACCGTTAAAATACAAAAGGACTGAAATTGTAGTTCTCTCTTACGTTTTGCCATCGAAAGAACACGTATTTCACAGCTTCACTCTTTCTGAAATAACAAACAAACAAAACAAAACAAAACACAAGACAAAAGAAAACCGGCGAAGGTGATTTCATTGACCCCAATTTTGGAAGCAAGGAGAAACAAGCATGTGAGATAAAGTCTACAAAGCAGTGCAAAGCTACTTAAAGAAGAGGTATTTGAGCTGTAATGCAAATGCATCATTTAAAAAAGAATAATTTATCTCTGTTGACAACAGAGGGTGTAATTAGACTTTCTATATATCATACTGCATATGTTGAAGGAGTTATCACACTGTTATATTTAGATTGGAAATGTCCTTAAAATTTTACTGCAAAATAGATTCTACATAAATTTTTTTATTGTACACCTTTTTAGAGAATAATGATTAAATTAATGCCCTTGTACTAGTAACCAAAATTAGAAACTAAAAAACTACCTTCTTAAAAGCTTCCTCTGTGCCTCTCAACAAGAGTAGCTCCCTTTTCCTCAGAGGTAACTGCAGTATTACCCTAATTTTGTTTTCATCTAATTTGCTTCTTTCTAACTATATTCATGTATCTGTATCCCCAAACACTACCATATTCGTTTCAACCTATGTTTGGACTTTTTATCAATGTAACTACTCTGTGTTGCATTCTCTTTTGAGATTCATTCATGTTAAAGCCTAGGCAATAGTTTATTGGTTTCTTAGTGCTATATTCTATTGTGTAATGTGGCACCATTTATTTGACCATTGTTACTACTTAAGACTATTTGAATTAGTTACAGTATTTACTATTATGAACAATTTTGCTATAACATCTCTTGGTTTGTTGTGTAACCATTTCTCTAGGCTATATATCTAGGATTAGACTTGCTGGATAAAAATGTCTTTATACATTCAACTTCGAAAAGTAATGGCAAACATTTTCCATAAAAAGTCATACCAAATTACTTTCCTACCAACCGCAGAGAAGAATTTCTGATGTTTCACATTCTAGGCAATGTTCAATATTATCTGATTTTTAAGAAATATTTGACAATTCAATAATTTGAAAAAGATATTTTATTATGTTTATAATTTGCATTTTATGACTACAAATAAGATGGAACACTTTTTCATTTGTTTATGAACTTTTCATATGTTTTCTGTGGAATGGCTTTTCATTGCATTTGTTCATTTTTTGAATTGACTTTTAAAATCTTATTAATATTTTAGAAGTTCTTTATTTATTTTAAATATGAATTCCTCATCAATGATATGTGTTAGAATTTCTTCTCTAAGTATCCGGTTTGTCTTTTTAATCTTATAATGGTGATTTTATAGACAGAGGTTTTTAATATTAAATGATTTAAGTTTATCAAACTTTATTTGCACTTATACTTAGCACTTTTTTTTGGACATAAATTCTTCGTTGTCTTGAAATCACAAAGATTGCCCTATATTGTCTTCTTAAAGTTTTATGTATTTAGCTCCCACATTTAAGCCTTTAATTAACCTACTACAGATTTTGAGGTGTGTTTAAAGGTGGGAATCCAATTTTATTTTCTCTCATAACAACCTACTCCCAAGCTAACAATTGTTACAATTGTTACACAGGTATTGACAGAAGACATTAAACTATGGGTCGGGGACAAAGGACGTCTTATTTGCCACAGCAATAGAAGTAGCTAGGATGTCACGATTTTTGTGCAAATTTTCCAAACTGCAATTCTCACAGGATAATGTGAAAAGGGCTAGGTGATGCCTATGCATGCAGCGGGTTGTGTTATAGGAGAATAACACTACAATGAAGGAGCCCAATATTTTATAATGAGCATTGAGCCTATCTAAACTGTGCCTCAAAGGGAGACATTATTATTCTGAACAGTAAATAAATCTGCCCTTTGGAAGAAGACACTATTTCTGTCCTCCAGGCTGTTTGCAATACAAGCATCCTTGTAGCACAGAGAAAAGTAGCCAATGCTTCTGCCCACAAGATGTGTAGAAACGTGAGAGACTTACTGCAAAGTGTCTTCTAGTTATGTTTTTTATTATCTAAGAAAATTCCTTAAAGTTATAATTTGGTAACATGTTAGCTCTTTATAAAACCATAAATAGAAAATAATATTCTATTTATTTCTTCTTTCCTTAGGCTTATCCTATTTCTTCTTACCTAATTTCTAAGTTGAATCATTTATTCATGAAATCTGAGCATTTTTTAAAAATTATTCAAGGTTACCATTTTCTCTTGAGAACTTAGCTTTAGTTATATCTCATAGATTGTTACTATTTTTCTCTTATTCCTTTTCATATTCTAATTTTTATTATGATTTACTACTTGACCAATGAGGTATAAAATATGGTTTTCAATGCAAGTATGTAGAATATCTCTAATTATCTTTTCTTGTTAGTGCTTTCTAACTTCATCGTGTTGAGGTTATATCAGAGAAAGCTCTGTGTGACACAACCCCTGAGATATTTTTTTGAGGCTAGCTTTACAATGTAGCCTTTCATCAGTTTTCATAATTGTTTTGTATATTCCCCTTAAAAATAAGGTGTCTTCAATTGATGGGAGAGATTTTTATATATACCCATTATATGAATTTTTATACTTTTAATATTCAAATATTGTATAGCCTTATGTTTGGTTCATTTGTCCTATTTTATAAGTATGATCTGTCATCAGTTGAAAGATGTATGTCAAAGTACCCACTAGGAACGTATATGAATGCATTTGGTTTGAAGCCTTTCAAGTTATCCCTTACATATTTTTGAGGCCATATTACTACATGTGTTAGCTTAGAATTGTTATATGTTCCCAGTGAAATAAACTTTTTATTAATGAAGCTTTTTGTATTCATATTTGATCTGAAATTAATGTAGCTACATCAGATTTCTTTGGTTAATATATACCTAGTATATCTTTATTTTTGTCTTGACATCTGATTTTACTTTACCCTTAGGCTCAAGGTATATCTCTTAGAAAAGATGTTTACTTTGCTTATTTTTGTTTTGTTATATTCTGTTTTTCAACACATATTTAAACTTTTATCTTTTATTTGAAAATCTAGCTTAATAATATTTACTGTGATCACTGTTAATTTTATAATTATTTTTAACTTCTTATTATTTGTCTTACATTTTTATTTTTTCTACATTTTCAGTATTTCTTTTATTCTTTCCCTTCCTTCTTACCATATTTTGGATTTGTGGAATTTGTTTTGTTTTGTTTTAATTTTCTCCTCCTGTACTTATTTGGAGGTAAACCTTCTCTTTATATTCCTTCAGTGATTAGTATGATGAGGTAGGACTGTTTTTACACAGTGAAAGGAGGAATATATGGAGGCACCCAGGTGATCCGCCTGGGCCCCTTTTGTTATTCCCGTGACCAGTGGCAACTGTGAATGAAAAAGTATTGCCACTTGGGCCAGAAAAGAGTGTGGTGACCAAGGGCTTACATTCTCAACACTAGGGGTTAGGGTCACGTTACCAGCCAAGCCACTCAAAGCTGTAGAGGTGAAAGCTGAAGGTGAGGGTAATTCAGAAGAGGAAGTGTGTGGGAAGAGAACGAGTACCAGTTGTGGCTTCAAGAGTAATACAATGGTGGAGGCATATAGTTCCTCCTAACAACCTCCCTTTTCTCATTTCCGCTGAGGAAGCCCATGAGAACCATGGAGGAGCTTCTCTCTGAATATGCAAGGTGAAGTGGGTATTTTCCATATACCCTGTAGCTTGTGGGGCAGACAGCCATGCTAAGATATCCTCGCAAAGAAGAGCTGCTGTGAGGCGTGCAGAGTGTGGTGGCCTCCAGCTGCACTGCTTGGTATCTGCCTTTGAGCCAAGTCATAGTCTCCCTAGGCAGTTAAATTTCAGCCAATGGCTGAGTGTGGTGGGGAATTGGGGCTTGAACATCTCTGCCCAACACAGTATCCTCCCTGGGCAATCCTTTTACTCAAGCTCTCCATGGGGCTAACAGAGTTTCTCTGATATGCAGTTGTCTATGTCTTCTCCTACCCATCCTCCTTCCTTTTCCCTCTCCTTTTGCCAGAGTCACCAGACATTCCTTGCAGTCTCAAGGCTTTCCTTGCTTACTCTCACTCTTTACCCCTTTATTTGTCACAGGCATTATCCACCAAAACCTCTTATGCTTCCAACTTTGCAATAATATCTGCGGCTGAGAGGACCCAAACTTACATTCATGATTAATTCCAGGTCTCTAGATGAAGAGAAATATCTACCAGTAGGTAGATTCAAACAATTCAATAAGTAATTACACTCTAACAATCTACAGACTATTTGAAAAAATAATACACACAAATTAAAAGAAAATGTATCCATTTTATTTCATAATGAGTAACCACAGCTAATTACGAGTAAGACCATTTGGTGGTCTACAACTCCTTAAACCGTTGGAAAAGGTCAGGCACTGATGCATCTCTTCTTGTTCCACACTGATGTTCATGTTCACTTGAATTTCTGTCTTCACAGACTCACAAGAATATAAAGCCATTGAAAGGATTGTAACATGATCTAATATTAAAACCATAACCAGATTAGGAATTTACTCTGAGTCTGATAGGCAGCAAGTATTGTTGTCCTTCCTTTGAAAATTTAAGTCATCCCGTGACTTCTCTGTAGCCCTGTGTTACACCTTAGGGTATACTTTGGCTATTTTACTGCATCCATTTTTCTGAAGGTTCTTGTTCATTGTTCTTTGTCTGTTTATTTTATTTTATTTTTTATGTGAATTTTTTAAAAGACTTTATTTTTTTGGAAGAGGTGTAGGTTCACAGCAAAATTGAGAGGAAACTGCAGAGATTTCCCATATACCCACTGCCCCACACATATACAGCCTCCCCTAATATCAACACTCCCCTCCCCAGAGTGGTACATTTGTTACAATAGATCAACCTACATTTGCACACCATCATCAGCAAGAGATGATAGTTTACATCTGAGTTCACTTTTGGTGGTGTACATTCTATAGGTTTGGTGTATGCATAATGACATGTATCCACCATCATGGTATCATATGGAATAGTTCCACTGCCCTAAAAATCTTCTGTGCTCCACCTATCCATGACCCCATCCCTTTAAATTCAGCATTTTTTTTACTCTTTCTACAGTTTTTTTTTTTTTTTTTCCAGAATGTCATATAGTTGAAATCGTATGAAACACAGACTTTTCAGATTGGCTTCTTTCACTTAGTAATATACATTTTAAGTTCCACCGTGTCTTTTCAATTTGTGTGTGTGTGCTCATTTTTTTTAGGGCTAAATAATATTCTATTGTTTGGGTGTACTAATGTTTATTTATCCATTCATTTACTGAAGGACACCTTGGTTTCTTCCAACTTTTGGCAATTATGAATAAAGCTGCTATAAACATTCATGTGCAGGTTATCGTGTGGCTGTTCAGTATTTTTAAATATAAGCCATTCCTCTTCTAAAACTGTTTCAGAATTCTGTGAGGTCTTAGGAGGAATTTGCTTTTACTTCTGCTATTTGCCTGTATACATTACAAACCTGTTTTCCTTTAGTTTTAGACTTCATACATATTGGGAATTCAGAATGAAAACCTATGTCAGGGCTCATTTGTAGTTCCAAATTCCCAGGAGAAAGATTTATCCCCTTCCAATCGGCATGAACTTTGAAACAACATGTTGCCTTGTTCTTTACCTTCTCTCACCTTGCTCTTTTACCTTTGTCCTTACTCGAGAGTAAAATCTTTGAGTTTCAAGGTTTATGTGGGAAATCTCCTGTTAGATTTCTTCCTACATGACCTGGACCTAGGCTTACCATCTGCCCCCATGACCTGTGTAACTCTCAGTGTGGAAACTCAAGATTTCAGGGTCGGATGGGATCCCTCAGGATGGAGGCTGGACTTCCTATCTCCTAGGGTGCCTGGTTTCACTTCATTTTGTGTGTGTGTGTGTGTGTGTGTGTGTGTGTGTGTGTGTGTGTATTTAATACCAGGTCTGCTCAGCAATACATTTAAAGAGTTAGGGATATTTGTTTTCTTTTTCTTTTTTAATTTTTTGTATTTTGGTTTTTGTTTTCCATTTCAGTTTTGTTTTCAGCCTGTAGATTACTTGTTTCCGTAGGGAGGACTATTCAGAATATCTGATTTGCCATAGTTCTAGAAATGAAAAGTCCTCCATTCATTCTTCCATTCATTGTGACCTGGCTCTGACTCCCCAACTTTACACACTGCCTTCAGTGAAACCACTCAAACATTTTTCGTTACCAAGTCCCATGAACATGCTTCTGTCTGCCTTCATCTCAACTTCTCTGAGGCCAGAACATCTGGGAAAGTTCTTATCTCCCTGGTCCGTACATCGATTTCTCCAAGCCCAATAGATATAGTGTTCTTTTCAGTATTCTGTCAGAGGAGCACTTTTTTTCATTATACATCCAGTTAGAGCGAGAAAGTCACCTTATCTGCTCCTCTGACTTCAATTAGAATCTAGATATTAATAACTCCCAAATCTGTATTTTTGTATATCCAGGCATATAACTAACCATACCCATGATGTCTTCTATAAAACAGGCTTCTATTCCTGTTCAGGGAAGATATTTAGAAATTATGAGAGAGACATTAAGAATAGCACCTATTCTTTACTACAGTACTGGAAAACCGCTTTCTAATTTGAGATAGGGCAGGTTGCAATGATATCTCATGAACATGTAAATGTTTTTAATGGGAAATTATCCTTGAGGATTCCATATAAAGCTGATATTCTAATTCTCATAGAATAAAGGAAACTACAACCTGGAATGAAGAGCTGTTTTCTCATCCCACCACCCACCATCCACCCCTGCTCACACAACTCTCATCTTGCCTTCTCCAGAGACTCGACCCACTCACTTCCCTTGGATACTTTTGGTTCAAACATGTGTCTCCTCAATTTGACTCGTTAACAAGACGCAAGTCTAGATTGGAGAGTTACGTATTTTGAAGGAAATACTGACTATTCTGGAAGAGTATGGAAGACAGAATTAATAAGGAAGGGTGGACTAGAAAGAATGAGAGAAGTAGATTTAGGAAAGGCAGGAAAGTGTTTCCCTGAGGGAGCATGAGAGGGCCTGTGTAAACCAACCTGCAACCACGGAGAGGATTGTCTGAAATGGGAGGTCCTTCGCCTTACGTTGAACATGAACTCACAGTACCAGGGCTTGGGCTGGATGTTCAATTTCCCATCCTCCTTTTTACTTTGTGGAAACTTCAAGATTCAAGCCTGGAGCCTGGAGGGAAATAGCCTCTCCTCACTTCCCATGTGCAGGGATTAGAGAAAACTTCATCTCCCATAGCACTCTTTCTTCTGCAATGCAATTGCACATTTCCTTAATTCTCTCCTTTACCATATTCTAACTCGAAAGTGAAGACTGGCTTTTGTTTCTAACCATTATTTTCTACCTTCTAGTACAATTAATATTTTATTGAAAACCAAGAAGTTTTGAATATACTTCTTTTAAAGAAATGCCTATGAACATTAAACAGTAATATTAGAAGCATGTACAGAGAGATCTCTGAAGGCTCGGACAACAGCATTAAGTAAAAACAATGGCTCTTTCAGATTCTTTGTCTTCTCCCATTCCTGACCTTTTGAGATTATACTTCATAAAAATAGAACTATATTTATTCTTAGATGTTTTAATGATATTTTGCAAACATAGAATCAAAGAATTATATATCCATCAACTACACACCAAGCATGAAGAGAAGAGAGAGCAGGCCAAGAAGGCACTCCTTCTCATGTTCTTTGCTGGGCTCTTTGAATCTGAGTGATTTCTATATCATGTTCAACAAAATCTGTGAATATGTTTGAAGTATCAATCTATTTCCCGGGGAAAAGAGAGGGCGGGGATGCTACAAAGAGAAACAAGCTTGGTTCTCCCAATACGAAGTACATCCTAAAGGACGTTTCAACAGATTTACATGGTAATAAGGCCATTTGCTTTCATAAAATCATCTTTGTGGCTACTTGCCTAAAACATGCCTCATTTTCCTACCTGACTCAATTTGGCCAGGAGACAGCCCCATAATGGGTTTTGCTTGTATAATACACTTTGCTTAGTATTTCCCCCAGATAGAGGAAGAGAGCAGGAATAACTCTCTGTACTATGCTACTACTGTTGAGAAATGCCGCAGGCATTGAGCCATAAAGAAGTTCCACGGGAGCTTTGTGAGAGGCTTAGAAAGAAAAGAGGCTCTAAGATGAGGAAGGATCCCAGCAAAGAACATGAGAAGGCGTGCCTTCTTGGCCTGCTCTCTCTTCTCTCTTCTACATCCCCCCTCATGTGTCTATTTGGTTAATCCACGAAAAGGGCACTTCACCTATCAGATGGTTTTTAAGGATATGACATTACTGAAATGATGTCAGTAGAGATTTATTTGAAATTATAATACTATTCAGAACATATAGAGTATGTCAAATACTAGCTTGTCCAAAATGTATAAAACGGACTTAGAATCTTTTTTTTTTTTTAAATACAGAAGCTTAAGCGCTTTCAGGAAGTCATGAATATTTAGTTTCAATGTGGGAAATTCACACCGTTACATGGAAAATAGATTCCTCGTAGGAGATCCCAGCCCAAGTATTCAAAGGGCTTTCAGGCTTTGGAGGTGAAAGAGACACAGTTTTTCTCGCCATTGACATAGCGTATGTCGGCTGGTTATCTTCTGCTTTCAGTCCACACAGCAAGAGGCATTTCGGCTGTCAAGCAGTGACACTTTATCAAGGAGGCTTTCAGAAAAAATGTGCTAGGGACACAGCGTGGCAGCATTAGCCAATGACATCGTCTCAGGACCCTTTCTCCCCCCCTATTTTTTTTTTTTTTTTTAAGAAATGGAGTAAAACTATTTTGTACAATCAAGGATGACCCTATCTTTTTCTTTGTTTGGTGTGCTTCATCCAAGAATGATAGCTGGGGCACATCAAAGTCTACTGCTGAGCATTGGAATGGGAGCCAGGGAACTCTAATCCATCTTTTTTTTTTTTTTCTCCACAATCCTGTGCTTAATAAATTTAAGCAAATCATCCCGCCTTTCTGTGCCTGAGCTTCTACAGCAACCCAATGAGGGTATCAGTATTTGTTCTACTCTCACTTTCGGAAAATTTGTCAGGAAATGTATACAATATATGAGTGCAGGTATGGGAATGCACCTATGTGTTTAAGAGTGTGCATGTGTGTGTGTGTGTGTGAGAGAGAGAGAGATTGTTTTGTGGGAAGCAAAAAGATTAGAGTGATAGCTAAGCCTTATATAAGTATGCCATGCATTATATTATTATTTTTGTTGTATTATAAGATGGTTTATAGAAGCTAAATGCTATTTGATATAGGCTGTACATTTTCTGAATTTAGAATAAGTTAGGGAGCTTTACTTATCTTTGAACGTTCACGTTTGGATATTTCAAAGCAACCGGACGATAAAACTTTATTCATTGATATCACATTTCACTGATACTTTAAGAACACCTTATGTTTTTAGAAATGATGATTTGCGTATTTTCAGTTGTAGAATTTTATGGTAGGATCTTACTTTAAATGTTGCCATTATTTTGTATGTAAGGAAACAGAGGCATGGTGAGATTCTATGATTTGACCAAGCATATCATGTCAGAGCTGGAAACAATGCACTTGGTGACAACGTTTTGAGGAAAACCTGTTTCCAGGTGGCTTCTCCATTTAGGAATTATTCATTTTGTTTTCATTATATATGAAAGCCATTACCTCAGTGCCCTGGGGAACTTTGTCTAGTATCTCTCCAACCTTCCATTGTCCAAATCAAACATTGCTGTGTCCTTAGACTGAGGGTTACATATTGATTCTTCCTCTTTTCTCTCTCAAATTCCTCAGTCGACTCTGTAGGTACCTTGAATGAGTTACTGAGAGCTGATTTTTTAAATATATTTCACAACTAAAATGTTGCATTTAGATGTAATTGCCATCTAAAATAAGAGAAGTCAATGAACTAGGCTGGGAATATTGGTCACTCTGAGTCAGAATGTTGCAGGGGTCCTGGCACAAATATGAGAATGTATATGAAGGTGCATAGGTGCTAGAAGAACACCTATGACCCAACCCAAATGTTGGGAATACCCATGGAAGGCATCAGTTCTAGCTCCTCGGGAGTATCATATGGTTGAAGTCTGGGGTGATATAATCTATTTAATTATCAGTTTAATAACATGAGAATTGTAAATATGTGTGTATTCGTCTGCTAGGGGTGTTACAACAAAGTACAACAAACTGGGAGGATTCAATTGCACATTTATTGTCTTGCCACTCTGGAGGCTGGAAGTTTTAGATCAAGGTGTTAGCAGGGTGGGTTCCTCTGTGGGCTCTGAGGAAGGGATCTGTTCCAGGCCTGGTTCCTTGACTCATACATATTTGTCTTCTCTATGAGTCTTCTCGCATTGTCTTCTCTCTATTAATAAGTGACAGCGGTTGTTTGGGTTAGGGTCCTGAGAACCTCATTTTAACCAGATTTCCTCTATAAGTACCCTCTCTTCAAATAAGGTCACATTTTCAGATTCTGGAGGTTAGAACTCCAACAACTTTCTTTTAGAGGGGTACAATTCAATCCAAAGCGAGGTGCTTTCTTTACTCCCTGTCTTCAAAGTGTAAACTATGACAAGTCTTCCCCTACTGTGAGGGGCTAATGATGAAAAACAAAAATGATATCCTGAGACAGTCTGGCATTGGACTTGGGATTGGAGGAGAAGAAGGGTTGCTTAGAATTGTTCTACTGGTTGAGATTGTCATATAATCAGGCCATTTTCCACAGAGTGTCGGAGCATCAGACAGAGTTTGGGGAGTCTGATACCTCTGGAATACAGTGTTGTCCTTTTTCACTGTCTGACCTCTAGAGAGGGTCTTTTTGGTTGGACACTGTGTACAACAGCCCTTTCTATATCCCAAAGAAGGATTCAGCTCTCACCCAGTGGTCAGAAATCTGGGGCAGACAGAACTTGCCTATGCTGCTGCCGGTGTCCAGTACATCTCATATGAACTCTCCCCTTGTTCAAGGAAGAGCTATAACTAATTAAGTCAATGATAGACTGGATAAAGAAAATGTGGCACATACACACCCTGGAATACTATTTGACCATAAAAAAGAATGAGTCATGTTATTTGCAGGGACATGGATGAAGCTGGAAACCATAATTCTTAGCAAACTAACAAACAGAAAACTAATCACCGCGTGTTCTCACTCATAAATGGGAGTTGAACAATGAGAGAATGCATAGATACAGGGAAGGGTACATCACACACCAGGGCCTGTTGAGGGGTAGGGGGCTGGGGGAGGGATAGCATTAAGAGAAATACTTAATGTAGATGACGGGTTGATGGGTGCAGCAAACCACCATGGCACGTGTGTACCTATGTAACAAACCTAAATAAATCTAAGTATGTTAATAAAATATAATTAACAATATAAGGCTGACATTACAACAAACAAAGGAAAATCCATAAAGCCCGAAACAATCCAGAAACAAAATCTAAATGATAAGTAATATTGATGTGCTAACATTCCTGATGGCATTTGCTTGTCTGTGTAACCAAGCTAAGTGTATTTCAATGGCAAAGAAGTGAAGAAGATAAGGTAGGCATTGGAGCTGAGACACTTACCTAAAGCTGGGTATGGACCTGCCTTTAGCAAAAATGTAGACTAGCAAAAGGAAATTCATCATTCAATAAGGTAAGAAAATTAATGAAATTTGTCTTGGTCTGAGATTTGCCTGGAAAAACATGTCATCCGCTGAGAATTTATAACCATGAGACTGCCCCACATGGGTTTGAGATTTGAACTTAAACTTCCTGCAAGGTAACAGAAAACCGTAAGTTAAGAAATTAACATAAAAACTCATCCAAGAAGTCACGGAAACAAGAAATACAGAATGTACCCCCCACCCAAGAAGTTGAGATAATGAAATGATCAAATGCAAATTATAAAATAATTATGTTTAAGATGAGAAACCTTCAGAGAGTTTTTCCTGGTGACTATATCAAATTACCTTCCCACCAACAACATACAAGGGTTCTCTTTTCTTTACGTAAGTTTCTTTAGTATGAAGAAACCAAGGCAGTTTTTAATGAAGGAAATACACAGGTGTGTGCCACCATACCCAGCTTAATTTAATTTAATTTAATTTTTTTGTATTTTAGTAGAGACAAGGTTTCACCATGTTGGCCTGGATGGTCTCGATCTCCTGACCTCATGATCCACTCGCCTTCACCTCCCAAAGTGCTGGGATTACAGGTGTGACCCACTGACCTATTTCTTGACTTTATAATGATCACCATTCTAAGTGGCATGAAAGAAACTTTATTCTAACTGGCAAGAAAGAAATTTTATTGCTGACATCTTTTTGCTTTCTCCCTTTGGTAACAACTCTGTAGTCTTTGACCTAGCCATTTTATTTTTAGGCATTAAAATGATCATCACATGCATCATTTAAAAAGAAATAAGCATTATCATTGTCATTATCACCATCATCATTTATTTAATTGATTAATTAAAGGATCAAATTGTTCTTTGTTAAATACATCTTGGTATGTGTAAAGAGTTGAGTGGCAGTTGTGGTTGGGCATACTAGTTCTGATGAAACATTAGGAGTTAAAACAGTAAATAATAGCTTTTTATTATATTATGATTATTATCCCAATAAATGCTCTACCAAAGTAAAGACATCCGTTGATGTAATTTTACATTCTTTAAACACTTTCTGATTGCCTTCTCTTACCCTTTCCTTTATTTCCCTCTATAGCAAAGATCTCATGACTATATATTAAAAACATTATAAAAACAAGCAAATGAATACACACAAAACAAATGAGTTTCTCAAGAAAGGAATTAGCCATAGTTCTAATTTGTGTAACTTTCAGCCATGGTTTGTTAACATAAAGATTATCTGTAAATAAAGCAACTGCTGTCTTGCTGGTTGGTAGCCTTCTTTTCCCCTGTGCACTTTCACATCAGTACATTGGCTCCAGAACACCCCGAATTTCAGAACTCCAACAAATGACGCGAGGACCTGGTTGCAGGAAGAGTCATCCCTTGGGAAGTCTGTATCTTGCTTAAAGTGACAGTAAACACTTTTTCTTCCCTCTACCAAAAGTCTTTGTAACTATGCCCTTCGGTGCCAATTTAGAAAACAAAACGAGAACTTAGAGCAAGTTTCTGTTCTTAGTCTGTATTTTCTTTTCTTTTCTGGTGTTTGCATGTTAAATTTTATTTATTGTGCTTAAGTAGAGTAGGTATTTTATTTTTTATTCTCTTTTTCTCCTTTCTTATATTTTTTTCCCATGGTTGAACTCAGTCCTCCGTAATTTTGATCGTCTGTTGCCCTTTGATTTACATTCACTTTTCCTCCTGTTCACAGCATTATTGGAAGGAATACATCATTATGAAGCATTTTTCAAAATATAAAGTGGTGGTAAGTAGGTTTAGAATAATTAAAAGCTGTTCTCAGTTTCCTGTTCTCTTCCATCCCATCGTTTCAGTTTTGAGGATTTCCTTACACTACTCCAACTCTTTATATTTATCCAGCTTAAAATGGAAGTGAAAGCATTGTTGAGTTCTCAATTCCTCTCCTCTGGCACTAGGCTTCTGTCTATTTCTTCATGCATTTTTCATCTTCCATTAATATTTGTTGATCATCACAATATGGTAGGTGCTGTATAGCAGGGAAGGCCATCCAAAGCCACTTCAGCCACTGACGACGCAGAAAATGTCTTCTCAGCTGCTCTTGACTTCGGCAATACCATGTCTCTGTGAGTACTTAGAATCCACTTTCCAATAGTCATTTAGTCTTAAGAGAAGCTTTACCACTTTTCCTGTAGCTTTTTGCTCTCCCTTGAACTATTATTTACCATTAAATACTATTCATGTATTCATTCCTTTTTTGCTGTGAACAACATTTGTGAGTTAAACATTGAAGTTTGAAGCCATAAAAGAATCCACTTCATAGTTGCTATAAATAGTAACACTGTTTTACAACCTTGGCTCATGACTGAAATGTACCAGTAGAAAAAGTATTGATTCGTACTGGATTCCTTCTTGTTTCAGTCCCCAAATTAGTGTCATGTTGTTCTCTATTAAAATAGTCTTTTGGTACATCCTCCTGCTCCAAACATACCATATCTGGAGGATCATATAGAGCCTGCCTGGGGAGATGGGCACTGTCATCATGGTTCCCAACCAAAGCAGGCAGTGGGGAGGCACTGCACTGGACTTTGGGATGCACTCACCTTCTCTCGCGTCCTTTATTGACTCCCCATAGGCTCAGGGCTCTGCTTTGATTGTGTCCACAGTGCATTCAGAAAACAGTTATTGGTGATGGCAGATACCTACAGGTCTTCCTAGCTAAGCTTTAGCAGAGTTGGGGGCAGGGGGAAAATGGAGGGGAGAAATCTGGCCCTGTCTACCCCAAGATGTATTGCTCTTACTCTCCTGTGTGGTCATTGTAAATCTAATACACCAGATGCTATTTTCATGGGACCTCATTAAACTGTCAGGAAAACTTTCAGGGTCTAACCAGTGTCTCAGTAAACACCATCTCATAGTAGTTGTATTTATTTCTTTACTATTAAAAAATGCAGATGAATCCACATTCAGGAACTTTTCTTATTTCTACCATTATTTCTATGACCCCTGTTAGATGTTAATTATATTTCTTAGCAGTACAGAAAATAATACTTAGGGTTGAAAACAAGTTCTATCCTTTCATAAATTTTGTCTATAATCTGATTTGAAAAGTTCGATGTTTCAGTATTAGGTGAGAAGGTAATGAAAAATTTTATTATTTGGTTTTATTAAAGATACAATAATCAGATATTCTGTTTTTTATTTCATTTTTGTTTTATTTTAGTATTACAATGGAAAACAAAACGAATAAACAAAAGTTTAGAGAAAATTATGGTGAAGGAAAGAAAGAAGGATGCATTTGTGCAGGCACCAATAGACATAGTTGTAAAATGTATGAAGAATCGGTAATCTGAACATATTTTTAATTGCACTGGGCCTTTTCCAGACAACAATGTTCTAGAAAGTATCCTGTGAAGAGATTCTAGTAAGTGCTAGAAAGTATGTCTCTGAGACACTGTTGCTTCTGTAAGATAATTTTTTAAGACTTAGATGATGTTACAGCTAATAAAATGTACAATTATAATATCAGAGGTTGATTTTGTTTAAATGATTATCTGAGTAGGAGAAACAAATATAAAGGTGGAAAATGATGGGAAATGATTGGTTTAATTTTTCCCTACTTTTTAACAAGCTGAGGTTTTGTTTATATGTGACCTTGATTTCTCTGGGGAAGAAATCAGAACCATATGGCAAAATTAATCTAAAGAAGCAACACAAACTAAAACTGTGAGAAGAAATTGCAGCACTCATCAACACAAATAAACGCAGAAAAAAAAATAAGAGAGTTTGGGCTCACAGCACATCTCCAACTAAACAAGAATCTGGACCCTGTTTTAATGATATCAGGTAACTGGTCACATAGGCAAATTACATACTTAGGTCTGGAAAATATTTGGGCTCACCATGATTTCTTATTTATTGTCTTAACATAGTTACAATGAATTAGGACTTTGGATAAAATAATTAAATCTGACTTCATCTCCTACCAGAAGTTCTAGAGCTCGCCGTCTGTGGGAGTTGGTGAAATTAGGGAAGAAATTTTGGTGGAAAAGACTCAGTAGAGAAGTACAGTTCAAATAGAAATGCATGAAAGATACAGTTAATGACCTTCGTATTGTGCATGCATTTTTCTGTAACAAGCTCACTATATATTTTTTGAAATTGATACTAAATATGTTGGTGTTTTCACTTTTTCACAAAAGGTGGGAAATAAGCTAGACATTGTTTCATTTATTTGGGATTTATAGGGACCCACTTCTTTAAGCTCATAATCCTGGGTTTCAAATTTGCTATGGAATCATGATTACTAGATGGAATTTACAGGATCCACTCAACATAAAATCTTAGTACTGCTGTGACCAACTGTGGTCATCACTACCTCCACCACCTCTTCCCAGGCTCCACCCTTGTCCCCAGAGCCTGTCCTCCAGTCATCCTTGTTTATTGCACCCTGAGACACTGCGCTAAGCTCTGCCCCATGGTATCTTGTTTCGTTTCTACAACATTTAAATAGATAAATAAAATTTTTATTCAAATTTTACAGATAGGGAGGTGGAGGCTTATGGTGGTTGAGTAACTTGTGTGAAGTCACACACCTGAGAGATGGACAGCTGGGCTTTGAATCCATCGAGTCTAATCCCAGAGCTCGCATGCTAACCTCCAAACCCTGTGCAGTGCATTCATCATATCTGATGTGGGGTAGGAAGTGCAGTCTGGTGCTTTGGAGCAGAGCAAATGTAAATGGCCCACCTGGGGACTGAACCTATGACCTCAGCATGATTAGCATGGGGCTAACGAACTAACTGAAAAGCAGAAGCATATTATCCAGAATCCTCTCATACGACTTGATTGTTTTCAGGGCATGCTATGAAAGTTGAGAGGGAAATCTATTAATTTTATTCACGCACACACACACTTGACCACTTCAATTCTCATTTCTAGACAATGTTAAAGACTTCAATTTACATATACAGACAAGTTTGCATATGCATATACTTCTGTATATATGCAAATGCATATGTATGTGAATACCTGCAAACATAAACAACAGTACATATAAAATGTGGACCTCATCATAATTGTGCATTGATGCAGGCACCTCTATTTTTGTTCTTATAATTAATGTAGTGTGTATGTGGTCTCTACATGTATGTGTATAGTGACCAAAGCATCAGCAATCTTGCATTTCAACAAAATTTCTGTACTTTACAGGCATTACTATTGTCACTGAAGCTCTAATGACAGAAAGATTGGACACTTTTGAAAGAGAAATTTATTTTTATGCTTCTAAAATGAAAACACAGTGTACCTTTCATTTCAAGCAGATGTAGGAATATCTGAAGTTCTGAGCTGCTTTCTTCTTTTGGGAACTCTAAGGGCTTCCACGTAAAGTTTAAGTGATATTATGCCTTGTGGAATGAAAACATAAAGAAGGTATTATTTGGTGCTAATTATGCACAATGGTTTTATTTATGTTTCAATCACAGAGAAACACGAAAACAGCAGGGTGCTAGAGACAGCCAAACCTAGACCCCTCCCAGGTCTGTAATTTTCATCCCTGATGCTCTCTGAAATGGAGACAATCACATGTCAAGGAGAGAAGGGTAAGAGTCATTGTGACTATTCCTCTGTGATCTCCCCTGAAAAGCGATTGCTTTATCATCGCCAAGAATTTCTGAATCCAAGTTAGAAAGGAAAAAAAAAAATGCTTGCCATGTTCTTAGTACCATTTGCCTTGACAGGAAAAACAACAGCATCTTGCCTCCTCAGCTTATTCCTCATCAGTGAACTCTTCCCCAAACAAGACACTCCACATCAGCCATTTGGGATCGCTTCCATCAGTGTTGTAACGAGCTCTTCTATGCAGTTTGTACTCACTGCAAAATGTACCGAAGCCAAGAGCAAGGAGTTGGTAATCTGGGCACCCACAGTTGTGATGAGGCATCTTCAGTGTAATCGTCCAAATCAAATATTTGGCTGTGCTTCTTCAGATGCAATATCTCATATTGTCACTGTTGAACTGGCAGAGGAGCGGAGCTCGCACTGGAAGAGATGCACCCGAGGGAGCCGGGGGACGGGGTAGACCAGAGGGAGGAGAAGAGTCCTCACAGCATTCACAGCATGCCTCCTCTTCCTGTAATACCTCTCGCCCTTTGTTCATCTCGGTCATTCCTCTAAAGCTGCTGCACCCCTTGGACGAGGGCCAAACCTTTATAAAGCCAAGGAAGAATAGTAGAAAAGCATACACCTCTTTGTGGTCGAATTTTCCTTTAAGCAGCAAAGATTTCAAATAATAGTTCTCATACTACTAGTATTTCACTATTATCCACTTCTAAGCTGTTATCTGTGAAGGTGACATGGCAGCATGCTTTTGAAATGCACCTTCTAGTCAATATAGCAATTCTCACATATGTTATTTCATTTGGTTCTTAAGACAACCCCATAAGCTAACAGTTCAGCTCAGGAACTGTTTTCCCCTTTTTTTTGTAGAAGAGACCCTAAGCACTAAAAAGGACTAATAGCTCATACAAGGAGCTGGGAAGTTACCCTCAAAATCTGTGTCCACTCTTCCCGTCTGCTATGCTACATTTCCCGCAGGACCGTGATTGCTTTTCACAAAAATTTACAGATATTTTAGGAAATATTCACTCTCGTATCAGAAATGTGTCACCCTGTGCGGTACATTTTTCAGACTAGAAAACCTCTGTGGATTTCTTTAAAATTCGTCACAAACACAATATTGTTATTTATTTTTTTTCTTTTCTAGTTGAGAGGGAAAATTGAGTATATAAACACAGCTTCTCACTAACATTCCTATGTTACTACTTTGTTCATATTATGCCCAGCTTAAATGGACTGGGTTGACTGTACTCATCACTCTCACCTGGCTCCCTTGTGCTTAATCCTCTGGCACTGATCTCTGGTTTTTCTCAGGTGAAGTTGATGGCTCCTGCTTCTAAATCCACGGATGCACTTTCCTGTGGTGGCTACCTACTTGGAGTTCAGAATTTCACCTGTCTTTGGACTGCCTGTTTCTGAGTTTCACTCGCCTTTTGAGACCTATTGCTACTTGTTCTAGACCTCCTGTCACTCTGTTGGCATTTGTCTATTTCTTCATTATCAAATTTTTCTGATTGATAGGTTATTCTGCCTCCTGGTCCCCAGAAACTCCCCAGGTCTACTTCAAGATTATGTTTACCTAAATAATTGGTCAATTTTTACATCCTTGTTTCTCTCAAGACCTGATCATCTCAGTTTATTTATACAGGTTATTGATAGTTATTCATATAAGTCAAACGTATCAACTGCCTGCAGTATAATGAACATGATAGATTCAGATTACAATTTTTCTTGAAACTCAGGAGGGTAATTACAGACAAAAGCAAGAGAAAGTAAGCCATGGTAGAACCTTAAGCAGATAAACGAGTTGATGTAGAGAGTATTTACGACAGAATAGTCTAACAGTTCTATGAAGAATAGATTGGCAAATACGGCAACATGGCAGAGATCAATAAAAGCCATTTTAGTAAAACAGTGAAGAAAATAGCATGTGGGATTGAGAAAGAAAGGAAACTATGTATGAGGTATATTTCAAAGGAAAGAGTGATAGCTCTTTATTCATTAATCCTTCATCAGGCAGTCATTCAGTAAGTCAACACACATTGAGCATATTTGTTAGGGATGGAATGATATGCCCTCACACCTGTGTTGAAGTCTTAACCCCTAGTACCTCAGAATGTGAACTTATTTGAAAATAGGGTGCTTGCAGATGTAATTAATTAAGATCAGATTTAAAAAATCCTCTTGTTTTTCCTTAAATATTGAGTGAGATGGACCGCTAATCTTATATGGCTGGTGTTCTTATAAAACAGGGAAACTTGGGCACAGACAGATGTGCATAGACAGAAGATGATGTGAGAAGACACAGGAGAATATGGTCACCTACAAGCCAAGGTGAGAGGCTTGAAACAGATCCTTTCCTCATACCCTTCACTTGGAATGAGCCAACTCTGCCAACACCTTAATCTCAGAATTCTACCCTACAGAACTGTGGGAAAATAAATGGTATTTGACCCATCCCAACTGTGGTATTTTGTTAAGGAAGCCCTAGAAAATTAATGTAACATCGAAGGTGAGAAATACTCTTCTAGACACAGGAAACGTAATGGGTGGGGATGTCCCCAGCTTGGAGGAACCAGTGAATTCATTGTTCAGGCAAATAAAAGTGCACACCATGGTGACTGTCACTGCAGAAATAGGAAGTAATTGCACCTGGAAAAGAGGCAAGTTCCACTGAAGAGGTGATATTTGATCTGGAATTTAAGGATGGGCAGAGGCCAGGGTTAGTGGCTCACTCCTGTAATCCCAGCACTTTGGGAGGCCGATGTGGGCAGATCACCTGAGGTCAGGAGTTTGAGACCAGCCTGGCCAACATAGTGAAACCCTCTCTCTACTAAAAATACAAAAATTAGTCAGGCATGGTGGTGCACACCTGTAATTCCAGCTACTCAGGAGGCTGAGGTAGGAGAATTGCATGAACCCAGGAGGCAGAGGTTGCAATGAGCAGAGACCGCACCACTGCACTCCAGCCTCAGAAACAAGATCGAAACTCCGTCTCAAAAAAAAAAACAAATAAATAAAAATAAAAGGATGGGCAGAAATTTATGAGGAGGAAGCGTATTCCAAAAAGAGGCAAAGACATGGGACTTGAAATGACTTAGAGAGCTACAAGAATGTGAGGGTGGCAGGAGGGGATGTGTCCTGGGAGGGAGCTGAGAAATGACAGACCACCGAAGGCCAGAATAAGGGTGGTTCTGCTAGAAAGTGTTTATCCTAAAAACGAATCTGGAATTAGGATTCAGAATTCGAATTTAGGATTTTTATCCAAAAACTAATTAAGAATAATGAACATTTTAGAATCAGATCAGTGACATGAATGTATTGGATATTTTTGGAGGATAACTTTAAGAGGAATGTAACAGGTAGGAGGAGTGACAAAAGAAAGCAGCCTGGGCTCGGACAGGAGGCTGGCCAGGTGTCCGGTGAGAGAGCATGAGGCAACAGACTCAAGCAGTATCAGAGTGGTTAGAGGCGGAAAGGCAAGAACCCAGGGGCATTTATGAGTACAATTAGCTTGAGTTAGAATCCGAGGATGCAAGTGGTGAGAGGCAGGAGTGAGATGAAGATAATTTTAAATTAACCTAAACTTTCAGGACTTAGCATAACGCCTGGCAAATAGCAGGGGCTCTACAAAGGTTAATTATTCAAGTGACTCCCAGTCACCCCAGTTAGAAACCTAGGTGTAAACATAAGAGGCAGGATCCATTTAGAGGAAGAATTGGAAGGGGTGAGGTTGATTTGTTCCTTCACTCATTAAAAATGTACATTGAGTGGCCGAGTGTGATGGCTTATGCCTGTAATATCAGCACTTTGGGAGGCCGAGGCAGCAGATCACAAGGTCAACGAGACTATCCTGGCTAACACAGTGAAACCCCGTCTCTACTAAAAATACAAAAGAAAATAAAATAAAATTAGCCGGGAATGGTGGCGGGTACCTGTAGTCCCAGCTACTTGGGAGGCAGAAGAATGACGTGAACCCGGGAGGTGGACTTTGCAGTGAGCCGAGATTGTGCCACTGCACTCCAGCCTAGGCAACAGAGCGAGACTCCATCTCAAAAAAAAAAAAAATTACATTGAGTTTCTGTTCTCTGCTGGAGATTGAGAACGGATACAGAGTTTCTTTTAAAACAAAGTAGATTACAGTATCAGAAATATTTTGAGAATTAGTAAAAAACACATATTGCTAATGCTAAGAATATTCTGATCTACAGTTGACTTCCACAAAAGCAAGAAACAAACAAAAAACAGAACCAGATAATTTTATGCTACATAATTTATTTCAAAGTACTTTATTTATTTATTTATTTTTTTACCACTCAGTTCATCTTAAAAAGTTGTCTGACTGAAATCTTGGATAATGAAAGCTAACATAAATACTGCACATACAAAAGAGGACACTCAACCAAAGGAGAAAAAAGAGAAACTCCAAAATAATTGTAAAACAATCTGATGGAAGAGAGATATGAAAAATCTTGCCATCAAATTTTCAAATGCCAGAGAGATTTCCAAATCCAACTCACCTTCCTCCTTTTCTGTTGTCACCACAGGTGGGCTGCTGGGTATTCTCAGATACCATTTGCTCCACATCAGCCCTGGATCCCAACCCTCATGAAGCCTAGGCCCCTATCACTAACTCCTTTCTCTCAATCTCTTCCTGTGATCATCCAAGTCTCTCCCATCTTGTAAAAAGGCTACCCCCTTTGCTGCCACTTTTATATCTCTGGTTTACCTTTGCATGACCAGGCTTCTTTAAAGTGTCTACAAGGCTACTCACTCATTCTCCTCCAACTACCTCCCTCCCTCCTGCTCCATCCCCACCCTTCACTCAGGGCAGTCTGTCTCCTGATTCCCTGACACCACTGAAACTGCATTTACCAGAGAGATACCAACAAAATATCTGGGTCTGACACAATAGCAATTCCTACCTTTCTTACTCAAACTTTCAATCACATTTGTCATTATTGATCACTGCCTCTTTTTGAAACGATGTTATCCTCTTGTTTTTCCTTAAATTTCCCTAATTCTTCCCTTTAAAACCTTCTCCTGAGTTTTTTTCCTTTAGTAAGCCCTCAGATCACTAGTTCCAAAGCTTTAATATGAATATAAATTGCATGGGCCTCACCATAAGAGACAATGGTTTTATAGATTTAACAAGCATCGAATTGCTTCTAAGTCAGGGGATTCCCTTGAGAATCACTGCCTTAAAGTTAGTGTTCATCAAGAATCCATCTTAAACCATGATCTGTCCTGATTCCACAACCACCCCTACTGAAATTTTCATTTACTCCTGTAGCTTTAATGCCTATCTAGACCTTGATGGCTCCCCAAACTCTGCTTTCATGCCGTAACTACTCATGGCTTCCAGAGCTGATATCCAGCTATCTACTAATTTCCCAACTTGAATACATAGATCTATATAAATCACAGCCCTCAAACTTCACATGCTCAGACTAGACTCATGATAGTCCCCTCTCAGTATGTCTTCCCTGTTTTTGTATCTAAGCAAATAGCTGGTTGCCCAGGATACAAGCCAGTGCCTCATCCCAGAGCCTTTGGTCATCAAGTGCTGTTTTCAATGAAATGTGCTGCACTCACCTCACTTCGGTGACTCAGTATATCCTTTTTTTGTGCCTAACACATGATTGTTCCTATGTATCCTTCAAGTCGTTTAGATTTCTATTCCCCTGGGGACCATTTCTCACATTGTTTAGGACCCAGCTAGGTTCTTCCATTAAATTTCATACATCAATATCATAAGATGTAATATATTTTATTGTAATTATTTATTTAGCCTTTGGCCTCCATCTCTAGATTGTCATATTATTACTGGGAGGGTTTATGTTTTACTCTTTACCATTAGTATCTTGCACCTATGCCTCATTTGATGGAAAGTAAATAATTTATTGTTGAATAAATGACTACATAATCCAACATGACAAACAAAATGCAGGCAAAAGTCCTTGCAGAAGTTTTGGCCTCTCGAATAAAAAGGCACACCCTCATCAGAAGAAAGTGGATTGTTCTTTGTCCTATCTGGAATATGAATGTGTGCTAACTCGCCAGTAATATACTTTCAAAATCTTCACAAAGTTTATTTTTAAATTTTAAGGAAATTTATCAAACATTCTAAAATTTCGACATTACATTTTCTTCCTCTCTTTCGGAATCTGGTAATTTATTTTCCTACAGGTTCAAGGACTTCTCTTTCAAAGGCTTTGTTAGTGATTCTGGAAAGGAGTTAATATGTCTCCTTTCTTCTCATAGGATACAAATGAAAATTATTCTAACATTTCTACTTTGAAGAAAAGTCTGTTAATCTTAAAAGAGAGAACTAAAGTTCAAATCAAAGAGTTGCTCTTTCTCTTTGTTATCTGTTGAAATTATCACAACAATTTCTAACTAGGGAGCTATTTCATTTGTTATACTTAACTGAAAGGAAATATTACTAATCTTTGGCGTTTTTAATCGTCTGAGCTTCTTAAATGTCTGTGTTCTTTTTCGTACACATTCTTGAAGAAATTCATTATATTTCTTTTTCTTTTGAATTTGATTTTTTCATTTCACCAAAGTCAAATATTTCCACAAGCCTTACAATGAAAATTCACCAGGACCTTGTCCTTTCTGTTTCAGTCTCCAGTTTCCAGAGGCCATAATTTTCAACAGTTTTAGTCATGCCTTATGATTTAGACTTCCATAATTTTTACTTTTATTATAATTGTTATTTCTTTTTCTATACTGTATTTTTAATGATTCCATTTTAGTATGATCCAATGACTTTCTATTGTGAAATATTTAGATTTTATGCCAAATATTATTTTTGATTGCATCAATATTAGATAATTAAATTATTATCATTTTACAAGTATTATTGAAGGTAGGCTATGAAGAATTCAACAATGCATTTTATTTCTTTTTTTTTTTACTTATTTTTACTTTTTCTGTTCAAAATACTTTTAGTTGTTATTATAGTTAATAATTTTCCATTTTTGCATATGTGATATGGTGTGTATTATACAACTATTTTCTTTTTAATAGATTATGTTTCTGTTATTTTTGCATATATCCAGCTGTAGGGGTTAAATATGCTATTTGAATTTATTACAATTCAACATAAATTGATATTCCTATCACTTCCCAGACTAAGCAAGAGGCTTAAATTCCTTAAATTCAACTATACTGCTCCTTGTGCTATTTTCATGAATTTTAAATTTATGTATATCTAAACTCCACATGATTTTCTTATTGCTATTATTGTGTACAGTAAATATTCATATAGATTTATGAAAGTATTTACCCTTTGTTTTTCTCTTTATTCTTTCTTGCATTTCTGTTTACACCTAGGTTCATTTTCCTTCTGCCTAAACAATTACTTTAGTATCACTTTTTCTGTGGGTTTGCTAACAATACATTCTGTTTTCTCTTACATGAAAATGTCCTCATTTTACTTTTATTTTTTTAAGGACCATTTAGCTGGGTATAGAATACCACTTCACCAGTTATTTTTATTTTCTTTCAGCTCTTTGTTTCCTGGCTTCCCATGTTTTAAAAGAAGTTAATTGCCAGTCTTACTATTGCTTCTTTGATAATAATGTGCCTTTTGGTTTTTATCCATCCTTGGCTTTGTCTACTCTCTAAGTATTTGTCATTGGCTTTCTGTATTTCTATTCTTATATGCCTATATATTTTTTCTTTTATATTCTTTTTGAAAGCTGTATTAGTTTGTTTCTGGTATTTATGCTTAGAGTTTATAGTGCTTTTGAAGTATGCAATTTGATATCTCTCACTAGTTTTAAACATTTTCAGTCAGTATCTTTTCAGATATTGCTTCTGTCTCATTGTTTCTTAGACTTTTGTGACTACAATAAAAAATGAATTAGATATTTCAGTATAACAAACACACACACACACACACACACAAAATACATTTCTTATTCCCTTTTCATTATTCTTTATTCTTTTTTGTCTGTGCTTTACTCTAAGTATTTCCTACAGAATCATCTTCCAGTTCATTGATCCTCTCTTCAGCTACATGCAATCTGCTTCTAAGCACATGTAATATCTTATTTTTTCTAGATAAATTTTATTTAGTACTAATTCTCTTTACTTCTAGAATTTTCATTATATTTTATTTTGATTTTGAAAATATTGGTACAAATTCTCTATTTGTTTAGTATATAATTCAGTTGCTTAAAGTCCAAGTCTATTCACTATAATAGGGATGTGTTTTTGTTGTTGTTGTTGTTGTTGTTTTGTTTTTGTCTTTATTATTGGTAGGTCTTAGATTTGTCTGAGAGCTTATTTTCCATTCCAAGAGCTGATGGGGTCTGATATTCCACCACACTTGTAAACCATTATGGGAAATCTCTGTTTAAGAATACAGAAGAGGTCACCAATTATATCAAGCCATTGTACAAATTAGAAAAGGGTTAACTTCCTGGAAGGACTCAGACTTGAGGGCTTAGACATGAGAGGTCTTAAATTAGTGAATTGATGGCTTTCTGTGAAGAATAAAGTAACTTTTCCTCTCTCACCTGACACAACTTAAAAACATGAAGCATGGTAAATACAGAGTAAACTGAATTTCAGCCTGTACTCATTCTGTCAGTGAGGTTTTTTTGTGTAAGGTGCAAACTAAGAAGCCGTTCATCATGGTCCCACATGTGGGTTGCCATAAATAAAATGTGATCCACAAAGTTTGAATGGAACCAAAGAATTTTTCAAGCCTGTTCTGAGAATATGAGGTCTGAATCTATTTAGTCTATAAAGTTTAAAATCTAATAAACATATATACAGACATACATATATCTATAGAATATAAAATTTGCTATTAAATTTTGATATAACTAACATGTAAAAAAATTACCAATGTAGTATATTAAGATATTATCAAAAACACATATAAGAGACTTTTAGAAATGTTGGCAGGGGAAACTATGAACTGATACAGGTAGTTAATATCAAAAGCTCTGCCAATTTCTTTCATTCATAGGATAGTCTCTTTTATTGCACAAATAAACACTTCCACCAAGACAATGAAGACAAAAATGACAATTATATAGGAGAGAGAAAATTACTGGAGCAGTTTTGTGGACTGGATCCAGTTATAAGTGCCCATTTACTGAAGCTTAATATAGAGCCTCTACACTGAGCTTTTTAGACAATTTATAAAAGAAAATAATAAGTGACCAAAATAAGCAGTAATGCTTCTTTTTAGGGAAATAGCAAAAAATTATCTCAATTTCTTGGTGAGTCGCTCATATATATTTATAACATATATTATGTTTATTCATCTTTTATTTTCTACTTCACTGCTTATACTGTCAGGGTATCTGACTCTGAGAGGTCCTACGAAAAATCATATAAAGTCAAGAGAAGAACAGTTTTTTGTTTGTATGTTTGTCTGTTTGTTTGTTTGAGACGGAGTCTCGCTTTGTCCCCCAGGCTGGAGTGCAGTGGCCGGATCTCGGCTCACTGCAAGCTCCGCCTCCCGGGTTCACGCCATTCTCCTGCCTCAGCCTCCCGAGTAGCTGGGACCACAGGAGCCCGCCACCTCGCCGGGCTCATTTTGTTTTTGTATTTTTAGTAGAGACAGGGTTTCAGTTTTCATACTCCAGTAAGGAGTTTCTTTAAATAGCTATTTCCTTCTATTTCTTGTCATCTTTAAGAATTGTAAAGGGTCAGTTCTGATGTCTGTTTAATCAAAACTATTTAAATAAATAGCCTTTTTTTTTTTTTTTTTTTTGACGGAGTTTGGCTCTGTCGCCCAGGCTGGAGTGCAGTGGCGTGATCTCGGTTCACTGCAAGCTCCGCCTCCCAGGTTCATGCCATTCTCCTGCCCCAGCCTCCCAAGTAGCTGGGACTACAGGCAGCTGCCACCACGCCCGGCTAATTTTTTTTTTTTTTTTTTTTTTTTTTTTTTGTATTTTTAGTAGAGATGGGGTTTCACCATGTTAGCCAGGATGGTCCCGATCTCCCGACCTCCTGATCCGCCTGCCTCGGACTCCCAAAGTGCTGGGATTGCAGGCTTGAGCCACTGCGCCTTAACATAATTTTTTAAAGGGCCATTTCAGAGGCAGTGTGGAAGCAGATGCAAGGACTGGCTGTATACTATCATTAACTTAATGGTTTAGGTGACACTTGTTTCTCTCTGCAAGTATCTGTTTTTCCTCAGATTTCACATCAGTTATGTGTCCTTCATTTCTCTGAAAAAGTTCAAGGAAAATTCTTAATTTAGATTTCATCCTGCTTTTTTCTCCTAAGTGTGGGACATTTTTAGCTTTCCTATATCTTCAAGATGAGCTGGAAGCCCTATATGCTACATATTATTTTTAACTTTTTCTCATTTGAAATATCGTAGATTTATTTCTAGTAAAATATATTAATATTTAACTCCATTTATTTAAATAGCTGCATAATATTCTGAGTATGCATATTGCCATAGTTTATTTAATCAGTCTCCTACATATAGGCATTCAGTTTTACTAAACTGTTTGTTTTTAACCATTATTACTCTTACTACTTGTTAGCACCTTTATTTTATATATGAAGCACACACATCAGGGTAATGGAAACCAACTTCCTTTTTATCTGTTTCAGGCTCCATATGCAAATGGACTGGGGCATGACTCAGTCATAGAGAACCAAACCAACTATGGCATGCAACAGATGGCAGGATTTAGAAGATTCCACTCTGTATCTCCAGCACCCAATGTAATTGGGAACACCAGTGGTTCGTGGTCCAAGAATAACGGAAATGTCTCGTGACAATTGTGAAATATTTTTGGACCATTAGAGCTTACTAAACAAATTTATTGAAACTTCGAATCTGGGCTAAAAGACAGACAAGCTTTAGAAGTTAATTTATGACTGAACAGATAATTTTAGCTTCCTGGAATATTTACATTTTAATGGTGCGGGGAGGAGAAAACTCCAGAAACATAGTGATATTCCTGAATTATAGAGCAGGGGACATGAATCTTGTCTTTCTCCTGATGGAAATATTTTACATTTTAAAGGGTTAGAGTAAGAAGCTAAGATCTTTTCCATTATGTTTCCAAAAAGGCTCTCAGAAGAGGAAGGGTGAGCAGTCATGTTTATCTTATATTTAAACATTCAGATTCACGTTTTAGGGGATTACTCACCTACAGCAAGAATCCCTTACATGTAGGATGACATCCGTCTTTTATCACGTCACCTCAAGAGAAAAAATTTGGGTGCTAGGGAATTTTGTGAGTATTTTTTACTATAAGTAAATAGCACTAATCTGTTGTGCTACAGAAAACTTGTGAGTGAATTACGAATACCATAATAAATATAAGTGTAAAAAATTTAACATACACAAACTTCAAACTACAGGAGCGAGAGAAAAAAACATATAAAGATGTTACGTTGCTGACTTTGAGGAAGTTAGGGGTCACAAGTCAAGGTATGAAGGAAACCTCTAGAAGTTGAAAATGGCAAGGAAGGTAATTTGGGGTAGCAAAGAACTGTAAAATTAAATAACTTAAACTTAATTTAAGCTTAAATCTCTTGGAACTTTAAATTATCTTGAGCCATGAAGGAATGTGGCTATGCAGCCTGAGACATGTGACATGCAGCTGCCAACTTCTGCCTTTTTTTTTTTCCATAAGTAATTAAGACCAAACACACCAGAGGCAGAACTACCTGGGGTCAAAAAGTAATAATCTTCCCTGGAATGTAGCAATCTGTAACCAACCAAACCACTGCGACACATGCACCTGGTCTTGTATGGAAAATGCTGTGATTCTGCTGAAACTTCTTTATTTCTACCTAGATAAGTGAAACCTTAACTCCTCCACTTGGGGAATGCTGAGCCCATTCATTCAGAGCCTGTGTTTCTCGTATGGCTATCCTCAAGCTCTGTGCTTGAATAAACTCTGTGCTTAATCATATGTTCTAAATCTCATTATTTAAGGTTGACAAAAGGTAAAAGAAAAACAAACGGGGGCTTTGAAAAGCTACGACATGATTCTGGGAATCCAGAAGGCCGTGTGCATGCACATTGCCATTCATGTGCATAGGGAAAACCTGAGAAGGCCCTAATCTCTCACTTCTGGCTTTGATGCTCTGTACAAGCAAGTTGCAAAGACTAACACAGAGTTGTAAACCACCTGCGGAAGCACTAAAGGCGTGCCCCAACACACAGACCCACCTCAGCAAAGATGGAGGATGCTAAAAGGAATTGAAAAGTGAGTATCATGAACAATTCTCTGCCCACAGATTGAACAACTTAGATAAAATATACCAATCCCTTGACAGACACAAACTACCAAAACTCATTCAACAAAACATAGATAACCTGAATAGTCCTATTTTTTAAGAAAATTAAGTTTACGGTTAAAAACATGCCAAAAATTTAAAAAAAAAAAAAAAAGATGGTTTTACAGCTGGATTACACTAAACGCTTAAGGAAGAAAATAATACCAATTCTCCATACTTCATTCAGAAAGTAGAATGAGAGGGAACACTTCCAAATCATCCCCAAACCAGACAAAGACATCACACACACAAAAATTACATAATCTCTCATAACTATAGATGCAAAAATCCACTAAAATGTTACCAGTTTACATTTGTAATATGTAAAAGGGTTAATACATCACAGCTTAGTTGGATTCTCACCAACCCTATGAAGTCACATTTAGCACTGAAAAAACAATCAATACAATTCACCGTATTAGTGGACTATTTAAGAGAAAACATATAATCATATTAATAGATGCAAAAAAAGCTTTTATTAAAATTAAACACCCATTCATAATAATAATTAAGTAAACCTCTCAGCAAACTAAGAATAAAAAAGAATTTTTTTCACTTCACAAAGGATATCTTCAACAACCTACATCTAACATTATATTCTATGATAAGAGACTGGATGTTCTCATCTGCCATGGAAGAATGTATGTTCTTACCACTCCTGTTCAGCATTGTACTGGAACCTAGTTAGTTCAATCAGACAAGAACACAGAAAAAGAAAGAAAAAACAAAACATACAGATCTGAAAAAAAAAAAAAAACAACTGTCTCTATTCACAGATAATATATTTGTCTATGTAAAAAGAGCCCCCCAAATCCACCCAAAAAAGCTCCTAGAACTAATAAGATTAGCAAGTTGGCAAGATGCAAGGATTCCATATTTGGAATTTAACCATATTCCTATATAAGAGCAATGAACAATTAAAATTTGAAATACAAACAAATACCACTTATAATTGCAGAAAAATAATAAAATAGGTAAAAATAAAATAAATGCAGGATCTGTCTCCTAAAAATACAAAACATTGATGAAAGAAATAGATATTATTAAATAAATAGAGATACATACCATGTTCATAGATTAGAAGACTCGGTATAATTAAATTGTTGATTCACAGAAATTTGATCTATATATTCCATGCAATCCCATTGAAAAACTCAACAAAAAAAATTTTCATAGCTTTTTACAAGTTAACTTTAACATTATATGGAGGGTCAGGTGACTTACAATATGAAAAAACAACTCTGAACAAGAATAAAGTTGAAGAACTCAAACCATCTAATTTTAAGGTGTACTATAAAAATATTGTAATAATTACACTAAAATATTGATGAAATGATAAATACATAAACTGATGGATGAAATAGAGGACCCCAAAGTAGACCCATACTGATATAATTTATTGACTTTTGATAAAAGTGCAAAGACAATTCAATGAAGAAATAATATTTTCGACAAAAGGTATTGGAACAAATTTGTATACATATGTGGAAAAGTAAAGTTTAAAAGATACATTACACTTTTTATAAAAATTAACTCAAAATGGATCATAGGCTTAAACGTAAATATATAGTAGCATAGGAGAAAATCTCTCTAATTTGGCATTTGGCAATGATTTGAGGAATATCACACTAAAAGCACAAACCAGAAAAGAAAAAACAAAATTTGATAAATTACACTTGCCCCAGATTAAACTTTTATTCTGTGAAAGACACTGTTAAGATAATAAAATGATGATTCACAGACTATTAGAAAATATTTACAAATCATTACTGATAAAGAATTGTCTTCATAATATAGTAACAGTCCTTAAAGCGCAACACTGAAAGTATCAATAAAGGCCGGGCGCGGTGGCTCAAGCTTGTAATCCCAGCACTTTGGGAGGCCGAGACGGGCGGATCACGAGGTCAGGAGATCGAGACCATCCTGGCTAACACGGTGAAACCCCGTCTCCAGTAAAAAATACAAAAAACTAGCCGGGCGTGGTGGCAGCCCCTGTAGTCCCAGCTACACGGGAGGCTGAGGCAGGAGAATGGCGTAATCCCGGGAGGCGGAGCTTGCAGTGAGGTGAGATCCGGCCACTGCCCTCCAGCCTGGGCGACAGAGCGAGACTCCCTCTCAAAAAAAAAAAAAAAAGCAATAAAAAGTGAGGAAAACATTCTGAACAGGCATTTTACTAAAGAAGGTATATGGATGGCATGTAAGCATACGAAAAGATGTTCAACATCATGAGTCATTAGGAAAAAGGAATTAAAACTATAATTTGACACCATTTGAAACCTATTGGAATGGCAAAACTAAACTAAACGATGATAGCAGCAATAGAAACCTGACAATTACTAGTGATGCAGGCAACAGGAACTCTTATTCATTTTTAAAGGCAATACAAAAGGAAATACAACCTCTTTGAAAAGTAGTTTAGCATTTTTTCTCATAAAGTTAGACATACTCTAGGACCAAGCACTTTTACTCCTATTTATTCAAACGAATTAAAAACTTATATGCACACCAAAATGTGTACATGGATGTTTATAGTAACTTTGTTCATGATATCTCAAAATGGAAAATCACCCAGATGTTAAGAGGCATAGGGATAAACACACTGTGGTCCATCTATTTTTTCTCAGCAACATAAAGGGACAAGCTATTGACTTATGCAACTGCGTGGATAAATGTTCAATGCATTTTATCAAGTGAAGGAAGCCAGACCCAGAGGCTACATATTGCATGGTTCCATTTATAAGGCATACTGGGAAAGGCAAACTATAGAGACTGTTGCCCTTTCAGTGGTTGTTAGGGTTTAGGGATTGGGGAGGAGCTGACTACTACAGAGCTTCATGGATGATGGAACTGCGCTAGGTGGTACTGGGATGGTAGATACATAACTGATTGGATCCTGGAACAGACCCATGGGACTCTACATCTTAGATAATCGCTTTAGAGAGATATGCAATGTGATATCCCAGATTGGATCCTAGAACAGAAAACAAGGACGTTAGTGAAAAAAAAAATGCTGGAAATTAAATAAAGTCTGTGATTTAGTTAATATTATTAAATTGGTGCTAATTCTTAGTTTTGCTAAATGTGCTGTCGTATAAAAGATACCACATCAGGGGTGCTGGGTATATGTCATACGAGAATTCCCTGTGAAATCTTTGCAACACACCTGTCAATCAAAAAGTACTTTCAAAATACAAAGTTAACAAATAATATGTATAGCAGAATTCCATTAAAAAAACTAAAATCATGAGCATATTTCTATAAGCACAGACAATGGTGTGAGAAAGCAGGGAAGCATAGGAACATCTCTAGGCTCTGTATTGCTTGACTTGATGCAATGCACACAAATGAATTTTCTATGAGCTAATAATCTGTATTTTTAATCTCGAGTCTACTAAGATGTAATGGTAAAAATCATAGCTCAATTATAGCATTTTGTTCAAAATCTCTGCATTAGAATTAGCTTTGACCCATCTGACTCCATTACTCACTCTTACTTGGACAAGTTTTCTAAAAAAAAAAAAAAAAAAAAAAAGCCACATTTTAATGACAATATGGTCACAAGAATAGCACATTTCTCATTTAATGTTTACATATTTGCTCTTATAGATACAATTATGTCACCAAGTGCTTCCATAAATAACACGCCAATAAGTAACACACAATCATGACACTAAGAATGCAGTACATTCGGGTTTCAGTTCTTAGGTGCAACTACCAGGAAAGGGACACAGGGTTTAATTATAATAACTAAAGAGAATATAATGTAGGAATGGAAAAGTGATATTAAGCCTGAGAAGAACTAAGTATGCTAGTGAGGAGAGGACACATGAAAGAAGGTACTCAGGCTTTGGTATTTCTCATGTTATATAGTGAGGAGTCAGAAAATGTGCACCAATTGGCTGGGCACAGTGGCTCATACCTGTAATCCCAGCACTTCTGGAAGCTGAGGCAGGCAGATCACTTGAGGTCAGGAGTTCAAGACCAGCCTGGCCACCATGGTGAAACCCAGTCTTTACTAAAAATACAAAAATTAGCTGGATGTGGTGGTGGGCGCCTGTAATCCCAGCTACTCAGGAGGCTGAGGCAGGAGAATTGCTTGAACTTGGGAGGCAGAAGTTACAGTGAGGTGAGATCAAGGCACTGCATGCAGCCTGGGTGACAGAATGAGACCTTGTTTCAAAAAAAAAAAGAAAAAAAAAGAAAAGAAAAAGAAAATGGTGTCCAAGTATAATGGGTGGAAATAAGGCTTAAGCGTATTATTTAACATTTCATAGGTGACTACCATCATGATTAAGAAACATTGAGATGAGAAAGGGGGGGTAAAATAGGCCACATTTCTCATTTTTCAGAGTAAGCTATTAGTAGATGACACTTACAGTTGATACACCAAGCATTACAAGTATTGGCTTAATACTGTAAGTAAGCACTAGAAGAACGTAAAACCAAAGCAGTCCAAAGAGATGGCTCTGAGGAGCGGGTCTGTGGGTGATATGCTTTTATTGTGTGGGCCAGTTATCAGTTGATTGCCTCTCAGCTCTAATTTCCTCCTTTATTGCCTGGTCTGTGAAAATGCATCTGAGCCCTTTGAATGTTTGTTTTTGCCAGCTAGCACAACATTAAGTTTTGTTGGTAGAGGCCTCTGGAGAGATACTACAGGAGAAAAGGGCCATGATTTCTGCTTCCACTCTACTCTCTAGCCAGCTCCTGCAGTGCCCAGAGCTTCCCAGTGCTTGGCTCCTGCAGCATACCAGCCTCTCCAGCACAATGTCCCTACAGTGCATGGTGGCCAGCAGCGCTCTATGGCTAACAGCCTTCCTGACACCTCCCTCCGGTGTGTTTGTAGAGGATTTCCTCCAGTGAGACTCTTCCCAGGGAACAGTTTTCCTTAACACCTTAGTGGGTGGGGATTTCTAGCAAGTTCCAGATAGACACCTGTTAACACCCAACCAGCAATCCCTATACCACAAATTCAGGACATTGGAAGTTCTCATTGGAAATTTGTGAAATAAGTTATATATTTAAGGTGGGGGGCCAGTGACTCACACCTGTAATCCCAGCTCTTTGGGAGACTGAAAGGGGCAGATCACTTGAGGTCAGGAGTTTGAGACTAGCCTGGCCAACATGGTAAAACCCCGTCTCTAGTAAAAATACAAAAATTAGCTGGGTGTGGTGGTGGGTGCCTGTAGTCCCAGGTACTCAGGTGGCTGAGGCAGGAGAATCACTTGAACTCAGGAGTTGGAGGTTGCAGTGAGCCAAGGTCGTGCCATACTCCAGCCTGGGCAATAGAGCGAGACTCTGTCTCCAAAGGGAAAAAAAAAAAAAAGATATATATTGAAGGTGAAAATAAGTTTTAATGTATTGGGTGGTCCTGGTGTATACCTGCTGTCCCCATGTAATTATTAGGAGCAGCTCTTCACTTCCAAGTATATCCTATTTGGGAAACTAATTATACACTTCCTCTAATTGTACTATTTGGTAAGAGTACATAGTATTCGTCTTTATCTGCAAACCTTTATTATGTTCCCATATAATCTATATGCTGGGTTCGCTTCGTTGTTGTTGTTGTTGTTGCTTCTGACTAAGAGTTTATCCCACCAAACAAATGAATGACTTTGTCTTTGGTTCCCAATATTTCTCTACAGCACACAAGTTAAGCCACCTTGCCCTATATCATGAAACTATTGCATGACAGGAACTGCCCTGTGCCCAACATCAGCGAAGTCATGCCTGGTCTCTCTCCAACCAGCTCTCAGTTCTTTGTTGCCTTATGTCTGCAGTGCTCTGCACTGGGCATGAACTCAAAGGTTGTTGCCTTGCTGTTCTTCCTGACTTCTAATACGCAACTAAAGGGCACGTTGGCAACTTCCCATATTCCTGGAAAGAGCTTAAGACTGGTTTAATGTCCCTTATCTAACTGAATAACTCCAAAACCAAGGAAAACAGTCCATAGTGGTTAACAGAGTAGACCAGAAAGATGACACTGAGATACTAACTCTAAGGCAAAGAAAACAGAATTGACAGCCAGGTGTGGTGGCTCATGCCTATAATCCCAGCACTTTGGGAGGTTGAGGCAGGCAGATCACTTGAGCTCAAGAGTTTGAAACCAGCCTGGCCATCATGGTGAAAACCCATCTGTACTAAAAATGCAAAAATTAACTGGGCATGGTGACGGGTGCCTATAATCCCAGCTACTGTGGAGGCTGAGGCAGGAGAATTGCTTAAACCTGGGAGGCGGAGGTTGCAGAGAGCTGAGATCGTGCCACTGCACTCCAGCCTGGGCGACAGAGCAAGACTCCAACTCCAAAAGGGGGGGGGGGGGGGAAAGCAAAAACGAAAACAGAGTTGGTGAGAAAGGGCAGAAGAAACGGGAGCATAGAATCATTGGGTTAAGGATGGGGAAGGATGGGGCAAAATGGGGGACATACTGTGGTTATTTATCAGGTAGCAGGGTTGAAACAAGGGATAATCAGGTAAAAGTCAAGATGAGTAACAGAGAAAACAAGTATTGGGAAATTTAGTTGGTGGCCAGGCAATTACTTTTTGTCATAAAAAGTCCTGCAAATAGTATGTAGTACAAGGAATCTAGGAATCTAGGAAGAAATGCTATTTTGTTTGTGTTAATGAGCACTGTCCAGCTATAGCTGCTGAGAAGCTCTCTCAGCTTCCTGGCCATGAGGGTAGGAGAGTGTCCGTGAAGTAGTTACACCACCTGTTGAATAAAGATGGTTGAATCTCCACAGTCAGCTCCGTCTCATTTTAGTCTGAGGAAAGTGCCTCTTCTCTTCTCTCTATGGTTTACCTGAAACCTTGAGAACAAGTCAAAGGGGCAAAAAAAGAAGACATTCAATTGCTGTGTTTTATAATTTTCCTTGACAGTTTGGTTGAGGAACATCGTATATTGCAGATTATGGGACGACCTTTTGAGACCACTTACATCCAAAGATTGAGTTGAGTGACTGCTCTTTGGAAAGGTGAGTAAGGATGGGAGTGAAGTTAGGACGCTATCCTTACGACCATTGATGACTTAAGTTGCCAGTTCCCCTCCGTTAATGACAGATCACACTTGACGACATCGTGAGGCACAGAATTCCATTTTCTGAAATTACTCAGGGCATAAATTTACCCACTTAGCACTGTCATTCTTACTTTAAATGGCCAAAAGGAAAGAAAAGTTTCTTTTTATCAGAAAACACTGAATTCGATTACGGAAAGGGAGTGAGCTTCATTCTGAGAATGCATATGTGGTTCCTGTTCAGGTTCGCCTCTGGTGCCTGGTGTCAGTCAGCCACGGTGTTGAGCACGAGGGCAATGAAACCCAGGGCAGTCAAAGAGATCTCTGCTCTTTTGCATTGGTGGCTATTGTCCAGTAAGGGCCAATCTGAGCTCTTGGATTTAGTTTAGAGAGGAGGCACATTTGCATTGGTGGCTATTGTCCAGTAAGGGCCAATCTGAGCTCCTGGATTTAGTTTAGAGAGGAGGCACTGCATGCGTAGAGGCCAGATAATGACACATTCACTCGCTCAAACTTGCAGCTGGCTCAAGATTTTTAAATGAAATTTCAATGAAAATGTTGGTTTGGTGTTTTCATGGATTCAGGCAGGGAGTAATCGCTTCTGTCCAGTTAAGAGAATAAATGGGATGTGTGTTTACCCAAATCAATAACAGCAACTGTAATTTTAAATCTTTGAAAATATTTATCCTGATAATATTAGAGACTGCAGAGGTGTGAGTTGAAAAGTAAATTATATAAAAATGGATAACATGCATCAGATATCCATGTTGGGAAAAAATCCCATGTATAATTTTTTCTTAACCTATTCAAAATATCTTAAACAAGGGTTTACAATTACTGGTTCAGAAGCTTCCCCTGCCTTCCTTCCACCCAAAAACTTACAGAAAAGCAAAACTTTACTAACACAAATAAGAGCTCTGAACAACATTTGAATTCCCATCACACCACACCTGGTAAGAATCAGTCTACCACAGCGTCATCAATCATGCTGAGGCTGTCAGTTTTGACATGCTTTAAGTCTACGTTGTGTGCTTAATGACTACATGACAGAAAATGTAAACAGATACCACAAATACAGGTATTCAGTACATATATGTATGCGTATGTTTGCATTTGAAATATTTGGTATAAAGAAGTCCAAAAAATTACAGCACACAAAACTGTCCATTAAAACCCACACATGCACACATGAATGCATGCCTGCCTCTAAGAACAAGAATCAGAAAACAACAAACAGAACAAACAAAAACAACCAATTTCTCACACAAAATCACAAAGCTCATTCAAATAATTTACCCAAAGCAAAACGAAGTAGATCAAGTAACTGATATCAATGTATACCCACTGATTATATTCTTATTAGTCAGCTCCTTCACCCTTCATGGTGACACATCAAATTGTGACTTACTAATAGGCATTCAGAAATAGCTGGCGAGCCCAGCACAAGCCCTGTATTAATAATTCATCAGGTGCAAAAAACATGATGGTGAAGTACTTGAATATTTGAAAGCCCATGTGCATTTTTGGTTCAAACACCACCACCACCAATGACAACAAACTCAGATTCTAATTTTATTATTAGCAGATTGCTCATTTTAATTGATTTTAGGAGAAATTTTATTCTTTTGACAGTTTAATATTCTTTTTTTTTTTTTTTTTTTTTGAGACGGAGTCTCACTATGTCGCCCAGGGTGGAGTGCAGTGGCCGGATCTCAGCTCACTGCAAGCTCCGCCTCCCGGGTTTTTACACCATTCTCCTGCCTCAGCCTCCCGAGTAGCCGGGACTACAGGCGCCCGCCACCTCGCCCGGCTAGTTTTTTGTATTTTTTAGTAGAGACAGGGTTTCACCGTGTTAGCCAGGATGGTCTCGAACTCCTGACCTCGTGATCCGCCCGTCTCGGCCTCCCAAAGTGCTGGGATTACAGGCTTGAGCCACCGCGCCCGGCCGACAGTTTAATATTCTTATAGCATACCACGATTATTGAGTTTAGCAATTTTCTCATATTTCAGAAAAAGGTATCATTTGATGTTTTGCAAAGTGCCTATTTTGAGGGCTCAGTTACATATTTATACCTGCAAAACCCTCTGATTCTCTTTTCCCATCCTGTACAACATTTCCTCCTCCCAATCAGGGGTACAGATGTAAGAAAATTTGGAATGCTAAATGCAGAACAACAAAAATAAAAATTCAAGAATTAAAGCTCCAAATTGAACCATTCTCTTCCACAAAAGTCACAGAACCTGTTTTGCTGCCAATCCATCATTTTGAACTTTGAAATATAAGGTAAAGTTCAACTATTTTCTTTTATTTTTGATTTCATTTTCTTATCTCTAACTTAGTAGATTCAAGTGTAACAGTTTCTGTAAAACTGAATCATAGCATGAAATACAGTATTCAAGTTTATTGAAACATTCTCAGGATGTCAGACTTATTTAATAGTAAAATTATATCAATTTAAAAAGCATTGGAAATGCAAGAGGAAGATTATGTATACACACACACTCACACACACACACATTTCCGCATGTGTGAAGAAAAGTTTTCATTTCTATGTAATTTTTTGTTACCAAATCAGAATGGTAGACTCTGCTATTAATTTTGCACTGTCAAATAATTTGTCTCAAGCAAGACTTCTTAAAGTTCTGGAATAACCAACCTATCTGGCCATCTGCTTGACTTAGTCTATACTTTGTCAGATCTCCACATGGACATAATATATAGCAACAAATATTTCCTCCATGAAAGCCTAGTTTCAAGGGATAATTTATATGTATCCAGATAAAAATAATAAAATACTCTCTCAACTCTTTTCATGCTTCAAAAAATTAAGAAAAGAGTAAGCAAAAGTGGTAAAAGGAGAAAGTATGTGAAAAACAATCTGTAGCTAGACGTCTTTAGAAACGGTATATTACTTTACATTTTAGATGTGTTTTATATTTTAGCAGATGTTTAATTCCTAGAAGGATATTAGGTATGTTAGATATCCAGCTTTATAAAGAAATCCTAATGACAACAAAATGTTGCTATGAAATGATTATCTTGTGTTCCCCCCGAAAATAGTATTTTATTTTGCTTTTTCAGAAAATATAGACCTGGCATCTGGTTAGGTAACTATTTGAAACTAAACAGTTCCACATGGGGTCTAGCTTCCTGCTAATGCTCACATTCATTCAAAGTCTAGTTTCTCATTTAGGACGAATCCTTCTCATTGCCTCATTACTTGATCTAACAATGGCAGTGAGCCACAGGGACCCCCTCCCCACAAAAAGACACATCTTTCCATTTTCGTTTAAAACAACAGAATATATTACAAGTTAAAATTCACAAGGCAACTTCAGTGTAGAAGGGGAAACAGCATGCATCTGGCCCGGCGAGCTGTTTTTTTTTTTTTTTCCAAAGGTTATCGGCAATCACTGCTTTCAAAGCCGTTTTCACTGCATTTCAGATGCCAGAATATACTTCGTACAGTATTAATAAAGGGTTGCACTAGAATTAATGAAAAGTTTCCATGTTCACATATAATAAAAAGTACCTAATTAAAGGCATGGTTAAGCCAGAAGTCCAGATATTGTCTTTTATATTAATATCTATTATATTTTAGCATTTACTATGAGCCTCTTCAACTGACTGATGCCTGAAGGGAGAACTAAGAAATCGCTCAGCTGGTGGCTGGCACTGGTCTTGAAGAAAGCTAGTAAGGAACACTTTGCAGCCTTTCAGAGTTTCTCCACCAGCTGTCACCAGCTATGGGTGCTGAAAAGATCCTGTCACTTCATCCAAAGGGATTTACTTGGTCAGAAGGAAAATTTAAATACAAAGCATGCAGCTAAGAAGCCAGTGAAAAGGATTATGAGCATACAAGAGCACATGTGTATACGACACTAATACATCTTTAGGAAATTTCAGATCCCCAAGGCCAGGATTACTGCCAGGGGCAGGGTGGTGGACCTATGCAGCGACATTTACCACTAGTGTTATTATCTTCCAACTATTCAATGCAACTTTATAGGTCTTTCACTGAGGCCATTAAAAAAGAAGAAAAAGAAAAGAAAAACTGCCATCCCCTCAATGGAGAGCAATAATTCAGGTTTTCTTATTGTTGGGAGTCACCTGCATGCAAAGTACCCTGTTGCCTTGTGTACGTGGTCTCATTTTCTTGCCCTTGTCCAAATTTACCAATGGCATGCATCTGATTGTTTAAGGATGGTAAAAGCAAATCAAGGTATGAGAATTTTTAGGCTCACCGCTCTGCACACCAAGAGACTGAGGGGCTCATCCAAAACAAGACAGCAGGTCACCGAAATGGCCACAGCCAGGTGGCCGGGGAGGAGGTGCTTGGGGAGGAGGTGGTGTTGAAAAGCCGGCCCCCCTTTGCAGGATAGTCAAGGACAAGGTTAAAAGTCCCTACCAAGAGTGAGGAAGTGGGAGGAAGAAGCCTACAGAACTGAGGATGCAAAAAAAAAAAAAAAAGAAAAGCTAAAGTTAAAGTTCATTTTATCGAAAGAAGAAGAAAAAAAAAAACACAGTTCAAGTGTGGGCACCCAACATTAAAAGTGCGTATTTCCTTGTGCCAAGTGGCAAGGCAGTTGTATCCAATTCATGATAGCAGCAGGTGGCTCGGACAAAGCCTACCCCTCAGAGGAAATTTATACAGCCTCTGGAGCACATTGTTAGCTCCAGGAACGCAGGAAAGGGAGCATTACATAGCCAGCCAGCTGTGTAATTGCCACCAAGGCAGAATCTTGGCACAGGGCAGTGGAAGTTCTCACCCAAGGTGTGGTTTACATACTTTAACCTGGTTTGGCCTCAAGATGAGGCCACATAATTGTTAAGTGTCTTAGTTTCAGAGGAGAAGACAACCTTGCAGTAGCGACAGAAGTGATGGAATATTGTACACAAGAGAGGAATTCACAGATGGCAAGAAAATTCCCACTCTCAACGATATAGACTGAGAAAAGAGAAGACCTGAGGTAAAGCTGCTTTGTGCAGATTTTAGGAGAAATTTGTCAGAAGCTATCATTAGAAGCATTGGTAAAAAGGAGCAAACTGTCTGTAAGTGCAGTACAAGTTGAAGAGTCTGCCTTTAGATGTCACTACAACCTCACTACTGCATTTCCAAAATTCCCGTAAAGAATCAGAATAGTTCGACTCCAGCCCATGTACACTGTCCACAGTTCCAGGAGATACTGCATAAGGGTCTTTAAATTTCTTCACAGAGGCTATCATGTGGTGGCCCAGCAAAGCTGATTAGGGATGCAGCTTGACTCTGCTACAGCCTTTCTGCCACCTCCAAGCTGTTTCCACAGTCACCTTATTCACTGCAGAGGCAGGCCCCCTAGCAAGGCTGGAACACAACAAATGCAGATGAGATGTGCCCTCCCCGACTTAAACGGGATGGCAATACTAAGGAACAGCTTTATGTGCACCCACAGTGATTGATACTTCCTCTCTTTCTCCGAGGGGCTGAATTCTAATACACTCTTCTAAAACTAACATTTCTTATGTAGAAATATGGCTTTGTTTTGTTTTTGCTTTTATCCTAGAGGATATCTATCTGAGGATATTTTATCTATCACATAGATAGATGATTGATAGGTAGGTAGGTAGGTAGGTAGATAGATAGATAGATAGATAGATAGATAGATAGATAGATAGATAGACAGACATAGACAGCACATTTAAGGAATAATAGCATAGCACTTCCAGATTCCTACAAATCCAAAAGGGTCATTTTTTTTTAACAAATTCACAACAGTTTCTTAGAAAAAAAATAAGCCAACAGAAATTGACCCACATCATCTCAGACTTATTTTGCCTACTTAAAAGAGGTATTTCTTTCTGTGGCAATGTGACATTTGTGCTTGAATTATTTTTCCACAGGAAGGCATGGCAAATGCTCATAATTTAAGAGCCATGTATCCAAGGAAGTCCAACCAACTATTAGACAAAAAACTCACTCTGATAACTGGCATCCAATCTAAAATCTGGGAAAAACTTAGACAAATCAAATATCCAGTGAAACATTACCAAATGCTGCACGACGCAACTGCCTATACATCTCTAATCAGTATTCATTTCCTGTCCTTAAAATAAACAGAAAACAGATTTCTCCATTTTCCCTAAAATCAATCTTTTGCAGTATCTGTCAGTTGCTTTCACCCAATTAGTATTCTACATTCATTTATTTTCTTTGTAAGTTAATTTTTTTTAACATACCTTGGCATGGGTGTTTCATTCAATACTTGTAAATGAAATGACAGAAAAACACTGTGTTCCTTAAGGCCCTCAAACTTGTAACTTTGTTAATGAATTGAGATGAATCAAAGACACCTTATTAATTATTGCTTGCCTGGTAGGTTAAGCTTTGGCTTTTCACCTCACTGGCCCAGAGAACAAGATTGCCTTTGGCCATGTCCGAGGGGCTCATTAAGGCATCTCTGGGGAATGAGAAGAAATTGTTAGTGAAAAGCAATGGTCAGTTTCTCTTCCAGAGACCCAGCAGGGAAAGGAAGCCCTCATCACAGAACTAACAAGCCTGTGTGTACTACACCTGTAATCAAACTGGCCTGAAAATGCCTAGAGACCACTGTGCTGTCTGCGATTTGGAAAGTTATCTGAAAATGCTGAATCCAATCCATAATTGGTGTGTGCACGCAATTATAATCCTCCAGATAGCTCAAAAATGTTGCAGTTACAAGCCTCAAGGAGTGGTAAACTTTAACATGCATGGCATAAACTAAGATATTTGATATAATAGAAGAGAAAACTATTCTGGCAGCAGAAAAGTAATTGAATGTGCCTGTTTTTTCTTAATGAGCATAATTATATACAGCTTTTTGACAGCTAGTAGACTACAATACAGCCAATATTATAGAACATATATTTCAAGTCATTTATATTGTACACATTTCTATATGTCCATAATTTCTATTCTGCATGAAGTGGAGAGATGTCTGCTAAGTGAGGTGAATCATGGCATTCATTGGAAACAGAGACGTGTGTTCCTGCAAGTTTGGAAGGATTGGGGATTGGGAATTCTAGCAATGGAGTCATAATTACCAGCTACTTCATTCGCTCACTCATTGTATTAAAAATATTTGTAAAACTTTCAAAATGGCATGTCCCCCAAGATGGTTCCGTAATGAGGCTGCAGAGGCCATGAGCTGATGTGTTGGGTGCACCAACGGAGGTCAGTCAACAACGTTTATTGATTGCTCACTGTGGGCTGAATGCTAGGCTAGGCCAACCTGCTTGTGCAGCACGAAGTGGTATTGGATGTCAATGAAATGGAAGCCCTGAAATGTCACCAGTCCTTTTTGCTGAGACTGTCACTATACTGAATATCTCCCTGAACATATTGGATCAAATACATTGGAAAAGAGAGGACATGGCTCCCTATGCATATTGCCATGTATATACATTTTTCTTAAAGCAAAATCTCCAAAACTTCTTTCTCAAGGTCGGTGAAGAATAATACTCTTAATGGTGATGATGCTGAGAAAAACGGTGTCTAGCTGCAAAGCAGGCCTAGAAAAGTTTCTGGTTTGCTCAGCCCAGACTGGACTTCTTGATTTTCAAACGTTCCTTGTCATTATAGTGGGAGAAAAATACAGCATGATTATAGATTAAAATCATAGGAACACAAGATCTTCTCATTATTAAAGTATATCCCTAAATATTTACACATTTGGTTAAATTAAAATTTTATGTATTTATCTTGAAAGTTGAGTTCAAAATGAAAGCAAAACCCTTGAATTTAAATTAGTGAGAGTTATAAAACAATCCCATTAGCCGATAAATGTCAATGTTTTTTTTTTCTATAACTCCTCTCCTTAAATACTGTTTATCATTTGAAATTAATACCTAACTTCATTAGCCTAAGGAAAAAGCATGCCATGCAAAGTTTGAATGGATTCAATAAGTTATATTAACAAAACACGCAGATCTACAGATTATTTTTAAAATTCTAAGTTTGGAACTTGTAATGTTTCACAAGGTAGTCAAACAATCCGACGAATTAATTGTGTTATTTTTTCTAAAAAATCAGGTATGCAATCTGAGCTTGCAGACAAATTGTAATAGTAAGAAGTAAAATCTATTCAAGTTTTCAATTCAAATATGTGGATCTTCTCAAGCCATCAGTCTGACAAACCTAATAAAATAATAATAAAACTCTTAATATTAGATTTGGAAGTATTGAGATAGGACCCGTTACATATAAAATACAAATGGGAAATACATATGCTTGAGGAAACTTCTGGTCAATACACAATTCTTATGAAATGAAATTCATGCAACTTTTTAGAAATTTGCTTATACCAGTGATCCTCAGGGTTTATTATTTGTTTTATTATGACCCCTAAAGAGCCTTTGCAGATATTTTATTTCTAGTTATTTCCCTCCCCATGAAATTGTATTAGTTCAGATATATTGTGTATCCGTTGATGTACTGTAGTCCTTTAGAGAGCCATAAAAGGTTTTAATAGCTAAGAATTTTTGCAGCCCCCCCATCCCCAAGAATCAATTTCACCCCCTTGGGGGCGATATTGTCTCTGTTGAGAATACATAGCCTTCACTAATTCTAATTTCCAGACGGGATGGATATGTTTTCTGTAATAATCTCATCCTTTTTTTCTCTTATCAATATATCATTGCTAAATGATAAGCAGGGGAACTTTGCAAACTGTTTTTGCAGCTCTCAGAAGGGAAAGTGGCATGAAGGAATGAGAGAAATCAATCTGGGGGATCGTGTGGCAGATGCAGGTTCATTCTATATGTGCATCCAAGAGCAGATTCTGAAAGCAGCACCTCTAATTTGAGATACGGCACATACATTGCAGCAACAGTGCATGTCAGCGGCGCAAATAAACAAACACCCGCCCACGCCATCCTGGCTGGTCACTTGACCTGCAAGGCTGCGTTCCAGCCTGTGGGCCGCATTCGGAAGTCAAGCAGGTGACGAGCGGTGAGAGCGCTTTTGATGTTGTCAGCTCCCTTTGCCACCCAACTTTCTTCCCCTCCAAAACCTCTTAGCAAACTTCAAAGGCCTCCTTGCTTCTTGCCTTAATCCAGTGCACTGAGACCTCTAGTTCAAAGAACTTTCCTTAAACCCTCTTCTTAAACGGCAACCCAAACTTTTTTTCTTTCCTTTCCACAAAGTAGCAATTACAGCTCCGTTGCGTGGCGATTGGGCTCGGCCGATCCGCTCCTGCTATTAATTAATCTCACAAAGGGGGCTGATTTCCTGGCATTCAAATTGACAAGAGACCAGAGAACAGAAAACCCTTTCAAGCAGTTTCAGCTCACCGAGGGGAAGAGGTATCAGAGGAGAGAACCCCACAGTATTTGAGGCGGAGGGCACATTTGATACTCCCTGTACATTCTGCTGATTGAATGATTTTTGTTCACGGAGAGCTCTTTACTAATCTTTTACCTGCAAAGACTTAAACAGACGGCAATGCAGCAGAAATGTAGCTAAATTTTTGACAGAGGAGGTTTACAGGAGCCGCTTCCCGATCTCAGCCTACCGAATGCATCTTCTTGAATATCACACTTCACTTTAAAACAGAAAGTGTTCACTTTACTCACACAGAAAAGCCCTTGGAAGAGGAGGAGATGAAGAGAGGCAAGAAAGCAGCATAACAGACAAGAGATTAAAGCTTTTTATTCAGTATCTCTTTCGTATTCAAATTGTGCTAAGGGCTCTGTGAAAGTTAGAAGCGAGCTTGTTCAGGAGGGCTTCTAAAGTGTGTACATGGATTTCATGGGAATAGAAAAGAAGCCACAGCCTGGGTAATGAAAGAAAGATAAGATGTCCTATATAAAACAACTCAAGAGTGGTTCAATTACTTCAGCAAACCATCAAGGCGAGCTTTGAAGATTTGAGAAAACACTGTTAAAATTTAACAAAAAACTCATGTTGCAGGTTTTGTACCAATAAATGTTTGTATACTCTGTGAATTGCTTAAGTTATATTCCCCTACGTGAATATTGTTTACTTCTTTGGTTTGGGGGTGGAGGGGACCAGTGCATTTTGACGACACCAGCTATAGAAAGGGAAAGTCCTTTATCAAAGAAAAAGGAAAAAAAATACTCAGAATTATTTAGAGTCAGAGATTCAAAAAACCAGGTGTCTTTGATTAAATGAAAATATGCTTGTGAATCAGTGGTCTCTCAATGCAGTTTTAGTTAACATTGAGTGGCTGTGTCTTAACACAGATATAATGCATACAATGAAACCAAGTCTTTATTAGAGAAAAGGGCTTTTTTTACCTGCCTACATCTGTAAGGTTGAAAATGCTTTTGTCAAACGAAAGCAAAAAAGCTTCTTCTTGTGTGTGGAACAAGATAAGAAGGAGTCTTAAATGTTGTTTACAGAGGAAACTAAACAGTTATGGTCTTCAAAATTCTTCAAACCTCAGTCACATTTAACAGGGCATTGCCATTCGTTTTGCAATGTGGATGCATCCTCTAATACATCTCTTTCTTTTGTTAACATGAGCAGTTGCCTTATTTGATATTCAACCCCACCATGATCTTATCTGTATCATGATATTGAATCAACTTGGGACTTTTTTTAGGGTTTCTTTCTGTTTCTTTTCTTGGTGGCATCTTTGTGCCTTTATTGACTGTTCTTCATAACTCCAATCAGAAATGCAATAAAACTTACAGCTCATGGAAAATTCTTGGAGAGAATGTTCCAAAAGCATCTTAAATAATTTTGAACAGTGTATACTTTAGTCTGTCTTAAAGTTTGGTCCAAAAAAGTATTAAAAATAAGCTCGAACACGGATCTCACATGCAGTTCAAAAATTAATATGGAAATTTTCATTTTTAAATCAAAGGCTCTTTTAAAAGGTAATTAAACTTATCTCAAATCATCTATCAAATGTTATGTTTTCAATTACATTAGGGGAGGGTTTCTGACTCCCGTCAAACACAACAGATCTTGTGTAACTAAAGTCAATATTATAGAACTAAATTCATGGTGCAAGCCTGTGAAATGTAGAACGCATTTAAATTTTACATTTTACACCATTGCAATTAATTTTTAAAAAATTTTTGTAAAGTCTATATGACCCAGAGTCTATATACGTAAGCTACATTTACTTTTATGTCTTTAACTGGAAAAAGAAATGTCATCCTCAAAAGTAGAGCCACATGACCAACTGTTAACTTAAAAAATAAAGATAGCAAATTTAATTTTAAAAAGGAAAACAGTAGCTTTATGATAAAGATACCCTTGTGTAATTGGAGACCTTGGAAACCAGGAAGCCTCTGTGACCCATGACCCCAGCTGAGTCCGGCACAGTATTGAAGAGTCACCGGAGCGGGAACAGGTGGTAGTCTGCAGGTGGCAGGGGGCACACAGGTCCTGCACACTGATCTTAGGGTTTCTTAACTCTGAGTTTAGACCATGAATTCACTACTGCAATTGTGTGAGTGTTTCCCTTGGCCAAAGCCTTGGCCTTCCCAAGTGAGCAGAGCAGGAGAGGTTCTGAAGACAGATGCAAAGGATGCTGGAGGCAGGAGCAGCAGGCAGAAACAATTAGCACCTCGTGTTATTAAGGCCAGTTTCTGTAGTCACACACTCTACAGAGGCCGGTCTCCAAAGCCCTGGAAGTGTGTGTCTGTGTTTGGGTAGGGGAGGTGTAGAAAGAGCTGAGACAGATCAGGAAACAGAGACAGAGAGGTAGAAAGGAAAGACACTGAGATCAAAAAAAGAGAGAGCAGAAACAGAATAAAGGTAAGCTTCTACTTTCTGCATTTTCATTCATTTGCTTAGATTTGGTCTCCTCTCTGAAACAAGAACCCCATATCATTCTCTTTGTCAGCACCCACATCAACATTAACTGGTGTTCTTAAGAAGCATAGAAGATTTGTCAAAAAATAAACGATAAAAAAGATAAAGCGGCCCTCAACAGAGCACAATACTCACAGAGTTTAAACTTATCCTTTTTGATGATATTATTATATATGAAAAATATTTTGGAAAAATAATTAGATGCAGAGCAGGTTTTTGTTCCTGTAATTGTCATATGGTTGTAAACTCAATGAGTTTTAAATATGAAACTTTCCTGGCAACTCTAATCACTATCAACAACCTACCCACAAAGGTGCATTATTATGAATACATGCTGCTAAATGTATCCACAACAGCCAGGCCTGAATACTACAGTCTGTTCACCAGTTGCATAATCAATATTAAATGCTGTATGATCAAATCGACTGCAATACTCAGTGCTACAGAGAGGACTAAACTGAAAGAAATGACTGGGCTGTAATCCAGGGCTGCAGTAGCCATAGAAGATAATAATAAAAAAGTAACTTGAGAAGATAGGGTAATATATTTTCCCACTGAGAAATCAAGCTGTAATCAGATTGTACAGTGAATTAAGGAATTCGCAGAATCTTTTGTGCAACAATAAAATAAAATCAATTTTAAATATTACTTATCAAAGGCCCATCTTTTAGCTTATGCATTTAGAGAAAAAGTCTAGGCTTGGAGAAGATGAATAATAGTTCTCCTAGACACAGCAACTCTGGAAGTTGAATTCTAACAAGAAGTTACCCCCTTGCTAAGAAGCATAACCACGTATTTCTTTTTCTTGCTTAATTTTGTGCAAAACTCTCACTTTCTATCTCTTTTGCTGTCTCTATATCCCTTACACTTTCTCTCTCTCTCTCTCTCTCTCTCACACACACACACACACACACACACACACACACAATCATCTGAGAAACTGCAGTACAGGTATTCTGTCAATTAGAGTTTTTGACTATTCCTCCTGTTTAGACTTAAATGTATCCAAATCTGTCCACATATTATTGAAAGAATCAAAAGAGCAGTGATAGGTAATGTTGAAACCTGCGGGGCATATCCCTACAAATATGGAAGGATTTAGATTTGAGAGGGGGCTATCATCTTACTGAATAAATAAGTGATATCTTGAGTTCATTTTAAAAAGAGATATGTAACTTCATTGTTTATGAGAAGTCTACTTTAAGAGCTAAATTGATTCTAGACTCTGCCCATCAAATCTTTAGAATGTGAAATACCTATTTTTCCAAAGTAAGAATATACGTCGAAATCAATAAATACAAAATTGAGTAGGCATTCTCAATTATTGTTAGATTAGCATGGGTATATTATAGAGAGGATAAACATTAAAAGGGAGACTGCAGTAGGAACTTTTTTTCCTAAAAACAAAAAATAATTAAATCTTATTCCTTTCTTCAGTAAGCAGCTATCTAAACCATTAATTGCACAAAAGTCTTCTGTGTAGGTATTAAGGCAATCTTTGTGCTTTTGAATGGGAAGTAAAGAAGAGTACTAAAGCATCCTAATGGATACCATTAGATCTTTACATTACAGAGATACAATCTTGCACTTTTTTAGTAAAGGCTTAGTTTTTAAAAGACAAAATTATAATATTCAAGTTTGTTTTAAAAAATCACTCTGAAGGATTTCTAATTTACTTACAAATGGATTTCTAACTTCACTTACAAATGGATTAAAAGGGAAACTAAGTATTTTACAATTGTTAAAAGAATGTGATAGATTCTCTGGCAAGTGTCTTGAAATTCTTATCCTTAATTTATTGATGAATCTTGATTCAGCTTGATTGTGTCCTTATAAGCTTGGAGTGAATTTAATTTTTATTGGGAAACATTGCTGCAAGGTCTCTAAAACACATGCCAGTGTAGCCCCTAACATGAAAGGGCACTGGCCCTTTCTACTATTAACCCCAGGATAAAGCTGAAAGAACAAATTTTTCATTGAAACACAGTAACAATGTAAAGACCACCAGGAAATTCAACTTAAATCTGAGCAAACACTTATGACCAAAAGTATTGGAAGGACCTCCCACTGCCACTTCCAGAATGGAATCATCCTGTAGGCAGGGGCTTCATTCTCTTCACAACAGATTTTCCAGAGCGTAGAAGAATGGCTGGACTTAGCAAATGCTCAATAACTACTTGATGCATAAAATCTAAGGGGTGTTTGTACCCATGCATGTAGATTTGTCTGATTCAGAATGTGACATTAGTAAAGTGAGGCTAACATGTTACATTTTCATCCCCTTTCCCAGTAGATTTACTAGACAGCGTGGCTTACGTCATTTCTTCAAGGAGATACCAACTTAGGAACAACTCAATAATACCTTATCCCCCGACATGGGGGAAATAATTGGCTATGGAAACCAGTGATGGCTAGCATGTTCTTCTTGCTGAAGACATATTATCCTGAAAATGTGCACACTTTCGTTTTAAACTGGGAGAATCTGGAGCTTCATTTCAAACCATAATGCTTTCTACCTTACAAGTAAGTCACAAAAATAACTAATGTTTGAAGTAAGGTAAATGGAAGCACACTGGGTTTCTTATACTCATGGAACTGTGGAAATGCACAGAGGAATTTTTTATACCATACATAGGGTGGTGGCCACTTGACACCAACTTCTTAAAGCAATGGCAGTTTTAAATAAGGGCAAACAAAAAAATGTCAGTCCTACCCCTGAGATTTGGCACGGGTGGGTCACTTGTATACTCAAACTATATGTTTCAGAAATATAATTTTCCAATATGGTAGGGAAGTATTTGAGTTCAGAAATCTACATGAGATGTTTCTACATATCTTTATCATATACAAGGATAAAATTGAATACACAGATATCTCTACAAGTATTTTGGCCTTTTTCATTTGCAGCAGATTTGTGATTTTGTAGGTACAAAAAAGGGAATATAAATAAAATTTTCTTTACCATTTTTACACAGGTCTTATTTATCATAAGATTTAGCTGAGTTACTTAGAAAAATAAAAATTGAATAATGCAAAATAGAAAACACTTTAAAAGTTAGTTGTAAATTTTTAAGAAGCAGACAAGAATGCTGCTTCATAGAAACTTTACCTTTGTATTGAGGTTGTTATTCATTATAGACATGGCTTTTATAGACACTGTCTTTTGCATTTAAGTACAAGAAGATGTAGAGTAATCAGAATAATTAAGGTCATTTTAACAACACCAAAAAACCCATTTATTTGATATCTCAAATTTGGTTTGTTTGAGTGTTTTTGTTTTTCCATTATTAAACAAATTTGATATATTTTTTAAATTGTTAACTATAGAATACATTTTAATTAACATTTCACGACATATACTTGCGAGGCGTAGAAATCTTATAGTATCATTTCCTGTCTTAGAAGCAATATAAGAAAATTATGAAATGGAGATTTTGAAGTCAAATTTTTCGTATATTTCCAAAGATCATTTATAAAATGTAGATCTGCATGGAACAATGCTCAGTTTCCACTTGGATATAAATGGTGCTGGTTCAGTAAAAGTTAATTTGAAAGTTTAAAAGGGGATATGTTTCAAAGTGCTTGCAAAAGAAAACTGGGAAAAAAGTAAATGTTAAGTTATTCAATAAATTAGTAAAAAGTATCACTATGGAAACCTTTCAGCAGCCAGCAGAGAGAACTGTGTCCTGCATGGTTCCCTTCTGGGCACTCAGCTGTAGGCTGTAAGTTTCAGGTGTGGGGTCTGGTAGTCCCAGGGCCTTTAGCTTTGACTTGATTAACCCATCATTTGGTGTCTCTTTTGCAATACTGCCGATCAATGTGTGAAGTCCTCAGCTCCTCTTTTGATGACATCGAAAAGCCATTTATGGATCACAAAGCTATGCCAGTTCTAGAGTAGGTTTCAGCACTTTAGGCCCAATTCAGTAGTGGCTCTATTATTATATTTGGTGGTTAAAGGTTACCAAGGAGACATTGTTTTTTAGCTGGTTCAATGACTTTGATGCTATTATTTATTACTTGAAAGAACATGTTTTTGTTACAGATATGTGTTTTGGAAAAAATGACTGCAATTTCATGGTATTGTGATTTACAGAGTATAATTTCAGCATGAACTTGTATAGTCCCTTAGCTTGGTCAACCATAGCATTTATTTTCTGATGATTTAAATTATTTGTTTATGGAGAACATATTTACTGACTTAAACTTTTTTAAAATTATACTTTAAGTACTGAGATATATGTGCAGAAAGTGCAGGTTTGTTACATAGGTACACACGTGCCATGATGGTTTGCTGCACCCATCAACTCATCACCTATATTAGGTATTTCTCCTAATTCTATCCCTCCCCTAGCCCTCCACCCCTTGAACAGACCCGATGTGTGATGTTCCTCTCCCTGTTTCCCCGTGTTCTCATTGCCCAACTCCCACATATGAGTGAGAACATGCTGTGTTCGGTTTTCTGTTCCTGTGTTAGTTTGCTGAGAATGATGGTTTCCAGCTTCATCCATATCCCTGCAAAGAATGTGAACTCATCCTTTTTTATGGCTGCATAGTATTCAATGGTGTATATGTGCCACATTTTCTTTACCCAGTCTATCATTGATGGGCATTTGAGTTGGTTCCAAGTCTTTGCTATTATGAACAGTGCCACAATAAACATATGTGTGCCTGTGTCTTAATAGTAAAATGATTTATAATCCTTTGGGCATATAGCCAGTAATGAGATTGCTGGGTCAAGTGGTATTTCTGATTCTAGATCCTTGAGGAATTGCCACACTGTCTTCCACAATGGTTGAACTAATTTACACTCCCACCAACAGTGTAAAAACATTCCTATTTTTGCACATCCTCTCCAGCATCTGTTGTTTCCTGACTTTTTAACGATCACCATTCTAACTGGCATGAGATGGTGTCTCACTGTGGTTTTGATTTGCATTTCTCTAAGGACCAGTGATGATGAGCATTTTTCATGTTTTTTGGCCACATAAATGTCTTCTTTTGAGAATGTCTGTTCATATCCTTTGCCCACTTTTTCATGGGGTTGTTTTTTTCTTGTAAATTTGTTTAAGTTGCTTGTAGATTCTGGATATTAGTGCTTTGTCAGATGGATAGATGGCAAACATTTTCTCCCATTCTGTAGGCTGCCTGTTCACTCTGATGATAGTTTCCTTTGCTGTGCAGAAGCTCTTTAGTTTAATTACATCTTATTTGTCTATTTTGGCTTTTGTTGTCATTGCTTTTGGTGTTTTAGTCATGAAGTCCTTGCCCATGCCTATGTCCTGAATGGTATTGCCTAGGTTTTCTTCTAGAGTTTTTATGGCTTTAGGTCTGACATTTAAGTCTTTAATTCATCTTGAGTTAATTTTTGTATAAAGTGTAAGGAAGGGGTCTAGTTTCAGTTTTCTGCATATGGCTAGCCAATTTTCCCAACACAATTTATTAAATAGGAAATCCTTTCCCCATTGCCTGTTTTTATCAGGTTTGTCAAAGATCAGATGGTTCTAGATGTGTGGAGTTACTTCTGAGCTCTCTGTTCTGTTCCATTGGTCTATAAATCTGTTTTGGTACCAGTACCATGCTGTTTTGGTTACTGTAGCCTTGTAGTATACTTTGAAGTCAGGTAATGGGATACCTCCAGCTTTGTTCTTTTTGCTTAGGATTGTCTTGGCTATACAGGCTCTTTTTTGGTTCATATGAAATTTAAAGTAGTTTTTTTCTAATTCTATGAAGAAAGTCAGTGGTACCTGGATGGGGATAGCATTGAATCTATAAATTACTTTGGGCAGTATGGCCATTTTCACAATATTGATTCTTCCTATCCATGAGCATGGAATGTTTTTCTCTTTGTTTGTGTCCTCTCTTATTTCCTCGAGCAGTGGTTTGTAGTTCCCTTTGAAGAGGTCCTTTACATCCCTTGTAAGTTGTATTCCGAGGTATTTTATTCTCTTTGTAGCAAATGTGAGTGGGAGTTCACTCATGATTTGGCCCTCTGTTTGTCTACTATTGGTGTATAGGAACGCTTGTGATTTTTGTCATTGATTTTTGTATCCTGAGAATTTGCTCAAGTTGCTTATCAGCTTAAGGAGATTTTGTACTGTCATCTGCCCACAACCAATATCATACTGAATGGGCAGAAGCTGGAAGCATTCTCTTTGAAAACCGGCACAAGACAAGGATCACCACTCCTATTCAACATAGTATTGGAAGTTCTGGCCAGAGCAATCAGGCAAGAGAAAGAAATAATGGGTATTTATATAGGAAGACAGGAAGTCAATTTTTCTCTGTTCGCAGACTTAAATGTGTTAAAGCATTCACTAAGTCACAATGTGGATATTTATCAGATATAATAGCTTGAAACAGGAGAATGAGAGGAAGGAAAAAGGAAAATGGAGAGCAGAGAAAAAGGAAAAGAGTAAAGAGAAAATAAATGGGCATAATTGATTTTATTGGAAACAAGAATAGTTTGAGGCTGAGAAAAAGGGTAAGTCACATTTTCTCTGAAGGATTGACTTATTTGTACTTACTCCTCAGGCCTGTAGACCAATAAGACAATTTACAGTGGAGGCTGTTCTGACCTCCAGACATCCAGCCTTCTGCTGCTTCTTTGGTTTTCTTTTTTTTTTTTTTTTTATTTATTTGTTTATTTATTTTTTTTTTTTTTGTGGAGTTTTTCTCTTGTTGCTCAGGCTGGAGTGCAATGGCGTAATCTCAGTTTGCTGCAACCTCCGCCTCCCAGGTTCAAGTGATTCTCCTGCCTCAGCCTCCTGAGTAGCTGGGATTACAGGTGTGTGCCACCACGCACAGCTGATTTTTGTATTTTCAGTAGAGATGAGGTCTCACATGTTGGGCAGGCTGGTCTCGAACTCCTAACCTCAGATGATCCTCCTGCCTCGGACTCCCAAAGTGCTGGGATTGCAGGCGTGAGCCACTGTGCCTGGCCACACGGGGCAGATGTGCCACCCAACTTCCTAGATCCCTCTCTATCCCCAAGTCAGGATTTGTGTTTCTTACTGTTATAATCTAAGGGACCCAATTTTCTGTTTCTATTCTGAAACAATGTACAAAACATATGTTATTTATTAAATTAGAATACTTATATTATAGTATTTATAATTTTTATAATTTGAAGATTGCCCAAAGTTTTAAATTTACTTTGTGAGCGATAGCCTTCTGATGAATAAGGGAAGGTTAAAGGTTTCTCAGCTTGAAGATGAGCAAAAATGTGGGGTGTCACTGGGTCAAGAATGTTCCAGGAGCAGAACTTGACAAAGACCTAGGGCTAAGGACAGGGACAGGGCTGGACTGGACATACAAAGAGATGAATTCAAACTAGCCCACTCTTGTGTTGTTAAAACCAAATGAAGCATAGTAAACCTTTTTTTCTTTTTTTCTTTTCTTTCTTTTTTTTTTTTTGCTTAAAGTCGTGCATATCAAATCAGTCTCTTGGTTGATCAGACCAACCCTCCTCTGTCTCCTTATGCAACTAATGCCCAGTTGCACCATTTCACCCAGAATATTTTGTTTTCTAAACATCGAACTCTGTTGTACATTCTAATAATTTCATGAAGTATCTTTTCTTTATCAAATATCAGAATTAAAAAAAATCATCTCATCTTTAACTTATAAAAAACCCTTGCTTTTCTAAAAGAAGCACTAAGACACTCTTTAAAACCTAATAAATGAATGTCCCAATAAAGCAGAATAACAAATTCATCTTTCTCCAAAGAGCAAGTACAGTTTTGATCAAATAAAATAACTGAATAGCATTATGTTACACAGAAAGCAGCTGAGAAAATCTTAGAAATGTGTAAGTAGAACTTAAATAGGAAGTGGGGTGACTCTTACCTCTAATTTAAAAAAATTAGATTTTGACTATAAGGCTTAAAATTATTTCACACTTTTTTCTGTTTTTTTAAATATATTGCACTATTTAAACAATGTTTTATTTTTGAAATTTGAAATTATTTGTCATCAAAATTGTATTAAAGCATATATACATAGATTCTAAAAAATTGTATTGCCTTAACTCTATTAGGGATCAAAAAAAAAATCCCTTATGCAAGAAGCAAAGAATTTTTCAAGATAATTAATTTTGAAATTTACTTGTATTATTTTTACATTTTAATAAGATACCTATTATTAGGAGATCAGCAAAGTACCCAGATGGAGCTGTATTTGAACATTGGTGAGGATAGAATACTGTGCATTTTTCCAATGGACTCCAATTATAGAAACACCTGTGCTATATAAATTTGTGCTGACCCACTGTGAAATTATGTTGTGTTCAATATGCCTTAAAATTTCTCATTTCTCACCTGTTGGTGAAGTGTTCTACTTGCTATCAGGTTTAGTATTACATACTTGTACTGAAGAAGATAAACCACATGAAGCTATTTAAAATATTTTGTATTATTCATCTCGCAATATGCATTCTTACTTAAATGTTTCTGTCATTTTAAACTTACTAAATGAATATTTTAAGTCTAGTATAAAATCATTCCAAAAATCTCAAAGAAGACAAATATTTCCTTTTTTTTTTAGAACTAGAAATTCTAAGTCTTTATTTGGAAATAGTCAAAGGTAAAATGTCAGAGTTCCAAATGTTTCAGTTTTTTTTAATTCACATTTCTGTTTAAGACAGGGGAATATATATATGCTGTCAAAGGAACTAACCAAGTCTGGGTGAATACAACACAAAGCCTGGATACAAAATAATCCATCATGTTGGTACTGTGCCATCAACACAAAAATACTAACCATGAGAACATTTCTGAGTTTTATGATAATAAACTGTTTCTGTTTTTATCCTGATATTTAGAGTTGAGTTATTACATCTACAATTTTTAGGTTGCATAAGAATTTTTGGATTGCATAATGGAATATTGCAGTTTTCATAATTAAAATTTAAGGCGATTTGTTTCCATTTTATTTTAAAAACCTACGTCAATTATATGTGTGACAGAATTGTAACAAGAAAATAAGATGCAGGATTTTATCAGATGGACAAATGCACCAAGTGTGTGTGTAGGCCAAATCTCTGTTGCATGCTCTCGTCTTTAACCTGTAATCACTTCCAGAAGCACATTCAATTGGCTCGGGTTTTCCACGTCAAGTAAAAGAGTATCCTGAAGAAATAAATTGTTGATCTAGAGGAGGTTTCCTGCTCAAATTAGTTTAGAAAAGAAATAATAAATGTGAGTAAAGTGATTTTCTGATCTCGTTTTATAATTATTTTCTGTACATGGGGATTATTTCTGAGTCTTCTGCACCCACAAACAGCAAACCATATGCTGCACTCTGCTAGGCTGTGCAGACCATGTGCAGCTACTTGTTACGACAAGCATAAATCAATGTGAAACTCATAGACTATAACTTATATCCAATTTATTACTATAGACACATTTATTGGGATAGAATTTTTACAGTCTCATAATATTCTGAGAAGCTCACCATAAACTATTAACGAGAGAGGAACACTATTAATAATGAACATCCCCGAGCAGTTATTTTCAGAAAGTTTTTGACCCTGAGAATGAAATTAGTTAAGCCGGGCTTGAGATAATAAACATATACCCTTAATCTGATAAAATACCTGAAAAGAATTGTGTCCATCTGATATCATCATCTCAGAAACAGCAGTTGCATTAAGAATTTTGTAAAGTATGAATGAAGGCTTTTAAATATTGATACCTATGTATTATATTGTAAAATATTTATTCCCACTCCCATTTTGAATGTGTTGAACAATTCCTGATTTTCTGCCGTCATTCTAGGGCAGCTTGGTGTTTTAAAAATCATCTTATAGACAAAATTGCATTATTTCAGATTACTTAATTTAGGTCATTTAGTTTAAATGATTTTTAAAGTATAAACTTTTAATTGCTATTTTTTATCAGTGTGTTTTTTTAAAATATATTGTCCACACCAGTTAAGTGTATTATCACTGAAGTATCACATGTTATTGCAACCTTAATAAAAGTGACTTAATTAAGTTGTCAGGCTTTATCAACTGCTGAGTAAATAGATAAGCCCCATTTCAGTGTTTTTTCTTCTTTCTTTTCATTTTGCTTATGCTGATCCTGACTGCCTACATTACACTCAATTTTACAGACCTTTCATTGATCTATTACCAAAGAATCCACAGGACAATGCCTTTCTACATGTAATAGGACTATGTTAGTGTGCATGTGCCCATGTACCGGTTTTCATAAAATATTATGGACTCGCAAGATTTCTCTTTTGCCATAACATTTAGGTTAAATCGTATGAAATTGCCTATAGTTGACTGTTTTGACTTATGATGAATATATGATTTGGGGATCAGTATAATTTCTTGTTTCTCCTCATGTTTGTTTATGATTGAGCAAGAAAAAAAAAACGTACTCTGACTTCTGATAGTCAAAACAATTCACCTGATCATGTATGTCTTGCCAAGCATGGACCATGTAGAAAAATACCAACATTTCAGGTTGCATTAAGGGCTGCAAAATACAGTTATAAAATTGGCATCTGTATGTAGTTCTCGATAAGTTTATTTATTTTTTCCTTCTTTTTTTTATTATACTTTAAGTTCTAGGGTACATGTACACAACGTGCAGGTTTGTTATATATGTATACATGTGCCATGTTGGTGTGCTGCACCACCCATTAACTCATCATTTACATTAGGTATATCTTCTAATGCTATCCCTCCCCCCATCCCCTTCCCACAATAAGACCCGATGTGTGATGCTCTCCTTCCTGTGTCCAAGTGATCTCATTGTTCAATTCCCACCTATGAGTGAGAACATGTGTGCGGTATTTGGTTTTCTTTTCTTGCGATAGTTTGCTGAGAATGATGGTTTCCAGCTGCATCAATGTCCCTACAAAGGACATGGACTCATCCTTTTTTATGGCTGCATAGTATTTCATCGTGTATACGTGCAATATTTTCTTAATCCAGTCTGTCACTGATGGACATTTGGGTTGATTCCAAGTCTTTGCTATTGTGAATAGTGCCGCAATAAACATACGTGTGCATGTGTCTTTATAGCAGCATGATTTATAATCCTTTGGGTATATAGCCAGTAATGGGATGGCTGGGTCAAATGGTATTTCTAGTTCTAGATCCTTGAGGAATCGCCACACTGTTTTCCACAATGGTTGAACTAGTTACAGTCCCACCAACAGTGTAATAGTGCTCCTATTTCTCCACATCCTCTCCAGCACATGTTGTTTCCTGACTTTTTAATGATTGCCATTCTAACTGGTGTGAAATGGTATCTCATTGTGGTTTTGATTTGCATTTCTCTGACGGCAAGTGATGATGAGCATTTTTTCATGTGTCTGTTGGCTGTATGAATGTCTTCTTTTGAGAAATGTCTGTTCATATCGTTTGCCCACTTTTTGATGGGGTTGTTTGTTTTTTTCTTGTAAATTTGATTGAGTTCTTTGTAGGTTCTGGATATTAGCCCTTTGTCAGATGAGTAGATTGCAAAACTTTTCTCCCATTTTGTAGGTTGCCTGTTCACTCTGCTGGTAGTTTCTTTTGCTGTGCAGAAGCTCTTTAGTTTAATTAGATCCCATTTGTCAATTTTGGCTTTTGTTGCCATTGCTTTGGTTGTTTTAGACATGAAGTCCTTGCCCATGCCTATGTCCTGAATGATATTACCTAGATTTTCTTCTAGGGTTTGTATGGTTTTAGGTCTAACATTTAAGTCTCTAATCCATCTTGAATTAATTTTCATATAAGGAGTAAGGAAAGGATCCAGTTTCAACTTTCTACTTATGGTTAGCCAATTTTCCCGGCACCATTGATTAACCATTCTTCCATTCTTTTTTCAAGGTTTTTAGTGTCTTTGTGCTGGGTACGTAGTTCCTCCTTTAACTCTGAGAAGTTTGATCAACTGAAGGCTTCTTCTCTCAGCTCATCAAAGTCATTCTCCATCCAGCTTTGTTCCATTGCTGGTGATGAGCTCTGTTCCTTTGGAGAGGGAGATGTGCTCTAATTTTTTGAATTTCCAGTTTTTCTGCACTGCTTTTTCCACATCTTTGTGGTTTTATCTGCCTTTGGTCTTGGTGATGGTGACATACTGATGGGGTTTTGGTGTGGGTGTCCTTTCTGTTTGTTAGTTTTCCTTCTAACAGTCAGGACCCTCAGCTGCAGGTCTGTTGGAGTTTGCTTGAGGTCCACTCCAGACCCTGTTTGCCTGGGTATCAGCAGCGGAGGCTGCAGAAGATAGAATATTGCTGAACAGCAAATGTTGCTGTCTGATTCTTGCTCTGGAAGCTTCGTCTCAGAGGTGTACCCAGCCATGTGAGGTGTGAGGTGTCAGTCTGCACCTAATGGGGGGATGTCTCCCAGTTAGGCTACTCAGGGGTCAGGGACCCACTTAAGCAGGCAGTCTGTCCTGTCTCAGATCTCAACCTCCATGCTGGGAGAACCACTACTCTCTTCAAAACTGTCAGACAGGGACATTTACATCTGCAGAGGTTTCTGCTGCTTTTTGTTTAGCTATGCCCTGTCCCCAGAGATTGAGTCTACAGAGGCAGACAGGCCTCCTTGAGCTGCGGTGGGCTCCACCCAGTTCCAGCTTCCAAGCAGCTTTGTTTACCTACTTAAGGTTCAGCAATGGCGGGCACCCCTCCCCTAGTCTTGCTGCCACGTTGCAGTTAGATCTCAGACTGCTGTGCTAGCAATGAGGGAGGCTCCATGGGCGTGGGACCCTCCTGGCCAGGTGTGGGATATAATCTCCTGGTGTGCTGTTTGCTAAGACCCTTGGTAAAGCACAGCATTAGGGTGGGAGTTACCCTATTTTCCAAGTGTTGTGTGTCTCAGTTTCCCTTGGCTAGGAAAAGGAATTCCCTTCCCCCTTGTGCTGCCCAGGTGAGGGGATGCCTCGCCCTGCTTCAGCTCTCACTGGTGGCGCTGCACCTGCTGACCAGCACCGACTGTCTGACACGACCCAGTGACATGAACCCGGTACCTCAGTTGAAAATGCAGAAACCACCCATCTTCTGTGTCGCTCATGCTGGGAGCTGGAGGCTGGAGCTGTTCCTATTTGGCTACCTTGGGCGCCTCCCTATTTTTTCCTTCTTTAAAAGCATGTGTGTGCAAAATATTTATGAATAGGCCAATTTTCTAGGAAAAACATCTAAAGTAGAAAATGGAAGTTCCCTCTTGCTCATCCAACTCCAGGTCTTTTTTTTTTTTGAGACAGAGTTTCACTCTGTTGCCCAGGTTGGAGTTCGGTGGTGCGATCTTGGCTCACTACAGCCTCTGCTTCCTGGGTTCAAGCGATTCTCCTGCCTCAGGCTGTAAGATTACAGGCACTCGCCACGATGCCCAGCTAATTTTTGTATTTTTAATGGAAACGGGGTTTTGCCATGTTAGTCAGTCTGGTCTTGAACTCCTGATCTCAGGTGACCCGCCTGCTTCAGTCTCCCAAAGTCCTGGGATTACAGGCATCAGCCACCGCCTCTGGCTCCAAGTCCTTTTTTTTGAAGCATATATTTTCCAGGTTTTCTTCCCCTTGAGTTTACACAGGTGGACACACACATACATACATTTCACAAAAACAGGATCATGAGAACTCGTTTGTAAAATTTCATTGTTCAATATTGAAAGAGACTTCCTAAAGTAAGTAAAACTGCCAAATGCAACTAATGATTGGAGAGAAGCAGCAGGAAACCATGGCAGAGAAGTGGGACCCGAGAAACCCTGCACACCTCACAATGACACTGTCATGAAAGGGGAGCAGGAAGCCCATTCATGACTTTTTCAGGCCTTTTGCCACCTCTTCCTGAAGTTTTCCTAAGCCAAGTTTGTTTATATGTCTCATGTATTAATCTTTCTATTGCTGCTATAAAATTGCCCTCAAACTGAGTGGCTGAGAACAACACAAATTTATCCTCTTCCAGTAGAACTGGAGGTCAGAAGACAGAAATGGATCTCACTGGGCTAAAATCAAGGTGTAGGTAGAGCTGTGTTACTCCTGGAAGATCTGAAGGCAGGATGCATTTCCTTTTGCTTTTCAGCTTTCTCACATTCCTTAGCTCACGGTGCCTTCCTCCACTTCAAAGCCTGCAGTGTACATCTTTATATCTCTCTCTGATTGATTCTCTGCCTCCCTCCTCCATGTATAAGGACCCTTTTCATTACAATGGGCCCACTCGGATTATCCAGGATAACCTCCTCAGGGTCAGTTTAATAACAGCCTTAATTCCATCTGCAACTTTAGTTTCCCATTATGTGCAAACTGACATACTCACAGGTCTTGGTTTTAGAATGTTGAGCTCTCTGGGGACCATTATTCTTCCTTCCACTCCTCTATACAGCACCAGGTCAGGTCATGATGCTCATGAACCCGCCTCATTAAAGCCTTTACCCAAATGCCAGCTCTCTGTGAGGTGCTCCCTGCCAGTCCCCCTAACGTGGTAGCAGCCTTGTCTCTGTCCTGTTCCCTGCAGTATTTTTTTTTATGATAACACTCATCACCATCTCATACTTTACTCCTGTTTCCTCTTCAAGATGGATCTTCACCTACCAGAATGTTCACTCCATGAGGGTGAAGATTTTTGTCTTTTGTTTATAGCTATATCCGGGACACCTTGAAATACTCAATATGCATTTGTGTAACTAATGTCCTATGGCCCATGCTGTCTTAGGCATCCTCCAGCATGTTAAAGTCCCATATACATGTATTATAATCTCCATAATCCCTGCATATTAAAAGTTATATCTAACCACTTATGTACTGTAAATTAGGTGCCAAAAATTCAACAGTCAACAATTTTAATCAACAAATGTTTACTGAGAACTACTATGTCAGGCACCGTACCTTATCAGAGTTAGCCTTATTTTAAAAAATTGATGTACTGGCAGGCGCGGTGGCTCAAGCCTGTAATCCCGGCACTTTAGGAGGCTGAGATGGGCGGATCACGAGTTCAGGAGATCGAGACCATCCTGGCTAACACGGTGAAACCCCGTCTCTACTAAAAAATACAAAAAAACTAGTCAGGTGAGATGGCGGCGCCTGTAGTCCCAGCTACTCGGGAGACTGAGGCAGGAGAATGGCACGAACCTGGGAGACGGAGCTTGCAGTGAGCTGAGATCCGGCCACTGCACTCCAGCCTGGGCGACAGAGCGAGACTCCGCCTCAAAAAAAAAAAAAAAAAATTGACGTACTATGGCATATGTACATGCTAAATTTAAGTATTGTTTTGAGACATATTTGTATCACAAGTTTGTATGCCCATGTGTGCGATTGTGTTTGGGCTCCATCAAGAGTTCATTTCTGCCAGTACACAGGCTGCATGTGCTTTGGAGAGAAAGCTCCTTACTTGTGCTGAGTAATAAAGTCCCTATTGATTAAAAAAAGGTTATTTCTTACTGTATGGATTGTCCAAATCTTTACAAGACACTGCCATGGAGTCAGGGCAAGTATGCAACAGTACCAAAGGATGTAGACAGAAAATAATACAATGGCCCTAAACATGAGCAGAATTTCCAAAGAGAAGAATGCTGGTAGCTGAAAGGAGAATATCAACATTTAAATTCAGCAAAATTATCTAGTATAGCAAAATCACATTTTAATGTGCAAACATAATACCCTCCTCTAATTGGTAACTAAAATGAGATCACATTTGCATTATAATTTTTATGAGAAAACTCTCAGTAATCATATAATCATGGAAAACATTGGTACTATTTGATCATATCTGAGTCACCACTTTAAAAAATTGTCAATACAATCAATCTTTAAGTTTTTACTATTGTGGTTTCTTTAAAGATACCCATGAGATACTTTTTTGATATAAAATTTTGGTCTTCACAGAATCATATATGCATGATGTTTAAATTTATTCAATCTGTCAAATCCAGGCAAAAATACCTGTAAGATATTTCAACATCAAATCAAATAGCATTTTGTGGCTCTAATAAACTGAAATAAAGAAGGTATTGATGTACAGATATAATCATCCTATAACTAGAACATGCCCAATTGTCCTATGAATGCATGAGTAGTATTCTGTAATACACAGCTTTGACTGATGCACTGTCAAATTGTTGTGGACTGCAGCTTTTATTTCACTATATTGTTTGTAGAATTCATAGTACTCTTGATAAATAATGCAACTATATTATTTCCATTATATTCTCAGTTGTGTCATTTTCTGTCTTACATTTGGGGCAGAAATGTATTTTGAGGTAGTTTGTACTTGTTGAGTTGAATTGCTAATGAACTCACAGATAAATAAAGACTTGAGATTAAAGCTCCAGCACAGACAACCTGCAATGACCCCTGTCCACTCTTCCAGATCCCAGCCTAAACCAGACAGGAAGAGGCTGCTCCTTTGAGAAACTTCAGTTTAATCAAGGGAAGAGCAGAAAATACATGGAAAACATAATCAATAAAATCAACTATTTAAAATAGGATAAATCCTATTGGTGAAGAAAATACATTAGAATAAAATGTTACAAGACTGTCTGTGGTTGCTTGGGCTGGCGTAATGAAGCTCCTTTGCCCTTCTGGCAAGGAGAGACATTTGAGCTAAATTTCAGAAACATATTTTCAACCACTTATGTTATTAGAAGGAAGAGGTAACATGGTCGGGCACGGTTGCTCAAGCCTGTAATCCCAGCACTTTGGGAGCCTGAGATGGGCGGATCATGAGGTCAGGGGATGGAGACCACCCTGGGTAACACGGTGAAACCCCGTCTCTACTAAAAATACAAAAAAATTAGCCGGGCCTGATGGCGGGTACCTGTAGTCCCAGCTACTTGGGAGACTGAGGCAGGAGAATGGCGTGAACCCAGGAGGTGGAGCTTGCAGTGAGCTGAGATCGTGCCACTGCACTCCAGCGTGGGCGACAGAGCGAGATTCTGTCTCAAAAAATAAAAATAAATAAATAAATAAGAAGGAAGCGGTAACATATTAGAAGTGGATATGTGGGAATCCATCACGACCAATGGAATGTGGTAAGACAGTGCAGGACATGGCCTTCCATGATAGGTGAAAGTATTTCATTGGATGTTTGAAATCCAATGTGAATATTGCACATACTCCATCGCTCCCTCTGCAGACTTCCAAATAACTTTGTTCCTCTATGTGACCATTAAAGTTGTCACTATTGAGAAAGTTATTTGACTCTCTGTTTCTGCTACTAGAATTGAGTTCCTGCAGAGGAAGGGGCAATATAGTGTTAGCACTCTACCATTTACAATGTCTATGCTCCTCACTCCAAGTTACCATTTAGGAACATTTTCTATTAAATGTTGATACAGGGTTTTTAAATTTTAATTTAAAAATTGTATCTGTTGTAGTATAAATATAACACATCTGAAAATTATCATTCATAGATAAGCGTACACAAATTCTGCCTTCTGCATGTGCTTTCAATGAGTAGAAACCTCTATAGCAGTTAACAGGAAGTTTTATGTTTGAGAAGACAACTTAATGAATACAAATTTTACCAATACATAGAAAGGACCTTGTGAAATACCTGTTGAACAAATGATTCTTCACCTTTCTAGAATTAAATGGTTTCATAAGAATGATATTCATCTGTCCCTAGTTTCCTTTTTTCCTCTTCTTTTTTTAAATATTTTATTTTATTTTATTTTAAGTTCTGAAATACATGTTGAACGTGCAGGTTTGTTACATAGGTATACATGCGCCATGGTGGTTTGCTGCACCTATCAACCTGTCATCTAGGTTTTAAGCCCTGCATGCATTAGGTATTTGTCTTGATCTTCTCCCTCCCCTTGTCCCCCACCCCACAAGAGGTCCCGGTGTATGACGTTCCCCTCCCTGTGTCCATGCACTCTCATTGTTCAACTCCCACTTATGAGTGAGAACATGTAGTGTTTGGTTTCTGTTCTGTGTTAGTTTGCTGAGAATGATGGCTTCCAGCTTCGTCCATGTGCCCACAAAGGACATGAACTCATTATTTTTTGTGGCTGCATAGTATTCCATGGTGTATATGTGCCACATTTTATTTATTCAGTCTATCAGTGAAGGGCATTTGGGTTGGCTCCAAGCCTTTGCTATTGTGAACAGTGCTGCAATAAACACATGTGTGCATGTCTTTAGAGTAGAATGATTTATAATCCTTTGTGTATACACCCAGTAGTGAGATTGCTGGGTCAAATGGTGTTTCTGGTTCTGCATCCTTGAGGAATCACCACACTGTCTTCCATAATGGTTGAAGTAATTCACATTCCCACCAACCGTGTAAAAGCATTCCTATTTCTCCACATCCTCTCCAACATCGGTTGTTTCCTGACTTTTCAATAATTGTTTTTCCTCTTCTTAAGTCAGGGTCATTAAAGCACAATTGACATACAATAAAATTAATTTTGGGGGGTAAAGTTGCACATACTTTCAAAAATGCATATGATCATGTAACAATGACCGTAGTAGAAAAACAGGACAACTGAATTCTATCATATCAAAAAGTTACTTCACGCCCCTTTGAAACCAGTTCCTTCTCCTCTATAGCCATTTCCCTAACTGATCTTATTTGTGACCTTATAGATTTGACTTCTTTTCAGAATTTCAAATGAATAAAATAATACACTGCATATTCTTCTTTGTTTGGACTTATCTATTTACCATACTAGATTTGAGCTCTATAATTTAAAATGTAAGAAATTTTAAAATAAAAACTATTGCTTTTTGAAGATCTGAAGTTACTGGGTTCTGCACTTAGAATCTATTTTATGTCAAACAGGCTTGATGAAACGTGATAAAAGACTAAATTAGGAAAAATAATACATGTTAGACAAACCATCTTAAATATCCCTTGCTGTGTAGAAACGTAGCGTAATGCATCTTACATTTGCCATGATTTTATGTATGGCAACTCCACAGAAGAGCACACATTTCCTTAGATTTGATGTTCAAACCCAGAAGCAGTTGGAAAATCTGCCACAGACTTTATTTTTTAGATTTCCCATTTGAGTGCACCACAATGGATAAAGGAGGAGCAAACAGTCTGACATGCTATTTATCCAGCTATAAAATTATCATAATTAGAGAAAGTGAGATATTTTGGTATTTAAAAGAGCTTATTAGTTCTTTGGATAATATTTATAAACAAATATTTGCATTTAAAATATATATAATTATATGAAGCATAATCGAAGAAACTAGTTTTAGGGTTGTAAATTAATGGTTATTTATAGTTGCCATGAAATTGATAGGGATTTTAGATATTTAAAAAAGTGTCTGTTTATATATGAGTCATATTTACTCCCATGGGGGCATGAGAGGTATTTAAGGCTTCTCACAGATGTTCCAAGATCAGTTTATGTAGTGCAAAGAACTAGGGACATATATATGAACATTACGGAAGGTGAATCAAATTGTTTAAGCCTTAAAAATGAATTCATGCACAACAGCAGCACAGAATCTGGGAGATATTCTATATTTGCATATGTCAACCCAGCTGCAAATCTACAGAACTGGTGACTGTCTGTCATTGTTTGATTAAGAATGTTAATAAAGGATGATGCCCATCCCAAATCAATAAAACTTTGATATTAAAACAAACCACAAGTTCTATAGAGGAAGAATTTCAGAATTATATGTTACGGAATCTTCACATCTAATTTTGTTGATGTTAATAGAGTTTAGGGTTAAAAGCATTGAGTAGAAAGTACAGAGAATTCCCATAGACTTCCCTCTACCATGCACACAGCTCCCCCCTTATTCACATCTTGCCTTAGTGTGGTACATGTGTCACAGCTCCTGAGCCAATATTGATACATTATTACTAACTACAGTACATTGTTTACATTAGGGTTCACTGTATGTGTTATGTCCTACTCTGGGTTTTCACAAATGCATCATGTTACGCACCTATCGTTAATACCATGCAGAATAGTTTCACTGTCCTAAACTTCCCCTATATTCCACCTATTCATTCTTTTCCCCTCCCCTCTATCCCTCCCTCACATTCCTTGCAACCACTGATCTTTCTATTGTCGCTACTTTTTGCCTTTTTCCAAAAGTCCAGTTGGAATCTGGCTTCTTTAGCAACGTTCCTTTGAGGTTTCTCTGTGTCTTTTTGTGGCTTGATATTTCATTTATTTTTATTACTCAGTGATTTCTCATTGTCTGGATGTACTGCAGTGCATTTACCCATTCACCTATTGAAGGACATTGATTGCTTCTATTTTTGGCGTTTCTGAATAATGCTGCTATAAACATTCACGTGCAGGACTGTGTGTGGACGTAAATTGTCAACTCATTTGGATAAATATCAAGAGTTGTGATTGCTGGGTGGTATGGTAAGACTATATGTAGCTTTATAAAAAACTGCTGAACTCTCTTCCACAATGACTGCACCACTGCGCATTCCCATCAGCAACGAATGAGAGCTCCTGTTGCTCTAGCTTCTTGCCAGCATTTGGTATTGCGCCTGCTTTAGATTTCAGCTTTATAATGCATGTATAGCGATATCTCATCGTTGTTTTAATTTGCAATTCCCTAATGAGGATTGAGTGCCCTTTCATACATTTATTTGCCATCTACATGTCCTTGATGAGATGTCTGTCCAGATCTTTTCCCTACTTCTAAACTGGGTTTTTTGTTGTTGTTTTCTTGTTGTTGAGCTTTTTGAGTTGATCGTATATTTTTCAAAAAAGTTCTTTGTCAGATACGTCTTTTGCAAATATTTTCTCCCAGTCTGTGACTCATCTTTTTATTTCCTTTTGAGTCGCTTTTGAAGAGCAACTAAAAAGTCATCGGCAAACCCACGGTAACCAAAATGATCTTCTATGATATCTTCTAGAAATTGTATAATTTTGCATTTTATATTTAAGTCTATGATGCATTCTGAATTAATTTGTGTGAAAGGTATAAAGTTTCTCTCTAGGCTGAATTTTTGGCATTTTTTTTGAAGACAGAGTATCAATGCTTTGATTTTTTTTCATTGTATTATCAACTATTCTGAGTCTTTTGCCTTTTCATATACAGTTTACGATCAGTTGGATTGTGTTGAATCAATACATCAAATTAAGAACTGACAACTTAACAATATTTGTCCTCTTATCCAAGAATATGGAATATCTCTCCAGGTATTTAGATCTTTAATTTCTTTCATCAGTTTTGTAGCTTTCCTCATATAGAACTTATACATATTTTGTTAGATTTATACCTAAGTATTTCCATCTTTTTGGTGCTATTGCAAATGGTGTGTCTTAAATTTTATATTCCAATGGCTCATTGTTGTTATGAAATGAACAGGAAAGCAATTGACTTTTACATATTAGGCTTGTATCCTGACACATTGTGTTTTATATATATATATATATATATATATATATATGTGTGTGTGTGTGTGTGTGTGTGTGTGTGTGTGTGTGTGTGTATATATATATATATATATGTATATAGAAAATTCTCCTGCCTCAGCCTCTGGAGGAGCTGAGATTACAGGTGCATACACCACGCCTGGCTAATTTTTATAGACGGGATTTCACTATGTTGGCCAGGCTGGTCTCAAACTCCTGACCTTAGTTATTTATATGAATATTATCTGTGCACATAGAGTTTTATTTCTTCCTTTCCAATCTGCACTTCTGTTATTTTCTTTCCTTGTCTTACTGCATTAGCTAAGACTTTCAGTACGATGTTGAAGAAGAGTAGTGAGAACACACTTGGCTTGCATCCAGTCTTAAGAGGAAAGCATTTAATTCTTACAATCAAATATGATGTTAGCTATAGATTTTCTCTTTCTACTCCTTATCAAGTTGAGGAAGAACCAGTTCTTGGTTTCATTTATTTTTCTATGCTGATTTTCTATTTTTAATTTTCTTGATTACTACTCTAATTTTTATTATTTATTTTCTGCTGCTTATGTTAGATCTAATTTGCTCTTCTTTTTAAACTTTTAAGGTGGAATCTGGGATTATTGATTTTAGAACATTCTTCTTTTCCAATACATGTATTTGATGCTATAAACTTCCTGTAAATACTGCTTGTGATGCATCCCACACATTTTGGTAAGTTGTATTTTCAGTCTAATTTAATCCAAATTGTTTTTAAATTTATCTTGAAAATTCTTCTTTTACCTATGTGTTATTTAGAAGTATGTTGTATACCTTCCAAATAGTTTGGAATTTTGCAACTATCATTATCTTACTGTTTTGAGTTTCATTCCATTGTAGTCTGAGAACATACGTTGGATAATTTCTATTATTTAATTGATTTTAAGTTTGTTTTATAGCCACACTGTGGTCTATTATGGTGAATATTCCATGTGAACTTGAGAAGAATGTTTCTTCTACTGTTGTTGGATGAACCATACTACAGATGTTAGATAGTGTTGATTGACGATGCTGTTCAGTTCGACTATATTCTTACTGATTTTCTTGATCTGTCAATTATTGATAAAGGAGTGTTGAAGTCTCCAGCTTATAATAGTGGATTTGTCTATTTCTCCTTGTGATTGTATCAGTTTTTGCCTGCTGTATTTTGGTACTTTGTTGTTAGGTGCATACACCTTAAAAATTGTTATGTCTTCTTGGAGTTTAGAACACTATTTCATTACATAACGCCCCTCTCTATCCCAGGTAATCTTATTTGCTCTAAGGTTTGCTTTGTCTGCAATTAATATAGCCTTTCCATTTTCGTTTGCTCTTGCTAGCATGATACATCTTTCTCCATTCCTTATCTTCAATCTGTCTTTTTATTTATACAGTGGGTTTTCTATAGGCAACATATCATTGGATCTTACTTTCATCATTTGTTTTCATTTTGATTCATTGTGACAACCTCTGTATTTTAAATGGCATATTTAGACCATTCCCATTTAAACTGATTATTGATGTAGTCGAATTAATGTCTACCATATTTGTAAGTGCTTTGCATTCATTGATCTTTCTTTCTTCTTTTCTTTATTTATTTGTTATCCACTTTTTTTTGCCTTTCTGGTTTTAATTGAGTATTTTATATGATTTTATTTTCTCTTCTCCCTTAGCATATAAATTATGCTTACTGAAAATAATTTTAATGGTCTCCCAAGAGTCTGTACAATGCACTTACTACTAATGTATATACATTTTTAAATAACACTATGATGCATCATGAGTAGTGAAGGTATTTTATAATCAAGTATTACCAATGCCTCTCATCCATTTCTTATAACATTCATGCCATGCATTTTATTTTTCAAAAACGATAATAATCCAATACATAGTTTTTATTTTTGGAATATACTGTTACCCTTTAGATAATTAAGAGTAGGAAAATTAAAAATTAAAAGATTTTATTTTACTTTCATTTATTTTATCTCTAACACCTTTCCTTTCTTTTTGTAGGTCTGAGTTTCTGACCTATATCATTTTTGCTTTTTATTTTTTGGAGGATTCTTGTAATATTTATTGCAAGTTAGGTCTACTGCTGGCAAATGCCAACTATGCTTGTTTATCTGAGAAATCTTTATATCCCCTTCATCTTTTTTTTTTAGGGATGAGGTGTTGCTCTGTGGCCCAGGCTGGAGAGCAGTGACATGATCATAGCTTAGTTTGAACTCCTGAACTCCAGCAATCCTCCCAACTCAGCCTCCTGAGGACATGGAATTACAGGCACGCACCATCATACCTGCTCCACTTCACATTTGAAGAATAGGTTTTCTGGATAGAGAATCCTGAGTTGGTGACTTTTTCCTTTTAAAAAAAAAAAAGGTTTAGGGGTACGTATGCAGGTTTGCTATATAGGTAAACTGTGTGTCCCAGGGGTTTAGTATACAAATTATTTCATCACTCAAGTAATAAACACAGTATTTGATAGGTAGTTTTTCAATCCTTAGCCTCTTCCCACTCTCCAAGCTCAGGTAAGCCCTGGTGTCTGTAGTTCCCTTCTTTGTGGCCACATACACTCAAAGCTGAGCTTCCACTTATAAGTGAGAACATGTGGTATGTTCTGTTTGCAGTCCTATATGTAAAAAGCTTGAAAGTTATCACTCCTAGCATCACAACTAGAAGAACAGAACAAACTGACCTAAGATCTTAGATCTATCAAAACATAGAATTTGCAGGGTGAACTACACTCCTGAAGAGTGGAGAGAGAGAGAGAGAGAGAATATAGAGAAGAAGGACATTTTACCAGGGTCAGAAGCAATGCTGGAGCCAGGAACTTGTAAGAACATTTAAAGGCAATTGACTAATTTTCTGGTCCTGCTTAAGATAAGGCTTCCAGCTTCATCCATGTTGCTGCTGAGAAATCGTTATATCCCCTTCAACTTTTTTTACAGGTAAGGTCTTGCTCTGTGACCCAGGCTGGAGGGCAGTGGCATGATCAGAGCTCACTGCAGCCTCGAACTTGAGCTCAACAAAGAACATGATCTCGTTCTCATTCTTTTTTATGGCTGCAAAGTATTCTATAGTATATATGTACCACCTTTTCTTTATCCAGTCTACCACTGATGGGCATTTAGGTTGGTTCCATATCTTTGCTGTCGTGAATAGTGCTGTGATGAACATATGCATGTGTGTGTCTACAGTGGAAGAATTTATATTGGGTATACGCCTATAATAGGATTGCTGCGTCAAATGGTAATTGTTTAAGTTCTTTAAGAAATTGCCAGACTGCTTTCCGCAATGGCTGAACTAGGTCACACTCCCACCAGCAGTGCGTAACCATTCCATTTTCTCCATAACCTGGACAGCATCTGTTATTTGTTTATTTATTTTTGAGATGTAGTCTTGCTCTGTTGCCCAGGCTGGAGTGCAAAGGTGCTCATTGCACTCACTGGCTCATTGGCTCACTGCAACCTCCACCTCCTGGGTTCAAGCAGTTCTCCTGCCTCAGCTTCCCAAGTAGCTGAGACTACAGGCACACACGACCACACCCAGCTAATTTTTGTACTTTTAATAGAGACGGGGTTTCACCATGTTGGCCAGGCTGGTCTCTGGTCTCTAACTCCTGATCTCGTGATCCACCCGCCTCGGCCTCCCGAAGTGCTGGGATTACAGGCGTGAGCCACCATGCCTGGCCAGCATCTGTTATTTAAGTTTTAATAGTAGTCATTCTGACTAGTGTGAGATGGTATGTTATTGTGATTTTGATTTGCATTTTTCTAATGATTAGTGATGTTGAGCATTTTTTTTCATATGCTTGTTGGCAGTGTGTATGTTTTCTGTTGAAATGTGCCTGTTAAGTGTCCTTTGCCCACTTTTTAACGGGGTTGTTTGTTTTTTGCTGGTTAAATTATTTAAGTTCTTTATATGCTGGATATTAGAACTTTGTCAGATGCAGTTTGCAAATATTTTATCCCACTGTCTAGGTTGTCTGTTTACTCCATTGAGAGACTCTTTGGCTGTGCAGAAGTTCTTTAGTTTAATTAGGTCCCTTTTGTCAATTTTTGTTTTTGTTGCAATTGCTTTTGGTGTCTTTTTCATAAAATCTTTGACAGGTCCTGTAACAAGAATGATATTACCTAGGTTGTCTTCTGTGTTTTTTGTAGCTTTTGATTTTAGATTTAAGTTTTTAATCAATCTTGAGTTGATTTTTGTTTATAGTGTAAGGAGTGGGTCCAGTTTAAACCTTCTGCATATGGCTAGACAGTTATCCCAGCACCATTTATTGAATAGGGAATCTTTCCCCATTGTTTTTTTCTTTTCTTTTTTTTTTTTTTTTTTTTTTCTTGTGGATTGTTTTTGAAGACCAGATGGTTGCAGGTGTTCTTATCTCTGGGTTCTCTATTCTGTTCCATTGGTCTATGTGTCTATTTTTGTACCATTACCATGCTGTTTTGTTTACTGCTGCCTTGTGGTATAGTATAGTGAACTTCTGTTAATGAGCTGTGATGTTTACCAGCAATTCTCAGTTTTTCTTTTCTGCTATGGACTCAACTGTTTTCTATAAAAATTCATATGGTGAAGCCCTAATACCAATGTGATGGTATTTGGAGATGGGAGCTATGAGAGGTAATTAGGCTGATATGAGGTCATGAGGGTGAGGCCCTCATAATGGGATTTGTGCCCTTAAAAGAAAAGACACTGCAGAGTTGGCTATGGCTATGGGAGAACATAGTGAAGAGGTAGCAGTCTGCAAGTTGGGAAGTGTGCCCTCACCTTGCCTGCACCGTTGACATTGGATTTTCAGTTTCCTGAGAGGAAACAAATTTCTGTTGCTTAAGTCACCCAGGCTATGGTATTTTATGAGAGCGTAAACTGCCTAACACATCTTCCTTGGGTCAGTCAGGAAGGCTAGAGAGGATTGGAATGGAATATTTTATTTCCTTTTCCCCAGGTTAGTTAGGCTCTGATAAAACCCATGTTTGTTAGGTTCAAATAAAACAGTTTCCTCTGAGGGCAAGCCTTTATTAAGGAGAACAAAAAAACTCCAAGCATGTTAGAAAATAGTTACCTTTCTCTTTCCCTGCCTGAAGCAGGAGGGGATTTTTTTTCTCTGATCTTCACATTTAAAAATGCTTGGAGCTCCTAAGAGGTAAAACTCAGAAGCGAGAAAGTGGGAACCCCTCATAAGACTGGCTCCCCAGGCATTTTTATCTCTCAATCTAGTCTACACTCAAGCTCAGTCAGGGAAATTAGTCAATTCCCTTTAAATGTTCCTACAAGTTCCTGGCTCCAGCATTGCTTCTGACCCTGGTAAAACGTCCTTCTTCTCTCTATTCTGTCTCTCTCTCTCTCTCTCTCTCTCTCTCTCTCCCTCCCTCCAGTCTTCAGGGGTGTAGTTCACCCTGCAAATTCTATTTTTTGATCGATCTAAGATCTTAGGTCAATGTGTTCTGTTTTTCTACTTGTCATGCTAAGAGTTATAACTTTCAAGCTTTTTACATATAGGACTGCAAACTAGAAGTCCCTCTACATCTAATTGTTAATATTTGTATATGGATGGGACACCCTATTGGAAATTCCAGAACACATTCCTGAAAATATATTACTTTCTTTGTCTTTCTATGATATATTGATTTATATGAAAATATTGCAGAAACTAAATGGGTAAGTTTGGACAGTCACTACAAAGTACACATAAAGGAGCTGAGAAAACACTAGCCTTGATTCTGAGTTTATTGAGTTTACTTACAGGAGGAGAGTGTCAAAATACAAATATATCTCCTCCAAGTCACTTCGAGTATTGCCTGAAGCAGAGAAGAAATTGAAGAAAAGCCAGGAGTTCAGGACACTGACAACTTTGCCACAATTATTTTTTTCTTTCTTCCATCTAATGAGCATCAAAAGGGAAGATATTGCTCAGCTACCCCAGAGGTATGTGAAAAATTTTTCTCAACAGCCAGTTCTGCTGCTTCAAGAATCTGGGAGAAAAGGAAGCAGAATTACACGTGGCAAGTAAGGGTATTGTTGTAACCACCCAAATGTCAAGGGAGACATGAATCCAGTCTAACATGAAACAACAGTTTTGATAAACTTTTGAAACTGCTAATGAAGTGAACTTTAAAACTGGAGAATATATAATCACTCACATCATCTGTAAGACAAATATTTATGTGGTCCACTCTAACACTGTTTAGTAGGTGCCAAATAATTATGGTACTTTCTCTCACTTTGTTCTCTTGTTTGAGGAAACAGTAGAACTGATAACAGTAAATAAGAATGACAGAGTGTATCTACAATTGAGTACATATGTTGCTAAAAACAATAAGCGTCTAACACATAAAATGTATGAAACTGAAACCAAGGTCTACATTTTTGTACAATTAATAAAATAATCTGGATAAAAATAAACTCCAATATGGAGAAAAATGAGTTTGACATAATATCTAGACAGCTGGCTAGGTGAGTGCAGCTGAAAAAAATGCATAATTACATCTCTAATTGTTATGTTTTTATAAAACACAAGTCACAGGTCAAATGTAAGCATTTGTTTTTATTTTGCCAAATGATCGTGTCCAGTACACTATGTGAAGCCAAGCTAACTAAGATTAATGCACAATCTTAATTCAGTGTGATTGGAACTTCCTACTGGCATTTATGTATTGGTTTAAATCCATTAGAAAGCAGAACATCTATTATATTTAGTAGATGATTGAATGAATCCTATTTGTAAATGCTAATAATCAATGTGAGTTTAATGAAAACCATATCATTAAAATGAGGGCATATACTCAAGTCTAAAATTCACATTCTGTTCTCAACCTGAATTAGAATGGCCATAGTCTCAAAACTCTGCTCTTGTAACAAAATGAATAAAAAACAATAAGAGGTTTAATAATAATCTATATTTATTGCATTTGCTATTGAAGTATTTTTAATAGCAAGAGTCTGGGATAATATGAGAGAATAACTAAACAGCAGTGTGGGGTGATGTAAATAACCTCAGAGTGATCTGGATTCTTTCTATTCTTATTTCTGCATTAATTCACTGGGTTAATCGCTGGTGCAAAGTCACCAGCCATTTTTATTTTTCTGTATAAATTAATGTTTATTTGTCTTTAAAGTGAAGTAGTTACACAAAACTTTAAGTTTTGACTGTTGAAAGATTATCTGAAACTATGACATTGCTAACAAATCTAGCAGGACTCCCATTTCCATAAACTATTTATTATAATTACTATTAAAATGGTCACTCTCTGATATTGGGGCTTTTGTGACTGTTATGTAGGATCCTGCACCTGTCACAGAACAGGGGACTAGTAGAACATTAGTATCTTCAGGTTCACTTTCTACTGTTGGTCCATATTCAGTCTTGAGTTGTAATTTCTATGTATTCTATGCATGGAACTCTATTATTCCCTATTTAAACTTCCTCAAAACTCAAGGAGTTCATTTTATTCTTATATGCATTTTGCAAATATTTGCCTTTATTATTCACCTAACAGTCATCTTTCTTCTATATGACCTGATTCTGACTCTATCTCCCCGTAAGTGGATTCTATGTGGTAATGGGAAACGTGTCATACCGCTTGCCTTTCTGATACAAATAATGGCATACTTCATTTTATTGTGCTTGATTTTATCATACTTTGCAGATATTGTGTTTTTTACCCACTAAAGATTTGTGCAACCCTGCCTCCAAAAAGTCTATACGTGCCATTTCCCCAACAACATGTGTCCACTTTGAGTTTTTGTGTCGTGTTTGCAATTCTCACACTATTTCAAACATTTTCATTATTGTTATATCTGTTATGGTGATCTGTGATCAGTGATCTCTTGTGTTACTATTGTAATTGCTTCAGGACACCAGGTGCAGCATCCATATAAGACGACAAACTTAATTGATCAATGTTGTGTGTGTTCTGCTTGCTACACGGACAGGTCTCTCTGTTATCTCTCTCCCTCTTCTCAAGCCTCCCTTTTTCCTGAGACGTAAGGATACTGAAATTAGGCAAATTAATAATCCTGTGATGGCCTGTAAGTTTTCAAGTAAAAGGAAGAGTCCCACATTTCTTACTTTAAATCAAAAGCTAGGAATGATTAAGTTTAGTGAGGAAGGCATGTCAAAAACCAAGATAGGCCAAAAGCTAGGCCTCTTGCACCAGTCAACCAAGTTGTTAATGTCAAATAAATGTTTTTGAAAGAAATTAAAAGTGCTACTCCAGTGAACACATGAATGGGAAGAAAGTGAAACAACCTTATTGCTTATATGGAGAATGTTTTAATGGTCTTAATAGAAGATCAAACCAGCTACAAAATTCCCTTAAGACAAAGCCTAACCCAGAGAAAGACTCTAGCTCTCTTTAATTCTGTGAAGTCTGAAAGAGGCAAGGAAGCTGCCGAAGAAAAGTTTTAAGGTAACAGAAGTCAGTTCATGATGTTTAAGGAAAGATGATATCTCCATAACATAACAGTGCAGAGCAAAACAGCAAGTGCTGTTATAGAAGCAGCAGCAAGATCTAGCTAAGGTAACTGATGAAGATGGCTATGCTAAATAACATACTTTCAATGTAGATGAAGCAACCTTCTATTGAAAGAAGATGCTATCTAGGACTTTCATAACTAGAGAGCTTGGCTTCAAGTCTTTAAAGAACAGGCTGACTCTCTTATTAGGAGCTAATGCAGCTGGTGACTTTAGGTTGAAGGCAATCTTATTAACCATTCTAAAAATCTTAGGGCCTTTAAGAATTATGCTCAATCTACTCTGTCTGTGCTCTCTCTATATAATGGGAGTTTGAAAGAAGTTTATTCCAATCCTCATGGATGACTTTGAGGATTTCAAGAGTTCAGTGAGAAAAGAAACTGCAATTGTAGTAGAAATAGCAAGTGAACTGGAATGAGAAGTGGAGCATGAAGAGGGGACTGAACTGCTGCAATCTCATGATCAAACTTGGTGAATGAGGAGTTGCTTCTTATGGATGAACAGCAAAAGTGGTTTCTTGAGGTGGAATCTGTTTCTTATGAAGGTACTGTGAGAACTGTTGAAATGACAACATAAGATTTAGAATTTCATTAACTTAGTTGCTACAACCATGGCAAGGTTTGAGAGGATTGAATCCAACTTTGAAAGAAGTTCTAATGTGGGAAAATGCTATCAAGTGGCTTCACATGCTGCAGATATTTCATGAAAGGAAGAGTCAATCAGTGAGGCAAACTTCTTTGTTATCTTATTTGAGAAATTGCCACAGCCAACCCAGGCTTTAGCAACCACCACCCTGATCAGTCAGCAGCCATCAGCATGGAGGGAAGACCCTCCACCAACAAAAAGATTATGACTCCCTGAAGGCTCAGATGATCTTTAGCATTTTTTTTAGCAATAATGCATGTTAATTATGATATACACATGTATATTTTTAGACACAATGCTATAGCACATTTAATAAACTACAATATAGTAAAAACGTAACTTTTATATGTACTGGAACACAAAAACAATGCACTTGACTAACTTTGTCACCATATTCACTTTTTTTCTGGTGACTTGGAACTGAACATGCAATATCTCCAAAGTATGCCTGTAGATCGCTTTATCTAAAAAATATTTCCTATGTACCTACAATAGACCAAGTCCTTTTAAGTTGAGTATGACCTAACAAAAATTACATGATTCAAAAGCAATTTCACCAGGCTGTGTTTTCTATCTAGTGTTAGTCAATATTTTTCTTTTCTGGTATGTGTGAGTTGCAATATGATCATAAGGACCTGCTGCTGGACACAAAATAAGATCTCGCTAATGTATTCATTGTAAGTTAACAGCCGGTTTTCTGAGAGAGTATACATTTTTACTAGAAATATTTTCTACCAATGTGCCCAAGAGATATTGAATATTTAATGAAGTATGCAGCAGCTCACAGGAAACCCATAATAATTATTGTCTTAATATAAAATAAAGATGGATTTTTAAAACTTTTCTTTTTTCTCTCCGGAAATACATTGCTTCAGTGGAGGAGTTTATGTTCATAACTGAGGGGTTCTACTTTTTGTATGTAGGCTCTATACTCTCAAACTAGCAATAATATCTTAATATATTTTACAGATAGTGTTCAATATCCATTTAGCATATCCTTAGCTACATATGTGATCTATGAGAAAACACACGTAAGCATTAGAATACATACCAAGATAAATGAAACCTACTGGGAAATAAATCTAATATGAGTATGACCAGAATTAAAGAATGAAGACATACCGGAACATTCCAACCTGTGTTGCTTTTTTAAGAGCTGAGGCCATTTGGCATTGGACTACCCAAAAAACAAAAACAAAAACAAAAAAGCTTGGCTTGCAAAGTCTTAGGAGACTTTCCTGTGTTGGAAGCAGCCTGAAAACAAGAATATAAATACCTGTTGCATAACCTTCCAGATGAACAATGTTAATAAGGCTTACATATAAGAAATTGCTTTCTTGTTTACCACTGATACTTGCTCTTGGCTCAAAGTTATTTACCCTTGGAAGAGCATTGCTCGGGAGCTCTTAGAACACTATGGCTGCTCAAATTTTGGTCCTTCTCCCAGGACCAAGATTGACAGATCTTACTTGTTCTTATTATTCACATTTCAAATAGAAGATATTAAAGGAAAATAGTCTGAGATAAAAGCTGCAAGCCATCACTGAGTGGTTCATTTGATATAAAAGCCAATGCAAGATGAAAGTAAAGACACACATTCTGTGTGTGTGTGTGTGTGTGTGTGTGTGTATAACATGTATGTATAGGACAAACATATATTATATATGTATATATATGTGTGTGTGTATATATAACATATCTATAAAACACGTATATTTATTTATTTGTCCTGGTTAAGAAATAACAACTAAAGCTTCATTCCTGTTATTTATGAGCCAGTTCAAAGTTCCTGCCTTCCTCCAGGTCTGACTGAAGTCATTCTCATTGGTCTTGACTAGATTGTCACTCTATCCCTTGTCTTCTTCCATCAGCAGCTCTGAGGTTTGGAATAGGGTGTAAGAAGACTAAGAAAAGGAAAATGTAAGTAAACAGCGGAAAACAGATGGAGAAAAACTGGGAATGGAAAATGTTGAGGCAACAGCATAATTTTGTTCAGAAATAGAGTGGATACTTAAAAAAGCTAAAAGATCTTTCTTTCAATATTCACTTCCTTTCCATTTGTATGTTTTATTTTGTTAGTATTTTTAATGGACATATTTGCATTTTCTTAAAGGAGTAAAAGAAAATTTCATGAGGCTGTAGAAGTAACTGTGAAAAACTATACTGTAAAAGTTTCATATTGTACTCATTGATACATTTATTCAGCTCTTTTACATATGAACATAAGTCAGTGCAGCAGACAATATAAATGGTACCTGGTCGTTTAATGTATTAAACGACCCATTTTAAATAGAACATCTTTGATCACCCAGTGATTGAAAACAAAAGATTAAAGGAAAAACTATTTGTGGCCCCAGACTTTTCAAAGAATCATTGTGTCACTTGTTTTCATAAAATGTATTAATTTAGGAAAATTACAAATCATTTCTGAAAGGCCACTCCATCAAAATACAGAGAGGCATGTGCCACAGAAGACAAAGATCAAGCTGCATACAATGTGGTTCGAAAAAGTCCAGTGATCTTATTAATAATGAAAAGATGTAAAGTTGTGATTACATGAAATTTTTTCTAACCTGAAATGCTGAATTTTATTTATGACAAGTTTCGTTCTTAGAACTTCAAAGAACACTTTAAAGCACAGTGTTATTTTTTTCCTCGTCATGCTGAAAGTATGAAGCCAGGTCTGAATCTTGGCAGCACAGCAATATGCTTGTTGAATTTCATGTGAAATTAGGTTTCTGACAATTTTAAATGTTTTTTCTAAACTTTTTTAAAAAACAAGTTTCCTCTAATTGCCACATAGTTTTTATGAAATAGAATTGTATAATACATCAATTCATCTTGTTGTCAATGAAAATTTATTGTACCTAATGATAATCATAATAGTTTACACTTACTGAGTGCTTTTCTGTGTCAGGCACTGTTATAAGAGTGCGGAAGGTTTAGTTCACTTAATATCACAGCAACCCTATATTATAGGCCCCTGGTGTTAAACCTATTTTGCAGATAAAAAGAAAATTGAGGCTCAGAAAGGATCATTTAAGGGTGGGTAGAAATAAAGGAAGATATTTTTCTGGACGCCAAAGTTCAAGGTGGCAGAAATCACAGTGATAAACACAGTGAGCTATTGATCAGCACAATTGTCCAACAGAATATTTAACTACTAAGATGTCATATGCTTCTCATTTCCTACAAGGTACTTACATCTCTCAGTCTCCTTAAACTGTGTATACGAAGCACCTTAATAAAGGCTTCACATCAAGTTAAATGAGTAGTATGGTTCCATACTGTATTGCTGCTAACCATGTAACATAGACATTGTTGTGAGATTATAAGAGCAGCAGAGACCCACTAAGGTTGAAAATAGAGGGACAATAACAACCTTCACAGTTCATATGCCGTCCTCTTGACCTTGAGAAATATTCCAGAATGATCCATGCTGTCTTCCCTTAAGATGTGTTCAACCAAGTTTTTCTGTTACCGTGATTATGGCTAAATCAAAAATCTTTATTCTGGCTTCAGAACTTTTCCTGATCTTGGCTTAGAATTCTAGGTTGTGACGTCCAGACGAATTATTTTCAAACTCCTCCGTATCACAGATTAACTAAATGATTAATAGGACTTTGATGTGTCTAGAGTCTTTAAAAGAAAAGGAATGCTGAGAGGTATGGAGAGGCAATATTCTCTTGAAAGGTTGTACGTGCAGGGGAGAAACCTGGAAAAGCAGAATAAATGTTTTGTTTCAATAAATTTGACAAATTTTCTGTAGTTTTCTGTAGTTTCTCCTTAAATAAAATGGGAAATGTGTGACTGGAATGTACACAGTGATTCAACTACTTAAAACATCTGAACGACGTAAGTCTACAAAGACTCAGAGAAGTTGCTGATTTTCTTTCACTCCAAAATATCAGCAGATGTAGCTCTCTTGCTTTGTCATAGTGCCACATTTTAAATGAAAAATGTCACTAACATTTTTCTTGTGCATTGAATACTTTCTTTTTAAAAAAGAAATGTAACATATTGGGATTGACTTCAAAAGTGATGATTTTTTTTTTTTTCCAGAACAATGTTCCATCCTGCTGGGCTTTTCCCCCAACTACATTATAACCATTTTAACATGAAATAACTGTAACCCAGACGTGAGTGGATACGTGAAAAAAATTCATTGGCACGGGAATTCAGTTCTTTCTCTTATTTTTCTCTGACCTTGAGTAAATCACCTTGGTTTGCTAGCTTATTAAGACAAACAAATAAGAAACGGCAAAAAATCCAACAGTGATTTTCATTATACATCTTCTCAGGAATGTCAAGATGTTTATTACAATGAAGAGGCAGTAGTTCCATGATCACAAGTTTCACTGGTATAGACCATATCTGATTTACAACTTTTGGGAAAAAAAAGAATTTGTTAGGTACTATTTTTTTTAAGTTTTTAAAAAGAAATATGTTGAGGACAAAATACCTCTCTGAATTATCCTTGAGTTTCCATAGGGTCTGCCAAAATATTGTTCACATACTAAGTTTCCAACAAATGTGCTTTGAATCACGCTAGTGAAAGCCATCACTTTCATTGGCTGTGAATAGAGTACAGAGACTCTAAAAGGTCTTCAGAAATAAAATTGCAAGACGTATGGATTCAGATTAGCATTCAGATACCTACCATCATAAAGGACCTATCATTTAATAATGTGTGTCTGATACTTTTCCACATCAAATTGAAGAACCAAGCATATACTTTCCAGAACAATATTTGTCACCTTTTAAAATTTTTTAATAACCAAGTAAATACATTTCAAACATACATTTTTTTTTTAGAAGAGTTTAGATTTATCATTTGTTTGTTTTAAGACAGAGTCTCGCTCTGTTGCTGGGCTGGAGTGCAGTGGCGCGATCTCGGCTCACTGCAAAGTCTGACTCCCCAGTTCAAGTGATTCCCCTGCCTCAGCCTCCCAAGTAGCTAGGATTACAAGCACACACCACCACGCCTGGCTAATTTTTGTACTAGAGTAGAGACAAGGTTTCACTATGTTAGTCAGGATGGTCTTGATCTGCTGACCTCGTGATCCGCCCGCCACAACCTCCCAAAGTGCTGGGACTACAGGCATGAGCCACTGCGCCCAGCCTAGAAGACTTTAGATTTAAATGGTAGGGGAGAGATCCTCATACACCCCATACTCAACTTCTCTTTTTGTTAACTCTTTATATTAGTTTGGTACATTTTGTTACAGTTAAGGAACCAATGTTGATAAATCATTGCTAACTAAAATTTACATACGATTTAGCTTCCTTAGTTTTCACTGATGTCCATTTTCTGTTCCAGGTCTCCATCCTGGACATCATTACATTTCATTGTGCATTTCCTTGGGCTCCTCTTGGCTGGGGTCATTTCTCAGACTCTGTTTTTAATGACCTTGAGAGTTTTGAGGAATCCTGGTCTGACATTTTTCTAGAAAGCCTCTTAATTAGAATTTCATTATGGGTTGTTAGGAGGAAGTCCACAGAGGTAAAGCACACTTCTCATCACATTTTTTCAAGAGTATATATTGTTGGTATGACATATCGCTGTTGATGTTAACCATCACTTGCTGAGATAGAGTTTATCAGCTTTCTCCACTGTAAAGTTACCGTTTTCCTGCTTTTCCATATCCTACTCTTTTATTTATTTATTTATTTATTTATTTATTTATTATTATTATACTTTAAGTTGTAGGGTACATATGCATAACGTGCAGGTTTGTTACATATGTATACTTGTGCCATGTTGGTGTGCTGCACCCATCAACTCGTCATTTACATCAGGTATAACTCCCAATGCAATCCCTCCCCACTCCCCCTCCCCATGATAGGCCCCGGTGTGTGATGTTTCCCTTCCTGAGTCCAAGTGATCTCATTGTTCAGTTCCCACCTATGAGTGAGAACATGCGGTGTTTGGTTTTCTGTTCTTGTGATAGTTTGCTAAGAATGATGGTTTCCAGCTGCATCCATATCCCTACAAAGGACACAAACTCATCCTTTTTTATGGCTGCATAGTATTCCATGGTGTATATGTGCCACATTTTCTTAATCCAATCTGTCACTGATGGACATTTGGGTTGATTCCAAGTCTTTGCTATTGTGAATAGTGCTGCAATAAACATACATGTGCATGTGTCTTTATAGCAGCATAATTTATAATCCTTTGGGTATATACCCAGTAATGGGATGGCTGGGTCATATGGTACATCTAGTTCTAGATCCTTGAGGAATCGCCATACTGTTTACAAGAAAAAAACAAACAACCCCATCAAAAAGTGGGCAAAGGATATGAACAGACATTTCTCAAAGGAAGACATTCATACAGCCAACAGACACATGAAAAAATGCTCATCATCACTGGCCATCAGAGAAATGCAAATCAAAACCACAATGAGATACCATCTCACACCAGTTAGAATGGCGATCATTAAAAAGTCAGGAAACAACAGGTGCTGGAGAGGATGTGGAGAAATAGGAACACTTTTACACTGTTGGTGGGATTGTAAACTAATTCAACCATTATCCATATCCTACTCTTTGAAGGAAATCACTACGTGTGACTCACTTAAGAAGGGAGAACTTATGCTCCACCTCCTTGAAGACACAGTATCTATATATGTAAATAAATTAATCAAAACTCTTCTTCACAAGCAATCTATTTATTCAAACATTTACATCTATTAGTTTAGACTCATAGGTATCTATTTTATACTTTGGACTACAATCCAATACTATTTATTGATTTACTTGCTGAAATTGTTGTATGCCAATTTCTTGGGATTATACAGATAATAATTTTATCTGTGAAAAAAAGAGAATTTAATTTTTCCCTTCCTACCCTGTATATTTTTTTCCTGTCTTTTGCACTAGCTAGAAATTCTAGTATGAATCTACATAGGAGTGGGATTAGAAGACATCCTTGCTTTGTTTTTGCTTTTAGGTAGAAAGCATCTAGTCTCTCACTATTAAGTATGTTCTTAGCTGTAGGTTTTATTAAGATGCTTTTCACCAAGTTGAGAAAGTTCCCTTATATGCCTGGTTGCTAATAATTTTTTCATGAATGGTGCTGGATTTGTCTTATAAACCCTTTTCTGTATCTATTGATATGATCACTTGATTTTTCTTTATTAGGTCATTGATGTGATGAAATACATGAATGGATTTTTGAATACTGAACTAGCCTTGCATATCTGAAATAAATCCCACTGGGTTGTGCTATGTATTTTTTAATACATTACTAGATTTCATATTGCTAAGGATTTTTACATCTATGCTTTTGAGAAATATTGGCTGGTAATTTTCCTTACTGTATGTCTTTATCTGTTTTTCATATTAGGGTATTGTTGGCTTTATACAATGAATTAGAAAGTATTTCCCAAGCTTCTACTTTCTGGGAGATATGATGAAGAATTGGTGTCATTTTTATTTCTTAAATATTATATAGAATTTGTCAGTGAAATAATTCACCTTGTCATTTTTTGTTTTGAAGGTTATTCATTATTGATTTGATTAGTAGGTGTCAGCCTATTCAGCCTAGTTGTTGCTCCTTGTGTGAGTTTTGGTGGTTTGTGTCTTTCAAAAAATTGGTCAACTTAATCTATATTATATTTGTGGACATAAGCTTGTTATAATATTTCTTTATTATAAATTTTTAAAATTTATTTTCTTTTTTACTTTTTAATTTAATTGAATTTTAAGTTCTGGGATCCATGTGCAGGATATGCAGTTTTGTCACATAGGTAAACATGTACCATGGTGGTTTGCTGCACCTATCAACCCATCACCGAGGTATTAAACCCCATATGCATTTGCTATGTATCCTGATGCTCTCCTTCCCATATTTCTTTATTATATTTTTATGTTCATGGGATTCATAATGCCCAACTTTCTTTCATTTCTGATATTGCTCATTTTTTTCAACTCTTTTTTCGTAGTTAACCTGGCAAGAGGTTTGTCAACATTATTTTATTTTATTTATCTCATTGATCTGTTCAAAGAATCAGTTTTTCGGTATTGACTTTTTCTCTGTTGTTTTCCTACGTTCAATTTCATCTCTAATTTTTCTTATTTATTTTATTTTATAATAAAATAAAGCATGACTCTTCCTTTTCTAGTTTCCTAAGGTGGGAGTTTAAGATGAACATTAAATCTTCTTTCATTTCTAAAATATGCATTTAATCCTTTAAACTTCCCTGTAAGCACTACTTTTTTTTCATCCCACAGATTTTGATAAAAGTATTTTCATTTTAATTTTGTTACAATTATTTTTAGATTTCTGGCTGGGCACAGTGGCTCCCGCCTGTAATCGCAGCACTTTGGGAGTCCAAGGCAAGAGGATCACTTGAGGTCAGGAGTTTGAGACCAGCTTGGCCAACATGGTGAAACCCTGATTCAACTAAAAATAAATAAATAAATAAATAAATAAGCCTGGCGTGGTGGCACTTGCCTGTAATCCCAGTTACTCAGGAGGCTGAGGCAGGAGAATTGCTTGAATCTGGGAGGCAGAAGTTACAGTGAGCCAAGATCATACCACTGCACTCCAGCTTGGGCAACAGAGAGAGACTTTGTCACACACACACACAGAATTTAAAATTTCCTCTTGAAATTTCTTTTTGACCAATGTGATACTTACTGGTGTGATTAATCTCCAAATATTTGGATATGTTCAAACTATATTCCTGTTATTTCTTTTTAGTTTAATTCTATTGTGGTCTGGCAGCATAGATTGTTGGAGTTCCACTATTTTGAATTATGTAAGGTGTGTTTTAAGGCCCAGATGCAGTCATTTTGGTAAATGTTCCACATGAGATAGAGAAGAATATGAATTCTCCTGGTATTGAGTGGAGCACTATACAAATGTCAATTAGATTAAGATGGTCGATGATAATGTTTACGTCAACTCTAGTCTGACTGATTATCTGCCTGCTCGGTCTATCAATTATTGACAGAGGCATGCTGCAGTCTCTAACTATTACAGTGGATTTGTCTATTTCTCCTATCAGTTCTGTCTGCTTACCTTACATTTTTTGATGCCCCGTTGTTAGGTGTGTACACCTAAAATAGACAAATCCACTATTATAGTTAGAGACGTCAGCATGCCTCTGTCAATGATTGATAGACCAAGCAGGCAGATAATCAGTCAGATTAGAGTTAGGATTGTTATGCCTTCTTAGAAAATTCACTCCTTAATCATTGTGTAATATCACCTTTTCTCCAGTGTGATTTTTCCGGGTTCTGAAATATGTTTTCCCTGCAATTAATATATTTGTAATCTTTCTATAATTTTTCTCATAGAGAGTTAGTGTCTTGAAACTCTTTTAGCAGTAACCCACCATTAGTATAGCGGAACTCTATTTGTTATGTGGAAAAGTATGGTGGAATGAAAGTTTTATACAGTTTCCTCAATTTCAGTCTTTTACTTTGCTTATTCTTGACCTGTGACCTTCAATTCTAGTTCTTAACTTTTGTTCTCCCTTTTACCTGAGACAGGACAGCTCGAGGGAACTGTGTAGGAGAAATGCCTTTCCCCAGGTAAGACAAGGCTCTGATAAGGGTTTTGTCCCCCTCTGGGGAATGGGCTTCTATTGTTGAGAATGCTTTTCTTGTTTCAGTTGGAGTATTCATCTAGGATTTTTTTTTTTTTTACTGTGGCAATGTGACAATCTGGTGGGGTTCCTGAAAGTAAAATCCATGAAAATCTGAAAACTCCTGAGACTGAAGCCCCAGGAGTTGTTCACTGTCATGCTGGTACATACTCAGCCTTCAGCTATTTGTCAAAATTACCGTTTTAAGTTTCTACCAGTTTATGTCTCAAGCAGTTTCTCCTCCAAGTAAACAAATCTTAGCTGGGACTCTAGATTTGCCTGTCTACCCATATTTCAAGTGATGGTTTGCTAGTACTTCACCAATGCATGCAAGTGAAACTGTTGAGTTTCTATGTGTTTTTCTTGTAAGAATTGAAGTGACAATTACTCAGGTCTTTACATTTAGGGTTGAAACAGAAAATCTTGCCACTGTCTTGATATATCTTTTTGCACTTACCTACTTTATATTAAAGAGTTAAAAACATAACCTTTCTTCTCTTCTTGGAGGGTATATACACACAATCATTCAGTCTGACTTATTTAGATGAATTATTGATTTGGAAGAATTTTTTTGTTAAATTATATTTTTATTAAAATAGCCATGTTCTTGAACATTCTTTTAATACTGTTACAGACTTATGTTCAGACATATTCAAAATTTTTATGAAAAAACTATTAGTAAGTTCTGAGTCAACTCTTCATCAGAAATAATTACGTGATAAGCCATTTCAAAGACATAAGGTTATTGACAGAATGGAATAAACCTAATTTTTCCTTATATAAGCAAATGTAACCATAGTCTTAAAAAACAAAAGCCCTGAAATATTCTGGTTATTTTGTGTATTGGGGCACGAGTTTTCTTCCTCTCTAGGACATAAGAGGAAGCACCTCTTTAAAGATTGATGTGCTGGATCCTGCACAAGACTCTGTTTCTTCAAATAAAATTTCTTAGTTTTAGATATTGTGTCAGGAGTGATTTTGTCCCTGGAAATTTTGTGCTTCGTAAAGTTATAACATGCAGAATAATCTCATAATGAGTAGACAGCAGCTATAGAGGTTATATCAGTCTAACTTATATATATGTCTTTTCTCCTGAGGAGATAGTGAATGGAATAAGAAGGAAAAACAATGGTAAGAAAACATCCATTTTTATTGTTGCTGTTGTCATATAATTTTAAAGTTCCCTCTCCTGCATAAAAAAGGAAATTAGAACTATTAGACACAGCATGAGAAAAGTATTTTATGACATCTACGTAGTGTTTTTAATGTCTTTTGTTTTACAGAAATATACATAAAAATCATTACTATTTTACAACTGTTTTAGTAAAGCATTGAAGCCAAAGGCAAGTCCTGTTTTCTATATTCACCAACATCAGCAAAAAGTATTCCTAAACTGTAGCATGCAACTTTAATTAATTCAGGGGTGAAACTAGGCTACCTTTTTCCAGGATATTCTTGAAAGGTTCTTACTTTGTCTCTGCTTCATCCACATTGGCATATTTAACCTGTTTTATAAAAGCTACCAATAGTTACGGTTTGAAAATCTTATTGTAAAAATTACAACTGCTTTTGAGTAGACGTTTAATGTAACTTTTATTTGAAATAGTTTAAGATTCAGGAGCAGTTCCAAAGTGCAAAGAACTTCTCCCAATGTATATATACCATATAGTAGGGTCACATCCAAGATATTGATGTTGATTCTAGCAGACTTTTATAAAAGGAGAATATGTACTTATTCCAGCTCACAAAAAGCAATTCATCCATTATGAATCTATGTACTCTATATGTCTACATGGTATGCTAGAAATCCCGGATTAAAAATAAGAAGATAAGTAGAGCAACTGAAAACCTAAGGAAGAAAAGAAGAAGAAGAAGACAGCAACTAGATAACTCTCACTGTCTCATAACTCTATATGCCAAGATTGTTCCATATCCCAGGTACAGCTAAGTTCTTTCTTCCTCCTTTCACTTTTCCCTTTCTCAGGGAGCTCTCTCATGGAACATGCAGCAAAATGGGTCAGCCTAATGACTTCCCAGACCTGCGCACCGAGGAGTAAGAACAGCCGGAAGCATGCACCAAACCTGCACATGTACCCTCTGAGTCTATAATAATAATTGTAAAAGACTGCCAGAAGAACAAACCCATATATGTTTAATGAGCATAAATAAAGTATTTCATGAGAACTAAGAATATTGATATGGCTCCGATGAGTGGAGAAACACCAGGGTTCTTGTCTTGAACCAAACTGGATAAAACCACATGGACACACATGGGGTGGTTTTAAGGAGCAGAGAGTTTAATAGGTGAGTAAGAAGGAAGAAGATCCTCCATACAGAGACAGAGGGAGGGGGCTCCAAAGCTGAGAGAGGAAACCCCCGAGGACTGCAGAAACCAACCAGGTATATGAGGAGGCTGGTGGATGCAGTGTCTGATTTGCATAGCAGTTAGGGGATTGGTTTGGCCAGGTATGTCATTCACATAGCCCACGACAAAACTGGCCCTCCCATCTTAGCCTTTTAATATGCAAATGCAGGGTGCCATGATGTTATACATACATGAGGATGCACCATGTGATGTATTTAAAATTTTCAGATAATTCTTTTTGATAAATTTTGCCCCTATCAAGTCATACCTTTTTATTACCTCTAAGTATGATTTCTCACTTTTTGACTGATAAAGTAACCATTTCATGAGAAGTAGTCAGATTTATTTTATTGAAGTGAGGGTGCTTAGGATTCTAGGGTAATTTCTTCCCTACTTTTTGTGGGTCAAATACCAACATTCCATATGATAAATGAGTTAAAACTAGAAAAATGAATCATGAAATCTAGATTTCTAAGTGGAAACTTCTTTCAGAAGAATTTTTGCCTTTTTAATCTTTGATGACTTTCTATCATTAAAAACACAAAAGTAAGATATTAGTGGCAATATTGAAAGAAATCACTTTGGTGGTGCTCTGGCAATGCATTTTCTGATACTGCTAAATCCTGCCCAGTGTGAGCGACTCTCATGCAATGTTACAGAAGCTGCAATGTTAAAATTGGTTCTCTAGGTAATAGCATTTCTGACAAATTAATAATGTGATGCTTTGCTCGGCCCATGAGATTTTTCATTACATATTCCCCAACTGTTATTTACAATATGATGACAACTTGTAATTTGTCAAGAGGTAAAGAACAGCAGGAGTAGCTTTAAGAGATGAACGTAAATGAATCTCCAGCATAAGACGGGTGGTCAGTGGTCGTTTGGAAAATTCACAAGTCATTGCTTTTTTGTCCCTTCTCCCTCATACTTTAGTTCTTTAGAAGATTTTTACTTCTCTATACATAGAATAGAGCAAAGGCCAAATACTGGTGTAGGTAAAAAAAAGACTCTTCTTGCCTTGGTATAATCACCACAATCTCTTGGGAAAAAAAATTATGGTAGCTTTCTCAAAGTTAGCCCTCTGTACTATACCACAGAGAAACAACCAGCTGAAACACAGGCTTGTAAATGGTCAGTTGCCCAAAATAAATTTCATGATTTGTGTGATTTCTCTCTAGTGAGTAGTCCAAGAAGCCGATTTCATTTTTCTTCCTGCTTGGTGCTCCCATTGAGAAGAGGAATGGTATTTTCTAAGTAATTTATTTGGAAGGTTGATGATATGACTGACTGGACAGAGCTGGAAGCACAGTATTCAAATCTGCCACTACCTGCTGTGGGATCATTAAGGACTCTTCAATATTTCAGTATATATTGTGTAATTAATTAGCTATGATGTGAAACTGGAAATATAAAGGCCAGCAGAAGAGGGGGAAATTCCAAATTGTTACTATGCAGGAAAAGGCAAAAACAAATTGGAACTGAGGTAGGAAAAAATTGGAGTTGATATGAAAGAAGATAGGATTGAAAGCAAGGTTAGTCCTGGAATTAGCAGACAGTAAAGGGTATTTAAAAGAAAAGCCAAAATAAAGGCAGAAGTAATGAAAGAAGAATAAGAGCTTTAAAAGCCATAAAGAAAAAAAAGGAAGCAGCAAGGTAGAAATTTATGGTGTACAGCTTACAATAAAAGCTTATGAGTAAAATCAAGGAAAGCAAAATGTTTTGTTTCTGTTTTTCCTTTTAAATAACTTTGAATGCTACTCTAATACAGCTTTTTCAATCCTAGGCCTAGGTATAAAAAGACAATGTAAAAATCAGTTGCCAAAATCTAGGAGACGTTTCTACTAAATGCCAAGCAGGTGGGACCATTGGTTCTGAAAATGTACACTGCTAATCCACCCATGCTCTGCTGCCTAAGGCACAGCTAGCTTGCCCACCTCAAAGTAAGAAGGGAGGTATTTTATTGATTCTATGTCTTCTTCCAGGTCTCTTGTTCAAAAAATCTTGGTCTTACTAGCCAAAGCAATCTACTGAATATTCAACACAATCCCTATCAAAATACAAATGACATTTCTCACAGAAATAAAAAATAATCCTAAAATTTATACAGAATCACAGAAGACCCAGAATAGCCAAAACAATCTTGAGCAAAAAGAATAAAGCTGGAGGCATTTTATTACCTGACTTGAAATTATAATACAAAGCTATAGTAACCAAAACAGCATCTACTGGCATAAAAACAGACACACAGACCAATGGAACAGAATAGACAACCCGGAAACAAATGCATGCGTTTTTAGTGAATTCATTTTTGACAAAGGTACCAAGAACATACAATGGGGAAAGGACAAACCCTTCAGTAAATCATGCTGGAAGAACTGAATACCCATATGCAGAAAAATGAAACTGGACCCGTATCTCTGGCCATATACAAAAATCAAATAAAAATGGATTAAATACTAAATCTAAAACCTGAAACTTACAGAACTGTTAGGAGGAAACATTGGGGAAACATTCTAAGACATTGGTCTGGGTGAACATTTTATGCCTAAGACCTCAAAAGTACAGGCAAACAAAGCAAAAATGGACAAATGAGATCACATAAAGCTAAGAAGCTTATGTGCAGCAAAAGAAACAATAAACAAAGTGAAAGGAAAACCCACAGAATGGGAGAAAATATTAGCAAACTACCCATCTAACAAAGGATTGACAAGCAGAATACATGAGAAACTCAAACAACTCAATAGGAAAAAGACGAAATAATCCAGTTTAAAAATGAGAGAATGATCTGAATAGGCATTTCTCAAAAGAAGGCTACAGATGACCAACAGATAGATAAAAAGTGTTAGGCATAACTAATCATCAGATAAATGCAAATCCAGACTACAATGAGATATTGTCTCATCCAAATTAAAATGACTTTATCCAAAAGACAGGCAGTGACAAATGCTGGCAATGATGTGGAGATAGGGAAAACCTTTTGCACTGTTGGTGGGAATGGAAATTAGTGCAGCCACTATGGAAAACAGTGTGGAGGTTTCCCAAACTAAAAACAGAACCACAACATGATTCAGCAATCTTGTTGCTGGGTATATATCCAAAAGAAAGAACATCAGTATATTACAGAGATATCTGGACTCTCAAGTTTATTGCAGCACTATTCACAATAACCAAAATATGGAATCTACCTGAATGTCCATCAATAAATGAATGTATAAAGAAAATGTGGTACATATACTCTATGGAATATTATTTAGCCATAAAAAGAATGAAATCCTGTCATTCGCAACAACATGGATGGAACTGGAAATTATTATGTTATGTGAAATAAGCCAGGTATAGAAAGACAAATATTGAATGTTCTCACCCATATGTGGGAGCTAAAAATATTGAACTCACGGAGACAGACAGTAGAATGATGGTTATAGATAGGTTATAGATGGTTGCCAGAGGCTGGGAAGGGTAATAGGGGGAGGGAGGATAAATGGGGGGTGCTTAATAGCTACAAAAATACAGTTAGAAGGAATAAGATCTAGTGTTTAGTGGAACACTAGGGTGTTGTTAACTATAGTTAACAGGGTTAACTATTGTGACCGTAGTTAACAACGATTTATTGTATACTTCAAAATAACTAGAAGAATTAAATTGGAATGTTCCTAATACAAAGAAATAATAAATGCTTAAGGTGATTGATATGTCAATTACCCAGATTTGATCATTACATATTACACATGCTAGTACCAAAATATCACACGTATCCCATAAATATCTACAGCTGTTATGTATCCATAATACTTTAAAAATTCTAAAAAGTCTGAGTCTCTCTAACTAACATATTAAATATTTTCCTGTGACTTGAGTGTTGCTTTTCTAGACAGAGTGCTATGGAAATTTCTAATTTCATCTGTAACTCCCTGGTGGTAAAAGAGAGTAAAAAACATTTTTAAATGGCAGCAACTGAGTGTTTGGGAGAGTGGATATTTGGGTGGGCATGGGAGAGCAGCACTGGTACATTGAATCTAGGAATGCATGTTTCACACACACACACACAGACACTAAATGGTTAAGGATAAGTGAAAGAGAATGAAGAGGAAGATATTTGAAAGTGATACATTCTTGGTATTACACACAACAGTTTTCTATTCTTTATTCTGACTTCATGTGTCAGAAATCAAGGTAGTGGGTTAGAAGATGGGCTATTTAAGAACAAGGCAGCTACAAAAAAATTGAAGCCTGATTAATGCAGTGAACTTGTCCAGAGGCTGGAAAATTAACCTGCTACTCATAGACTGATCTGAGGAGGGGAATCTAGAAAAATACGAGCAGATTGAGAATTGAGATAAGAATAATTTATACACAGGTCTGTTGGCTATATCTGGATAGATTTTACTTTATTCAAGCCTGGTAGACAAAATAACATATCTGTAGCTTGTAAAAACATTGTAAAATAAGCAAATCATCATACTGAGAAGTTAAAGAAAGAAAAGATCAGTGGAAATAATTTAGTATGGAAACTAGAGAAAAATAATAATATCAATAGTAATGTGACAGCAATAAATCATGTTGATATCTTCAATAGCATGCAAAAAAAGCAGAACCACTGTAAAGCAAGAGCAGAAATCTGTGAACCAATTTAATTGAAGAGGAAAAGTTAATAATCTGAGATGAAAAGAAGATACCTGAGTAAAAGATCACTAGAAAACTAAAAAGATGAAAATGAAAATGTGTACTGGAATCATGAGGGGCAGAACTGGCACTGTGGACAGCTGAATCTGAAATGCAGAGGACATGTGAGAATTTTCTACACAAAGCAGATGTAAGCAAGTTAAAAATATGGGGAAGAGGGAATGAAAGTTTACATGTGTTCCTAAAGAAAAAAAAAAAAGTAACAACAGAAGCACAAGCAATTCTCAAAGCAAGAAAGTTTTTCCCAAATTAAAAATATTACTCAAGAATGGAAGTAAAATTATATAGACCATGCAAACAAAAAAAGACAAAATAATTCTCAATGAACTAAATAATTTTTTAATTAACAAATCGAACAAAAAACAGATTACTTGGAATGACATAACAGTTACGATCATGTTAGACTTCTCTGAAACATTCAAGTCAGAAGATAATTAAAATAAATCCTTTAAGTTTTTATAGAAAAATTGTGATATACAATGTTTGATATGCAATTTGCATGGTATATAAACACTAATATTTCATAAGCACAGAAAGTTTATTTTATCAGTAAAGAAAATTGAAAATATTTTCAAAACTTTGATGGCTCAGAAAGTGTACCATAAACCATCTTTCTTACAAATGTGTTCTTTTTCTTTTCTCACAAAATTTACATCTTGAATCCTTCCATATATTTCTATATCAACATTCCATTTTTACCAAATTATTTCTATCAGCATGAACATATACTACAGTCTCTGGTGAAACTATATGGAACTGCTGCTATTTGGCTCTTTTTGACATATTAGAAGGTCAAGTTGAAATTTATACAGAATTGAATATATGAAATGTATTCTACCACCTTGATGAATTTTGATATATTAGTTTACTCTATCAGTCAAGAGTCCCTGGAGAAACAAAACCAATGGGAGATAACTACATATCTATCTATCTATCTATCTATCTATCTATCTATCTATCTATCTATCTATCTATCTATCTGTCTGTCTGAAGGGATTTATCAGAAGGAATTGGCTCATGCAATTATGAGACTGACAATTCTCATGATCCATTGTCTGAACAGGAGACCGGAGAAAAGCCAGTGGTGTAATTCAATCAGATTCTGAAGACCCGAGAACCAAGAGAGACAATCTGGTGTAGATCTCAGTCAGAAGGCAGGAGCACCCCATGTTTCAGTTCAAATGGTTAGGCCTAAGAAAAGGGGAAGTTTTTCTCCTTCCTCTGCCTTTTGTTCTACTCAGGCCCTCAACAGATTGGATAATGCTCACCCATATTGGGGAGGGACACCACCTTTACTGAGTCAACTGATTCAAATACTAATGTCACCATTGGGCATCCCATGGCATTAGCCATCATATTTGTTTTGTCAACTTTCGTCCATTTAATCTTTTTATTTCAATCAACTTCCTCTTTTTACTTAAGGAAGTTCAGATTCATCTTCAGCAATAATCTCCAGGACATTATGGGTTTCATTTGCTCCTTACACTATTTTTTTTTTTCTAATACAGTACCACTTGCCAGCTTCTCAGAATGGCAGCAGACATTCCACGCTGGCTCTATGAAAACTGGCAGGTGCTGGGGCCTGCTATGTGCTGGCCGTTGGACTCTCTTGCTGTACACCCTGCTCTGATGCTAACCCCAGGCGAGGGAACTTTTATCAGTGAGGGGCCGTGTTCCTTTCCAATCTTTCCTGGCTAGTTGTGCTTGTTAATTGTCATTTCATTATTTATGTATTTATTATTAATTTATTCCATTATAATTATTCATCAAATAAACTTGAATATAAAAATCAAGTGGGTGACTGTTTTTATAAAAATTAAGTTGACTTCTCTGGAAAGATTCAATAAAGGTCATTCATAAAATATCCTGGTAAATTTGGTGTGGGTGAGAAAACTGTAAAATCGTGGAGAAAAAATGCAAAAACTCTAGGATTCTGCCCTCAGATTGCTTGGCAAGTGTCTTTAAAATCTTCTCCTTTTTATTTCTTCTTTCTTTCCTTTGTCTACTTTATTTGAACCTCAGATACAGGCACCATATTTAATCATTTTCTTGATTTAGTCATACACATTGAAGATTCAAAGATTGGGTTTGCCCTAGTCTCTCTTAACAGACAGAACTAGCCCTTATATATGTGAATTCCAATCATCGTAAACATGTCTATAACTACTTGTAAAATATATATTTATTTGCATCTATATTGAGCAAACATGAGTTTATACTGATGTTCCCAAATCTAATCTAGTACCACATGGTTCATTCTAGCTTTCTCCCCTGGCTTAACTGCTCTATCCTAGTCTGACAGTGAGGAACTGGCTCCCTGTCATCCATCCCTTTTTTATTTGTTCAATGCCAGTATACATGTACAGTGGTTTTAAAATTGTTAGCTTAGATGGTTGTGGGAAACAACTTCACCAACTAAAGAACATTGATTATGTATAGTTTCCTTTGTTTATACTCTCAGTATCTACTCATTTCTAAAATTACTTGGGTCTTTAATTTCTTTAACCAAAATTTTGTAATTTTTCATGTATGTGTATATATTCTGAATGCATTATGTTAGATTTATACATAAGCATTTCTTTAATTTTTTTGGTGTTAAGGAAGTGTTTATTGTGTTTGATTTTCAATATCCAAATTCTAATGTTCATTGCTGGTATATAGAAAACCAATTCATTCTTGTACATTCACCTTTTATCTTGTGACCTTGCTCTCCTTGCTTGTAGTACATTTTTTGTTTATTCTCTGGGGTTTTCGACCTAGGCAAACAAATACGGTTTTATTCCTTCTTCCCAAGCTGTGTATTTCTTGTGTCTTTATATATTTATGTATTTTGTCTTACTGTCCTCCTTATGACTTCTAGTAAAGTGTTGAGTGGAAGTGGTGAAAGAAGACTTCCTCTTCTTGTTCCTGATCTTGGAGGAGAAGCATCCTATTTCTTACCTTTTTTTATGTTAGCTGTAGGAGCTTTTCGTAGATGTCCCTCATCAAGTTGAAAAAGATCCCCTCTATTCTTAGTGTTCTGAGAGTTTTTACTTGTGAATGGGTGTTGCATTTTGTCAAATGTTTTTACTACACCTATTCATAGGATCATACGATTCTTCTTTGGCCTTTTGGTGTGGTAAACGACATACATGGATTTTCAAATGTTGATCTCGGCTCACTGCAATGTCTGCCTCCTGAGTTCAAGCGATTCTTGTGCCTCAGCTCCTTAATAGCTGGAATTACAGGCACAGGCCACCGTTACTGGCTAATTTTTGCATTTTTAATAGAGATGTGGTTTCACCATGTTGGCCAGTCTGGTTTCACACTCCTGACCTTAAGTTATCTGCCCTTCTTGGCCTCCCAAAGTGCTGGGATTAAAGGCGTGAACCATTGCGCCTGACCAAATGTAGGTCTTGTAAAATGTGCTGGTAAATATTCCTTCCTCTTTTATTGTTTTTCAAAGATATTGTATAGAATTTATATTATTTCTTTAAGTGTTTGGTAAAATTTACCTGAGAAAACCCCTGGATCTGGTGGGTTTTGTTTGTTTTGTATTTAGTTTTTTTTGTTTTGTTTTGTTTTGTTTTTGAGAGAGTCTCGCTTTGTCACCCAGGCTGGAGTGCAACCTCTGCCTCCTGTATTCAAGCAATTCTTTTGTCTCAGCCTCCCGAATAACTGGGACTATGGATGCACACGCCACCACGTCTGGCTAATTTTTGTATTTTCAGTAGAGACAGGGTTTCACAATATTGACCAGGCTGGTCTAGAACTCCTGACTTCATGATCCGCCCACCTCGCCCTCCCAAAGTGCTGGGATTACAAGCGTGAGCCACCATGCCCAATCATGTTTTTAGTTTTTAACTACTAATTTAAAATCATTAATAGATGTAAGACTACTCATGTTTTCTATTTCTCTTTGAATTAATTTTAGTAGTTACTATCCTTCAAAAAACTGATCGTTGCATCTAAGTTAATAGGTTTGTGGTACAAAGTTGTCTGCAATGCTTCACTGATTATTGAGCCAAGGGATCGGTAACCTCTATACTGATTATGACGTCTATGTTTTTTTCTTGGTTAGCCTGGAAAGAAGTTTATCGAATTTATTAATCTTTTCACAGAAATAGCTTTTGGCTTTGTTGATTTTCACCAGTTTTTTTGTTTGTTTTCAGTTTTATTAGTTCTCGCTCTAATATTAATAATTTTCTTCTTTCTGGTTGGCTTAATAAAAATTACCTAATTTTTCTGCTTCATTTAATTTGGCTTTCCATAGGCTTAATTTATTCTTAATCTAATTTCCTTACAGGGAAACATAAGTTATTAATTTCAGATTTTTTTTCTATAATGTGCATTTTAGCACTATGAATTTTCCTCTAAATACTGTTTTCACTTCATCCTCAAACCATGTTTTATTTTTATTTTTATTTAGTTAAAATATTTTGTAATTTATCTTAAGATGTCTTTAATCCATAATAATTATTTTAAAATGAATACTTTAATTCCCACATATTTTCAAAAATTTAGATATATTTTTATTAATTTCTAGCTTAATTCTCTTGCAGCCCCATAATATACTTCATATGATTTTTATTCTTTTAAGTTTATTATGATGTATTTTGTGGTCCCGAATGTGATCTATTTTAGTGACTGTTCCATGTGTATTTTACTGTTGTTGAATGGATCATTCTAAAATATTCAATTTGATCACATTGTTTGCTATTGCTGTTCGGGGTATCTGTTCTTATTTTCTTCCTGCTTGCTCTAGTAATTACTGAGAGATGTTGAAGACTCAAAGTGTATTAGTGGATTTGACTGTTTCTCCTTTTAGTTCTTTCAATTTTCTTTTTATGTATTGATATTATATGTTGTTAGGTGTGTATGGTAAGTCCATATTTAGTGAAGTCCACAGGTTCTTGGAAACTGCAACTTTTAGCAACATAACATAGAGCAGGTCTCCACATAATATGATTTCCTTCAATGCCATTTTGCTATAACATTGATGGGGGAAAAATTGGTTTTGTTATCTATCATTTCATTTAAAGTAGTGGTTTTCCAGAACCTATGGATGACATTAAGGGAGGACTTACTGTACATGTTTAGGATTGTATCTTTTGGAGTATTGACACGTTTGTTATTCTGTAATGCCCCTCTTGATCCCTGATAATTTTTCTTTGTGTGATGTCTACTTGTTGGAATACAGCTATTGATTGATGTCAGCATGGTATATTTTTCTCCATCTCTTTACTTTTAACCTATCTGAGTCTTCACATTTAAAGGGGTTTCTTAGAGACAGCATATGGTTGGATTTTATTGTTCTTGTTTTAGATACATATGATAAGCTCTTTCAAACGTTATATTAAAACCACTTACACTTCGTGGCTTATAATCACTTACAGTGATTATAAATATAACTGGATTTAAATATACCATCTATGTAAGTGTTCTCTATTGATTTCATTTGTTGTTTTCTTTTCTTCTGCCTTTTCTGTTTTTAATTCATTATATAATTCTATATTATCTACTGTGTTACCTATTTTTTAAAATTTATTCATTGTTTGTCCTACCATTTATAATAAATATTTTTAAATGTTAAATATTAAATGTCAAATCCACCTGTCAACTGACACTATAGTGCTTAATATGTAGTACAGTTACCTTATAACAGAATATTCCTAATATCTCATTTCTATTCCTTCTGGTGATGCTTTCATTTCTCTTACCCAAATTCTATAATTACCCAGCAAATTATTATATTATTATATTTTATATCAATTATGAATAAAGAAATAAAGTACTTTTATATCTTAACTTACCCCTTCTCAGCTGCCCTTCCTTTTGTGACATACAGCCATGCTTTTGGCCTATATTATTTTGTTTCTGCTTAAATAACTATTTTTAACATTATTTAAAGAACCAGTCTACTGGCAACTAATTAATTCCTTCAGTTATATTTGTCTGAGAAAATCTTTACTTTCTCACTTTTGAATATTCATTTTACAGGATTTAGAATTCTAGGTTGGTAGGGTTTTTTTTCCTTCCGTTATTTAAATATTTCACATCATTCTCTTCTTGTTTGAATAATTTCTGAAGAAAAGCCTCATGTAAGTCTTATTCCTGTTCCTGTATAGGTAAGTTGTTTTTCTCTCTCTTCAAGATTTAGCTTTGCCTTTAGTTTTCTGAAGTTTAAATATGATATGCTTAGGTTGGTTTTGTTTTTATGTTTTTGTTTGTTTCATATTTAGCATCTTTGTTTTCTGAGCTTTTTAGCTCTGTGGTCTGCTGCCTGCCATTAAAATTGAAGAGTTTTTAAACTATCATTACTTCAAATATTTCTTCAGTTTTATTCCGTCTTTCTTCTTCTTCTGGTATGCTTCTCCTCCTTATGGTTTCTGAAGTTTTGATTGACTTATTTTCTATCGCACTGATTATTTTTCTCAACTGTGTTAACTCTACTAATGAATGCATTGGAGTCATTCTTATCTTCAGCTACCTGGTTTTTGATTTGTAGCACTTTCTTTTGGTTCTTTCTGATAGTTTCCATCTCTGCTGATACTGTCCTTCTAGCATTGCATATTGTACCCATTTTCCATTAGCACCCTCACAATAATCATACTTACTTTAAATTTTTTGTGTTCCAGCATCTGTGTTTTATGTAAATTTGATCCTTACACTTGTTTTGGCACTTCAGATTGTGTGTGTTTTTGTGTTTGTTTTTGTTTTGTCTTTCAATATGCCTTGTAAAAATTTTTTGAAAACTGAATAAGTTGTATTGGGTAATGGGTACTGAGTTACAGAGACATTTAGTATGAGGATTTATGTTAATACGTTTGGAAATTTGGACTGTGGTTAATGTTTGTTGTAGCTATAAGTACCAGAGGTTTTATAATCTTCTATTGTTTTTATCTCCCCTCATGGTGTCAGGGCTATCCTTTTTACTGTTCTCCAGAGAAAGGTTGTGCCTTTTCCAGCTCTTTTAGCTCTCTATTATTATCCCGGAGGCTTGCTGGTGATGTAATATGCTAATTAAAGTCTCATTCTTCTAGTGGGCCTGTGTCTCAGGGATGAGTGAGATCTTCACAACTGTGTCTATCACTTATACATGATCTACCCTCTTTCCCATTTACCCATTTCCTTCCATGGTTGTAGTGGGTTTTTTTTCTTGTTGTTGTTGTTTCTATTTCTGTGAAACCCTGTCCTGGCTGACTATATTCTTGTTCTTGAGGTTTTTTTTCTTTCCATTGGCAAGACAGAAATCCTGGATTTTGCTGGAGTGAGGCAGAATTTATTCCCTCTGGGATAAAGTTTCAGAACCGTCCTCTGAAGGAGTCCTCCTCCTTGGAGATTGGGGTTCTGTTAGTGAGAAAAGTCTGAGAGTGCCTCACCATGGTTACTCTTCTCCTCCTCAGTCAGGGCAATGAGGGAATTCTTCTCAGATCTTCACTATGAGAATGTGGTAGGGCTCTTGTGGAGAAAGTCTATGAAAGCATAGTGCCCCTGCCACCACCACCTCTCCACGCCTGCAGCCCCCAGAGCTTCTCACTCCTGTGCTAGTTCACATGCAACCTCCAGTACTTCTTCACAATTACATGTGTTTCTACCAGTTCATGAATTCCAGAGACTTCAGCTCCATATAGGGAAATAATGGATCCTGTATCTCTTAGGATATGCCTATGGCTCTAGACTTTAGGGTTGTAGTAACCTAAGTTATGTATAAATTTAAAAGAAGTAATTGTTTTTTAGTTTTCTAGCTTTCATTAGTAAGAATGGAAGTGATGGTTTCCAAGCTCTTTCCATGAAAGAGCTGATACCAAAATAACCCATTGGTCTTTTACCCACACAATTCTCCTGAATACCTGAGATGACCACAGATGACTCAGAATATTTGATTTTTGAAAGAATAACTAAAATTAAATGTAAAATGTTTTTAAATATGTTAAAATATCTTGGAGAATGTATCTGTAGACCTGAATTTGAAAAGAACTGTTTCTGGTGAATTCTCTTTCTGGAAGCACAGGGATATTTACATCAGGATTTTCAAACTGTTTCCTTGACAGGTTAAGTTGCTTTAGGTACTGTGAAAACAAAATACAATCTACCAAATAATGAAGATTTTAACTGCCTGAGGAAAGTATTCACTGCCTCTATATGTTTTATATAGAAGAGTTATAATACATGAGTTCTGCTGCTAAAAATGTTTGAAAAACCTTAGTCCTTAATGATCTTTCAGAGCTCTTTGAACAAGGGTCGTGCCCCACAAGATGAATATGAGGTTCTTCAACAGCTGTGTAAAAATAAGCTCAGGAAAATGCTGTGTTAAAGTTGCACAGATTATTTACTTCAGCAATTTTAATATTCTAGTTTGTGTGGTGAAAATTCAGGAGGGAAACACAGTATATTGGATGCTTTATGTTTTTTAATTAAGGTAACAGTTGTATGGGCGTTTGTTTTGTTTTGTTTGTTTTTTGTAGGACACCAATCTATATTAGTGAGATAATTAGTTTCTTGCAATGACAATTTGAGAAACACTGCTCAAATTAATGATATTATGATACATCTATTGAATGCATTACCTTTTTTCAGGCACTAAGTGCTTAGCAAGTATTCAATTACTCCATTTTTATAGACGAGACCTAAACCTTAGGCATGTGTTATACAACACGCTTAAGGTTATACAGTGAGTCACCAGGATTTGAACCCAGATTTGTCTGACCTTCTATTTTTGTAAAATCAGGATGCAATTTATTTCAAATTCTTCAAATATGTCTTTGGTCTACCAGTTTTCTGACCTTCTGGCCTACCTATTAGCTTTCAGTAATTTTAATTATTATATAGGCGTTAACGTTTCCTGTAAAACAATTCCACAGTTTTGTCCATGTGGGGCCAATGGACTAGATAAACTAGGACACTTACAAATCTGAAATTTTCTCTTCTCTGAATTTTCACAGTTATATGCATCTTTTAATTTCCCAAGTTATTTTTCCTTTGACATTTTATTTCAAAATTTTTATTTGTCTAATTCAGTTTATCATCTTTTCTTTAACTTTTGATTCTCCAGCATTTTACTTTCTGAGTTCAACATAAATGGACTACTTCTATGTTTCCTGTTGGATGTCCCCACCTTCTTGCCGCTGAACAGATGAAGGGAAAAGTGGTTGGGAGTAGTAAAAACTGATCAATTAGTATAATGGAAGACTATTCTTGGAGTGCAGGAGCCTGCTAGGAAGGAAAAATAGCCAAAGTCATGATATTTGTAAAGAAAAAAAAAACATAATTTATGTAGTGTGATTTTTTTAACCTTTTATTTTCAAATACTTGTAGATCCACAGGAAGCAGCAGAGATAGGACAAGGCGATCTTCTGTATCCTTCACAGGGTTTTCCCCAGCGCTTACAAAGTAAATAGTATAGTACGATATCAAAACCAGGAAATGCACATTGGTTCAATGTGTGTCTACGGTTCTATGACATTTTATCACATCTGTAGATTCGTGTAACCACCACTGCAATCAAGACAGGACTATTCCATTATACTTGGTGGAATTTTTGAGTCATTGTACACTATGCTATGGATCCCGGCTGACATTTTCAAATGATCTTTTCCAGGGAATGGAATACAATGAACTGTAGCTTCTAAAGACCAGTCAATGAAAGAGACAACTAGTGATGTTCAAAAAATAGGAAGCAAAACTCTACTCTGAAATAGAGTTCTAGAAAAAATTATCGGAGACCTCAGATAAAGCATGCAAACACTGAGATTCTTTAAACTCCATGAGAGGAGAATAAAGAAATGAGTAGGGATAAAGACCGTAACATCAGAAATCAATCACCTTGTAAGAGTCATGCAGTAGGGTCCTTTTCTCTCTAACAGCTAACTTTGAACCATCTGATGCTTTGGAAAGATGCATATTTCTAGAGGAAAGGCTGCACAGCTACTCTTACAGGGGTCTCTAGCACTGACTATCAACTAGACTTCATAATAAACATTAGCCCAGAACTGCACTAAAATTTGGGGCAGATCTAAGCTTGTACATCTACCTGTACCTCTTTGCTCTAAATCTGGTATAATATATTGCTATGTTTAGTTCTCCAGTATTCTTAAACTTGATGTAACACCTTTTGTGTGTTGCATGCACAATTATCAGTTCAGTAGTGTATTTTGTCTCACAGAGATTATAATGACACATATTCTAACTTGTAAATGTTGCTATGATTTCAAAATCATTGCTTTGCTGCATTCATTTGTAGCTCTAGCATTATTGGTTCTATTATACTGAAGACTGACAACATTCTTTAGTAAATAATTATTAGCTAATGCTATTTTACCCTGTAAGCACAAACACTTGGTTACAGATTTTCTGATACAACCAATGTAAGGGCTTTTTTATTCAAGCTAAAATATACAACATAAAATGATAGTGTTTACAGATTTCTTATTTATTTATGACTGTTCAAGGAGGCACGGTTGGGATTAAATGGCACATGGAATAGACACAGAAAGCATACATTTCAAAGGACATTATACTGAATTATCACAATACATTAAAAGATGAAAATAACTCTGAAATATATTTTGGAAGCCACTGTTTTGTTTTAAGGTGATACTTAGTATGTGAATGTAGTTTCAAGCAATACTACGTAGGCCATGAAAATACAATTCAAAAAATAATTATTGACTCCAAAAACTAATATGATAAAATATGGCTAGAGCTTAAACTATAAGAAATAAAACATTTAACTAAAATTCTGCAACTTCAGCAGATATGAATTCTTTTGCCCATAATCTTTCAGAACTTGTTTTATTCATACACAATTTTGCATTTATTAATCAAATGCAATTTTGTATTTTGCATCTTCTCATTGCCTATTCCTAAATAAGTTTTTTTTTTTTTTTTTGGTTAAATTAGTAGTTTTTAGGAAATTTATAATATCAATTTAAATATTCTCTAATATGTAAACAATTAGTTTCCAAGTTTTCACTGTTATCAGTACTTTAAAATAAAAAGTCTTCAGAGAGATAAATACTTCCTGGTTTTCTGTTACTGACTTAAACACAATCCCTTGATATACAATCATGAATAGTCCTTAAATGTAGCTAGATGAAGAGGATGTTAACAGGGGCCCCTAAAATTTATTTAATATCCTCTCTTAAATTGAGGGGAATATTTTTTAAAATCACACTATGTATTTCAGTGATGTATGCTAGTTCGTATTTAAAGGAAGGTATCCCTCGTGTTCCTAAGTATCATTCATGTTCTTCACATTTAGTACAGTACAATATTATAAGATTAAGGGAAAATATTCTCTCGAATGTCAACTTAGTACAGATACTCCAAGGTCACTCAGGGGTGTTGTTGTGGCGACTCTGCTTAGTGCTGCCAGGAGGCCACACCAGCCTTGGAAAGGGACTATTGTGTGGGCCTAGATTTCTTTTTTTTTTTTTTTCTTTTTTTGAGACAGAGTATCGCTCTGTCGCCCAGGCTGGAGTGCAGTGGCGCGATCTCTGCTCACTGCAAGCTCCGCCTCCCGGGTTCATGCCATTCTCCTGCCTCAGCCTCCCGATAGCTGGGACTACAGGCGCCTGCCACCATGCTTGGCTCATTTTTTGTATTTTTAGTAGAGACGAGGTTTCACCGTGTTAGCCAGGATGGTCTCCATCTCCCGACCTCGTGATCCACCCACCTCGGCCTCCCAAAGTGCTGGGATTACAGGCGTGAGCCACCGCGCCCGGCCATGAGCCTAGATTTCTGAAGGTTGGGCAACCTCGAGAATGTTGGCTGGAGAATCCATACAAAAATGCACATATTTATCTTGCTATGACAGAACATGTTGTGATGCTGCTTTCTTGTTTTTACAGATTATTATTATTAAGCAATATCATAATAAATAAAAACTTTGGTAATATTTAATTTCAACATGAAATCAATATTTTTAGTCATTCATTTCAGGTTGTCTTTTCCGATGTATTTTGAAAAGCTGTAGTTCCAAAGTATACAAATTTTGAAGAAAAAAATTGAAAATAAAAAAGCCATCTATAAATAGAAATAACCTTAAAAAATAAGTCTGTTAAATAGCAAATATATAGGTATAACAAGTTATCAGTAGTTATGCAAATTCAATAAGCTATGGCCTACAAGAATGGGTAGACGGGGCTGCCACATTTTGCAAATATACAGAAAGCCCATTTAAATTTGGAATTCAGATAAACATGGATTTCTTTTTTAGAATACATCATGTAATAAGTGTATATTGTATAATGTTTGGGATATGCTTATATAAAAATGTCATGTGCTATTTATCAGAAATTGAACTCTAACTGTGTTCTCTCTTTCATCTGGCAATCTTATTTAAGACAGGAGACTCATTGGAATTCCGGTATTTTGGTAACTAATGCAATAAAGGTTTAGTTGAGATCATATTAAACTCTGACTTCATCACTCTATTCACATAAGCACAATACAGCCAAATAACCAAGGCAACAAATTTGACTTTATCTCTTTTTAAATTTGAATTTATCTTTTTCAGAATTTTTCCACTCTTCACCCACATATACACACACATATTCATGAAAACTAACCAGTTATTTGCAACATTTTGAATCTAGTTTTAGGAAGAAATGTATCTCTGTGATTGTTATTGCCTAGTTATTTATATCATAGGGTTTATAAAAGGTTCCACTAAGTAATGAAATGTTAGATGGCTTGTCTGATTTAAATAACCAAACTTTAAAAGGAGCTTATTCATTATTATATATAAAGCAATTTTCCAAGAGCACAGCTGTGCAATTTTATTCCATTGAAACCTCCTCCCACTTAGCAAAATATTTAGATATGTAGACATATAGATAGAGAATTATAATAGGGCAGAGAGGAAATAGACAATGATTAAAGGATAAATTCCACTTGCCACAACATCTTTTCATGATTTTCCCCCCTATAAATCTACTGCCTTTCGGGTGTTTGGTGGCTAAAAGAGCAGTGAGAGCTTGTCGCTGAAGCATGTGTTGCAAATGCTTTATACCCTGCCTTTCTCCCAGTGACTCTCTTGCTTTCTTTCCTAATGGTATCATTTGCCACTCACAGAACTGTTGAAGGAAACACAGAAATCTGATCAAAGGTCATTGGTATTGATAGTGCTTACTTAGCAGGTGCCTCGGCAATCAGTTTTAATGAGTTTGAGCCCTACTTATTTCTTCTCCTGCTACTGGTCTATTGACAAAAAATAAATAAATAAGTGGCAGAGGTGGCAGTGACACCACAGGCACAAAATTCCTTGATAAGCTTTCATTTAAAGAGCCAAGAGGCAAAACCCAAAATAACTCCTGATGCATGTGTTCCTGTGACAGAGGCAGTTAGAGGAGGCTTAGGAAACTCATCTTTGAGTGATAGTGAAGACTCCATATGCCTTTGGCCTCATTGTTATTCCACAAGGCTCACCTGCAAAGTGTATCCGTAAGGTGCAAATTGAAGTGATTCTTTTAATCACAAAGTTTCAAATGGGAGCAGCACGGGAGATCACCACCCAAATTTTCAGGTGTTCAATGCCGTTTTCAGGCAGGCTCACTTGTTTTTTTTTAATCAAACCCTGAATGTCCTGCTCACCATCACTTGTTCATCTTTTTATTAATTTTTTTAAAACATCTGGGATTTTTTTAGGTGACCTAGATCAGCAGCAATCGATGATAAATAGAGTTGTGAGTTGCTGCCAAATCTTGGATGGGTGGGCCAAAAACCACATAGATAAAAAAGCAAAAATTATTTAAACCTTTGCCAAGGAAAGGGCACTCACTATAACTATTATGGCTTATTTAAAAAGCAACAATAGGTCACAACTTGTGTGCTATCTACTTCCTTTAATTTATGCCTTCATCTGATCAGTTATTCTTCAAAAATGTTATTAGAACACCGTCTCTGCATATGCTTGTGTGGGAGACATGAAGTTAAGCAGTGGATAGTGCTGAACGCGGGCTATGATCTTTGCCCCAATGGAGTCTAGTGATAATTATGTGTTTACTTTTACGAGTTTGCTAAAACCTAAGTTAATTTCTCGATTTTTATGCCGAACTTCTTAACTCTTGATTCGATTTTTAAGAGAAGTTCTGTGGTAGAACCTATCGAGTTTAATGCTTATTTTACATGGATAATTGCTTGGGGCAGGGATAATCTTTTTTGACCACTGGGGTACGTTAGTTATCTACTGCTGTGTAGCAAATTATGCCAGCTTAGTGATAAAAACCAACAAGTATTTATCTCACTCCGTTTCTGGAGGTCAGGAATGCAAGTGCGGCCCAGCTGCTGGTCCTGGCTCAGCGCCTCCCCTCGGTTTGCACTGAAGATGTGGGCCAATGCTGCAGTTATCTGGAGGTCTGGCTAAGCTGGTGATCTGCTTAAAGTGCACTTATGTGACCAGTGGCTGGGGACTTTGGTTCCTCACTGCACATGAATCTCTATAGCGCTGTTTACAATACAGCAGCTGGCTTCTTTAAGAACAAAGGGAGGGCCGGGCGCGGTGGCTCAAGCCTGTAATCCCAGCACTTTGGGAGGCCGAGACGGGCGGATCACGAGGTCAGGAGATCGAGACCATCCTGGCTAACCCGGTGAAACCCCGTCACTACTAAAAAATACAAAAAACTAGCCGGGCGAGGTGGCGGGCACCTGTAGTCCCAGCTACTCGGGAGGCTGAGGCAGGAGAATGGCGTAAACCCGGGAGGCGGAGCTTGCAGTGAGCTGAGATCCGGCCACTGCACTCCAGCCTGGGCGACAGAGCGAGACTCCGTCTCAAAAAAAAAAAAAAAAAAAAAAGAACAAAGGGAGCAGGAGTGAGAGACAGTCCATGAAAAAATGCTGCATTGCCTTTTATAATCTAACAGTGGAGGTGACACGCCATCATTTCTGCCATGTTTTATTGGCCACACAGACCAACTCTGGTACAATGTAGGAAGGGTAACACCAGAAGATGGGAAACATTGGAGGGTTCCTCTAAGAGGCGGCTACCACCTGTGGTTTTCATAATACCAAATATGGAAAAGTTTTACTATGTTAATTTGCAACAGCTAACAAAGTCAGTGGATAAATGATAGGGTTTTCCTCCGTCAGCGGAATAAAATTGTTTAACAATTGTTACTGTGCTGCCTTCTTAATTGATTAAATTGGTTTAGTTATGGGTCACCTTTTGAATCTCATATTGGTGTGCCCTTCTGTGCAGTCCAAGTGAAAGTTTCTCTTTCAGGTTGTTAAAAAAACATTTCTTCTTGTTATAAAAATCATGTAGGGCTATATTAGTTTTCTGTTGCTGATATGATTTATTACATAAACTTAGTGGCTTCAAACAACATCATTTTTTTCTCACAGTGTCTATAGTTTGGACCTGATGGGGACCTCACCTCATGCTTTCAGAGGATTGGACTCAAGGTGCTGGCTGGGTTGCATTCCTTACTAGAGACCCTGTAGAGGAATATTCTTCCACTGACATCCAGGTGTTTGGCTGAATTCCGTTCCTTTTAGTTGCAGGTCCGAGGTCCTGTTTACTTGGTAGCTGTCAGATGGAGCCTGGTCTTTGCCGCCTGAAGCGCCTATGTTTCTCCTGTGCTTTCCATATATCTTGGCCCAGCAATAGCAGGTCAAGTCTCTCTCATGTTTTGAATCTGACTTCTCCTTCTGCCCCCTGTTTGCCTTCAATCAAAGAAATTTATTTGAATTTAGGGGTTTTATGTGATTAGATTTTGCCCACCCAGAAAACTCCAGATCATCTGTCTTAAGGTTCTGATCAGTCCAGTATTTGCAGCCGGGTACTTTTGTCACATTCCACTTCCCGCCAATAGAATTTGAGAGCCTTCCTTCATTTGGTCTTCTCTTTGTCCCATGAAGTTTCTCCTGGCGCACAATTCTTGAGAACCTTGTGTATGTTGTGTGAATTTCAGAGGTTCAATCCATTAGTTAGAAGCACTATCCATAAATCTCTTTGAGGTAATGTCTCCTGTATCTTTGGCTTCTGCTGAGATGAACTAACCCCTCGATCTTCCTAAAGGCCCTCTGGTTTCAGAGGATCTAGGAGGCACACCTTCACTCTCTTCAAAGAGTCCTTTGTGTGACTCAACAAGCTGATATTTTGATATTTCTGAGGTTTTACCTAAAAAAAGGAAAACACACACACACACACACACAAAACTGTAGGCCAGGCAAGGTGGCTCATGCCTGTAATCCTAGCACTTGGGGAGGCTGAGGCTGGCGAATCGCTTGAGCCCAGGGGTTCAAGACCAGCCTGGACAACACAGAGAAACCCTGTCTCTACAAAACACACAAAAAACTAGCCAGGCATGATGGTGTGCACCTGCAGTCCCAGCTACTCAGGGGGTTGAGGTGGGAGGATGGCTTGAGCTCAGGAGTTTGAGGCTGCAGTGAGGCATGACTGCACCTCTGCACTCCAGCTTGGTTGACAGAGCAAGACACAGCCTCAAAAATAATAATAATAATTATTATTATTATTAATATTTCCATTTTTTCTCTTTTGCCACCTGGATAGCCAAGAATTCCCCCAAATCATCAAGTCTTGGTCTCTTTTTATTTAAAAGGTTTTTCTCTATCTCTTTTCTTTCATTTTACTACCAACAGCATAAAGGAACTAGAAGCTTTCAAACTGAAATGTTTTTTTGAAATCTCCTTAACTAATTATCCAGGTTCACCTCGTACAAGTTATGCTTTCCCCATAACTGCAGGACAATTCGGTTCAGCTTTCTGCTGCCATACAGCGAAGATGCCTTTTGCTTCTGTTTCACGTAGCATGGAAAACTTCCTTCTGCACCCTCACCACCAGTACCTTTCATATCCATATATTTCTACTCACAGTGTGCTCATGACAATTTAGGTCTTCTTTAATATGATGTGCGTTCCCTCTCTAATGCTCCTTCATTGATCTAAAAATACTATGATTTATTTTGATACTGGTATAGGGCAGAAAAGATTTGTTTTCTCACCCATGACTAGGTTCATAGCTAAGGCACCTATAACAAAAGACAGATTAACAAAAGAAAAGCATACACATTTTAATGCAAGTTTTATGTGACACGGGAGCCTTCAGAAATGAAGACCTAAAAAAAGAGGTAAACTCGTGCATTTTTATGCTTAGGCCTGACGAAGAGTAGATAGCTATGAAGTGTGATTGGATGAGGGGTCTTATCTCATTATAATAGACTGGGGGCAACTTAGCAAGGTTTGTTTTTTTTTTTTTTTTTTTTTTTCCAGATTCTCCTAGGCATCCTTGTGTCTTCAGAGATAAGGATATTAATGAGAGTCTGACAACACTCCTCCAGATGAAGGTCAGAGAATTCTTTTATGGCCTGCTTTAGGTGAGAAGGGTGGGAGAAGGTGAGATTGACCTTCCTGCCTCTGCTGTTTTCTCAAATGCTAAGATGCTACATTTTGCGGTAGCATAACCTAAACCCCATAACTGGCACACCTCACAAAATATTCTTCAGAATCTTAGAGACTTTATAAATACACATCTAAAATAATCTACAAATATTCTGTTTCTAAAGTAAATTTATGTGTACTGCCTCTTCTAGTGATGACAGACATCGCAACTGACAAAGACACTCTTTCCTTCTGAGTCCAGACACTGTCTCACCATCATGCTAAGCAATGCTCTCCAGGCATCATTAATAAACCCTAAGTTTTTCATGTGGAAGAAAATTATTTTGCAAATACTACTTCCTCATACTATTATCTAGCATAATCATTGCAATAATATTAAACAGAAACATGCCTAAAAATACAAAACCAAAAAAATGAAGATGTCTTATATGATCACTTGATGAAGCCTCTTAATTTAACTACATATAATACAAAGAAAAATTTTTCCTATAATTTTTGCACTCTTACTTTTATCTTAAAAAATGATCATTATGAAAAAACTCAAGCAACACAGAATAATACAAACAATAAATCAAGAACTACCCTCATTTCCCATTACCCAGAAATCAAAACTCAACATTCGCTGGAGATCATTCTGGATATCTCTCTCTTCCTATATTTGCATAGGATGATAGATGAACAGACAGAATTATTCATAAAAATAAAAAATTACAAAGACAGAACATAATGCACATGTGTTTCATATAAATGACTACATTTTGTTTTATTTGAATCACAGAAAAAAAGAATAAAATTGAAATAGTGGTTAAATATCAAGTAGATGTTTATTCATCTATGAGAATTTTTTTATCATTTTCTAAAAGGTATTTATATTTTATTTATTTTTTAGAGATGAAATCTCAGTAGGCTGCCCAGGCTGGAGTGCAGTGGCTACTCACTGGAATGATCTCGTGCATAACAGCCTCTAACTCCCAGGCTCAATCAGCCTCTTGCCCCAGTCTCCCAAGTAATGGGACTACTGGCATGTGTCATTGTGTCCAGCTCATTTAAGAAATTTTTAAAGGACTCTTCTAAAATAAAATAAAAATCATTTGGGTGTTAGGGACATTTGTTTTGTTTGGTAATTATGCATTTCAACTTTAGCAGTAGGTTTGTCTCCCTGCTAAGAAAAATAATAAATTCAATTAAATATTCTTATACAAGCTGGCCTCATATTTTTTTTGATTTTTGTTAGTTATGGATGTATTTTTAAATTGTCAAAATGGTAGATAGTATAGGAATAGCATATTGTATAGTTAGCCTTGATTTTATATTTTAAATAACTCCATGTTCACTTTCAGCTCTTGTCATACAGCCTCCAGCGTTCAGTTCTTTTATTTCATCTCAGGATTGGTTGAATTTCATCCTCAAATAACATCCTTTTATTTTTTTTCAAAAAGGATTATTGGTGTCAGTTTGGTGCCTTTGAAGTTAAAGAAAACCTCATCTGATGATAAAATTCTTGAGACATTCTTTCCTTCAGATCTTTGTTGACATTGATCTCCTGTCTACAGGAATTTAGCATTGTGGTGGAGAAGTCAAAGTCAAGATAATGTTGGTCTGTTTAGGTGATTTGTTTTTCTCCTTAATTGCTCATAGTTTAGCCTTGAAATTAAATGACTTCACCAGAATTGACTTTACCAGTGTTTGTTTTGTTTGTCTTTCCAAACTGGAAATGAAAACTCTTTAGATCTGTAGATTTGCATTATGAATTCAGAAAACATTTCTTCTAATATATTTGAACTGGTATCTTTTTTCTTGTCCCTTTTCAGCTTTCTTCTTCAGAAGCACCCATTTTTGTATGTTGGATCTCTTTTATCTAGTGTCCAATCATTGTAATTTCTATGTACCATTGTTTACTTCACTTCATTTTATATAATTTTCTCAAATCTGCCTCTACATCCTGATGATCTAATCAGTTTTGTTTACTGAAATATATATTTCACCTTTATAATGGTATTATTTTTCCCTTTTCCATCTTTCTTACATTCTACCAGTTCACTTTTATTTTTTGTAGTATAATTTATATGAAGAAAAGGTCAGTCATTACTGTTGTGTGAGTGTTAAAAAATGTATAAAGATGTGTTACCACCACTACACACAGCAAAAGACAGAATTCTCTTGATCACATTCAAAGTTCCTAACAATCTCTTTGTAGGCAATCTACTTTCCCATCCTAAGGCCTTGGCAACCACTAAACTTTTTTGATTTGATAGTTTTGCTTTTTCCAAAATACTACATAAATGAAATGGTACAGAATACGATGTTGAGTCTTGTTTCTTTTACTTAGCATACTGCATTCTTAATACAACAATATTGCTTTGTTCAGCAATCTGTTCCTCTTTAATGCTGAATAATATTCCAATGCATGAATGTTACAATTGTTTGTTTAATCCATTCATCAACTGAAGGACATTTAGATTATTTCCATTTGTTGGTGATTATGAATAAAGCCTTAAAAACATGCACTGCACATACAGCTTTTCGTGTGAATACGACTTTTTATCTTTGTCATATAATGAATAGTAAGATTGTTAAACTCATTGCTGAATGTAACTTTATATATATATATATAGTAACTTTATATATATATATATATATATAAAGTTTTTATAAAGTTTTTAAATAAGAGTTTGTAAAACTTTATACAAACTACTAAACTGTTTCCCTGAGTGGTCAAACCATTCTGCATTTTTACCAGCAATGTATGAGCCCCAGGCATTTCACATCCTCACTAGCAGCTGATATTGTCAGTTTTTAGAACTCCATTGTAACTGGTGTATAGTGGTATCTCATGATAGTTTTAAGTTGTATTTCCTTAATGACTAACCATGTTAATTTTCTTTTTATGTGTTTATTTGCTCTCTACGTACATATCTCATCTTTGATTAAATGTCTGTTCAAATCCTTTTCCCATTGCTTTTACCTGGATATTTGATTTCGTATCATTTATGCTTGAGTGTTCTCTGTAGAGTCTGAATATATACACAGACTTATTTTCCATGAATATTTTCTCAAAATGTATGTATTTGCTTTCCTTCTATTAACAATATTGTTCAAAGAACAGAAGATTTTCAGTTTGATGTCTAAATACTATTTTTTCTTCTATTTATCATATTTTTGGTGTCTTATCTAAAAACTGTTTGCCTTCTTCAATGTCAAAAATACCATTTTCTCTGTTTCCTTTTGGATGTTTTATCATTTTAGGCTTTACATTTTGGTGTATAATTCCTTCAGAGTTAATTTTTATATTTGATGCGGGTATAGGAAAAGGTTCTTTGTCTTCTTTATTTTTTTATTTTTGTGAGACGGAGTCTCGCTCTGTCACCCAGGCTGGAGTGCAGTGGCGATCATCGCTTACTGTAATCTCTGCCTCTCAGGTTCAAGTGATTCTCCTGCCTCAGCCTTTTGAGCAGCTGGGACTACAGGCGCATGCCACCGCGCCCTGCTAATTTTTTGTAATTTTAGTAGAGACAGGGTTTCACCATGTTAGCCAGGATGGTCTCGATCTCTTGACCTCGTGATCCGCCCGCCTCAACCTCCCAACACCTGGGATTACAGGTGTGAGCCACCGTGCCCAGCCAGTTATTTGTCTTTTAGTTGCATGTAGACATCCAATTGTTCTAGCTCCTTCTGTTGAAAAAACTCTTTTTATATATAATTACTTTTTTTCACCTTTGTCAAAAATAATTTGACCTTATAGTATGGATCATTTTCTGGCCTCTGTCTCAATGTGCCCTTTCCCAATACCATACTGTCCTGATTGTTGTGGCTTTAAACAGGAAATCAGGTAACTTATTATTATTATTTAAATTATTATTTAAATATTATTATTCTCCAACTTATTATCTTTCAAAATTGTTTGGGCTATTATACTTCATTGCCTCTTCCCAATAAACTTGAAAAATCAGTGTGCCAACTTTTTTTTAAGTTCTTTTGGAATTTTGTTTGGGACTAGAATCAACCTCCTATAGATCAAAGGGAAACTGACATCTTAGTAACATTGAGTCATGTAACTGATAACATGTTATAACTCAAGTTAGGTCTTTTTGAATTTCTTTCATCAGTGTTTTATAGTTTTCACCACAGATGTCCTGTGCATATTTTGATAGATTTTTTATTTAAATGTTTCATTCTTGTGTTACTGTCATTAATAATTTTTTTTAAATTTTCCAATTCCAACTCTTATCACTGCTGTATAGAAATTCAATTTATTTTTATTCATTTTGTGTTCTGTGATCCTTTCTAGTAACTTTTTCGAGACTGTTATTTTCTAAATATGCAATAATGTCATCTGTGAATACCGACAGTATTTTAGTCATTCCTTTTCAATTTGTATGGCTTTTATTCTTTTATCTTGCTTTATTTTAGTCTCTGGTCATCTTCAACAAAATGATGGAGTAGAGTTGCTCTATTCATATATGTTCCACATCTCTCTCTACATTACACACATACACGCACATGCACTTGTGTGTGTGTGTGTGTCAACCAGTTCAATTTGAATTTCAGATAAACACCACATAATTTTTAGTTTTCTTTTTTGAGACGGAGTCTCACTCTGTCACCCAGGCTGGAGTGCAGTGGCTAGTGATCTCAGCTCACTGCAACCTCCACCTCCTGGGTTCAAGCAATTCTCCTGACTCAGCCTCCCAAGTAGCTGGGATTACAGGCGTGCACTGCCATGCCCAGCTAACTTTTGTATTATAGTAGAGACGGGATTTCACCATGCTGGCCAGGCTGGTGTGGAACTCCTGACCTCAGGTGATCCGCCCACCTCGGCTCCCAAAGTGCTGGGATTACAGGCAAGAGCCACCACACCCGGCCACACACAATTTTTATTACAAGTAAATCCCAACTGTTACATGGGACATACTTTTACTAACTTTTTTTTTATGATTAAAATTTAAAGGTATTTTCTGTGTTTTCTGTGGCAACCCTAAACAGTGCTGGTGACATAAGCACATCAGTATTAGCACCCCTATATAAAAAAGAAAAATCCAGATTTCTCCTCAATCACTTTGCTTTTCGTGCCTGTATCCTCACAAATGGTGAACTCACTGGCTGAAGTTCATATGAAATATTGTCAGGATTCTTTTTTTCCCTGTTTCAAAATAGAATATCTGAAAGTGTTGTTTAAATCTCAGTCAAGTCCCAAAAGTCAACATTAAACTCAGGCTCACAAGAACAACTTTTCCTCCTCCTCCAGCTCCTCCTCCTCCTCCTCCAGCTCCTCCTTCTCCTCCTCTGCCGCCTCCTCCTGCTCCTCCTCTGCCGCCTCCTCCTGCTCCTCCTCTGCCGTCTCCTCCTGCTCCTCCTCTGCCGCCTGCCCCCGCGCCCACCCACCCCCGGACCTCTACGCCTCCTTCTCAGCCTCATCACAACAACTCTTCCACCTCCTCCTCCACCTTTTCTTCTTCTTTTTTTCTTTTCTTTTTATTATTTTATTATTATTTTATTATTATTCTTTTTTTTTCTTTTCTTTTTATGGAGTCTCGCCCAGGCTGGAGTGCAGTGGCACACTCTTGGCTCACTGCAACCGTCGCTTTCGGGATTCAACTGATTTTCCCGCCTCAGCCTGCTGAGTAGCTGGGATTCCAGGCACCCTCACCATGTCTGGCTAATTTTTGTATTTTTAGTAGAGACAGGGTTTCACTATGTTGGCCAGGCTGGTCTTGACCTCCTGACCTCAGGTGAGCCTCCTGCCTCGGCCTTTCAAAGTGCTGGGATTACAGGTGTGAGCCGCGCGGCATCTGTTGTTCTTTAAAATCATCATTTTTCTAATGTTCTCATTCTCTGCGGGCTAGTTTAAGGGCCAATTCAAAAACTAAATTTTCACACTGTGAAATCCGCGAGATGAAGAGAACATCTATAAAATATCCATACTGTGCATCTGTGAATAATCTTTTTTTTTCACATCAGTGACAGTACAAAGTAGGTGGAGTTTTAATAGATACTTCAGCAAATTACAGATCACAGCATGTTATGTATCTTCAAGGTAAATATTCCAAAACTATCAAGAGAATACTTTATTTCATCTTTAATGAAGTGGGCTGTTTATTCAAAAAGCTTACAGGGCTAAATCCTGTAACCTGAGATAATCCAGGTACTAAATCTTTAGATTTGTTTTAACAGATACATATAATGGGATCGATCATTTAAAAATGTAATCAGTTTCTCTGCAAATTGTCCTTTGCTTTATTCATTTGCATATATACACTTGAGGTATAGGAATTCAAATTCCTTATTCTCAGTTACTATAAGGTATTTTGCTGCCTTGCTGAAAATGTAACATTCATATTACATTTTTCTTGCATAATTTTAATGATCTTATAATGATATGGTTAACATTTAGATAAACTAAATATTTACTAAGAGAAGGGAAATATAGATGTTAATTTGTTTTGTTCTCTCTTTACTACATTGGAAACTTCGGAGACCTGCTGTTTAGTATAAAGATTAATTCACTCCGTCAATAACTCTTTTGAAAAAAATCATGTTTCATTTGTCATTTCCCTCAAACATTGAGTAATGGCTTAAATGATGTCAAATTCTCTCAGCAAGGTGGGAACGCAGGACTTGGAAGCATTATTATTTATTAGTTCTAGTTTCATTTAATAATAAAATTTTGGATTACATAAGTATTTCAAAAAGAACGAGATATTCTTTTCTGCACTGGCTGATTTGTGGAGCCAAATGATAACGTACTTATGTCTAATTCTGGCCCAAACCTTAAAAAATGTATCCCCAAATCACTTTACAAGGCATACAAATTATACTCTTCGGAATGGGTTTCATAGACTTTCCAGAAAAATTTCAAAATGGAGTAGGAATTGAAGAGGACCCTGAATATTCACAATCATTTGCATGCTGCCTTTTGGTCAACAGAGAGATAGGACATCTTGCCCCCGGGAAGGGAGAGCACCAAGTGTGGAGCGGTTCTATTCTTCACTTCTTTCTTTTATTTTTAAAGCGATTTGAAAATACCTCATTTGTATGCACTTCCTGAAAGTCGTATATGTTAAGATTGGCTACATATAAGAGATCAGCCTGAAACTAAATGACAGCTTTGCCAACGTAAGAATTGATCCAAATCCTTCTATGAAAAACAAAAATTGCATTTAATGAAAAGTTAAGTGCCTAGTTTTATCCATCTATAATTGGAAATGGAATTAAAACAAATTGCTACAAACAAGGAGTTGTAATAAAAATGTCAACTCAGCATTACATTTTTTTTTTTTTTTTTCCCTGAGATACCACCATCAACTTGTAAGTGGAATCATCTGTATTGCAGGAGCTGAGGGGAATGACAGAAGAGTGGAGAGGAATGCTTTCTGATAAATCAACTACAGACTCAACATGAATCGTCAAATTTAATAATTTAAAGATTCATGAAGAAATAAGTGATGCCAAATGTGCTTTAAGAAAAATATCTGTTTAAATGATATTAATGGTAAGGTAGAATATAGCAAGGTGAACCACACTGATAATATTAAATTACCCCAAGAGGTTCCCTAGTCAGAATCCCCATGCAGAAATCTGCTTGCCAACTGTCGTTCTTTTTCCCATTGGTTTAGTTAAGGGTTGAAGTTCTTCTTGAAGTTTCTTTTTTAATCATCAGATCCCGACCTTACAGTTTTTGCTGACTACTTTCCTTCAGGCTGTCTTTGCTCCTGTCAATTTAGGATTTCCAGGGAATTATTCTTCTTTGAAATGCATATTCCAGGCTTGCAATGCTGGCATATGTACACTGTAGAGTAATTGTGGAGGCCAAATGTTTAATTACACATGACAGCTGGAGCTGTAGGAGTCCGAGGCTTGCTTGAAAACAACGTATGCCCTATGCAGCCTTAAGAGAAGGAACACAATTTACACACACACACACACACACACACAATTTTGTTCTACATTTTGCCCACTACATTAAAATATATATATATATCAGCTACAGCTTTAATAGAAGTTCAACTATTCACACTTGAATGTATTTAAGTAAGCAATATAAAAGCATTTTTTCCTCAAATCCAACCATGCGTTTTTACCAAAAATGCAGCTAAAAATTCTGGAAGACCTTTTCTTCCCCTGTGAAGGGTTAGAAGATAACATTTGGCTTAGGAAAACAAGTGGTATAAAGACAAAATATAACTCATGGGAACACACTACCGAAGAGTTATTAATGAAAACCAATGAAAAAGGATCAATTGAAAATGTTGAGGGCCACAATTTTCATTATATTGCTGCCAGTAAAATATACCCATCTCTTTCATAGTTACAAATTACCGTATCTCCAGCACATTTATGTACCCACAAGAGGGGAAACAATGTGACATTGTTGCAATGTTATGTTTCACATTTAGGTTAAACATAAATGTTTAAGTTTCCCTTAGATGTGTTGACACTAAAGATTTGGTAATAGCTATTTCTCCCCAAATATCACCCACTGAACGTCAGTAGAAGATCATGGACCAATCCTTGAATGTTTTGATAGTAAGAATACTGATGGCTTTCAGTTTCCAGGATTGTATTGTGAATTTTAAATGCTTATTGAATCCTCGTAACAAATCTTCCCACATGTTCTGACTTTAGGACATTTTTGGTCCCCATTTGCCTGATAAGAAAAAGCATGTCCAGATAGGTTAAGAAACTTGCTGAGGTAACATAAAAATAAGTGGTAGGGCTGGAATCCCAGAGGCCAGGTTTCTCTATATACCTTATTATATTGCCTTCAGTATTTATCTCTGTCTTTTTGCATTTGTCAATGAAATGGAATATTTACAATGTGTGTGTGTATAATAATGATAATAATAATAATATAATATTAACTACCCAAAGTAAGTGCTTAAATGTGTCTGATTGGTCTTAGCGCATGATCCAAAAACAAGCCTGGCTTGATTACTTTAACTCTGAGTCTGTAATATAAAGGAAGAAGGGCATCCATACCTTGTTTTACAAAGCTAGAGGAGTCAGAGGAAGGAGAAATTTAAGCAGTCAAGCATAGGACTCCTTTTTTTTTTTTTTTTCTTTTGAGACAGAGTCTTGCTCTGTTGCCCAGGCTGGAGTGCAGTGGTGTGATCTCGGCTCATTGCAACCTCCATCTCCCGGGTTCAAGCTATTCTTGTGCCTCAGTCTCCTGAGAAGCCAGGATTACCGGTGTCTGCCACCATACCCTGCTAATTTTTGTATTCTTAGTATAGATGGAGTTCCGCCATGTTGGCCAGGCTAGTCTCGAACTCCTGACCTCAGATGATCCGCCTGCCTCGGCCTCCCGAAGTGCTGGGATTACAGGCGTGAGCTACTGCACCCAGCCGCACAGGACTGTTTCAAACTGAGATGTAGTTTAGATTATCTATGACTAGAAAACAAAACACATGTAGAGATTCGGCTAATATGGGCAAGTAAGTGTCACGTCGAATCCACTTTCCACTTCCTTCAATAGAAATATCTTCTATAATATCTTTTAAATTTATTTTTATTTTCATTTTTAATGTTTTTCTGGGCATATTTTACTTCCAAAGAAATGCTTTACATACATCTAGGAATTTTCTAGAAATCCGTGAAGGACCGATGCCTCCTTTTCCCATTGTCACTGTAGCTTTGCTGGGCCACCAAGGGTGGCACCACTTTATCTTCATTCTGCCATATTGTACTTACCAGTTTGTATCATGCCAAACAAGGCTTTCTTTCTACCTTTGTCAAGAAACAAATAACCACAGCTATCTTTATCAATTTGTAATGAGAATGTATCACCCCTGCAGTTCAAGCTAAAAGAGAACAGGATGAACTGTAGCAATGAGAGCTTTCAGGGACTAGCTCTGGGTAGAATTGGAAAGACACTTGCTTTCATCGTTTCCTGATTGAGTAAAGGTAAACGACATCCTGGCACTGTCTGCAATGCACTTGGCAATCATGGTTTGGCATCAAATTGCAGAGTTTACCTACAAAATGAAGCATTTATTTAGTTTTAAAACGGTAGAAAATCTATGACATTTACTCATTTGCCAACTCTAAAATATAAAAATGTGAAATCACTTCAAATTGTTCAATATCATTTTAAAGTGTATTCCATTTGTGTAATTGTATTGGGGTCACCTGGTATTTCAAAGTTTTTGAGTAATTTCTTTTATTTTTTTTGCAACTGGAAATAGTTTTCTTTGATTTTTTTGAAAGAGTCTTCAATATTTAGTTATTTGCTTTATTTTAAAGTTAAGGTTCAAATGTGTTCATACTAAATTACCAATAGATCAACAATGGTTTAAACTTTATTGTATACTTTAGATAAGATCTAGTCTGTTTTTTGTTCTGTTAAGAGATGGAGTCTTTTGGTTACAACTCTCTCTCGGTGCCGTTTGTGAGGACCTCAACCAGGAATGCTGTTTGGTGTTGGAAACAAGAGACTTGAAACCATTTTGTGGGACAAATTTTGATAAAAGAAAATTAATTTTTTACAAAAAGCATTATTTATAAGATACTATTATCACCAAGAAGGGAGAAATTGTCTTTCTAATTGCAGGAATTGAGATTTAAACTTTCAAAGACCATCACCAAATATAACTTGCTTTAGCTCATGGTAGAACAAACAGCAAAGAAACAAATTTACCCATCAAAATACTCTTCTACCCTGAGCAGTGTTAGGCTGATAAGGAAGGAAGGAAGATAAGCAGGGTCATTACTGTGATGGGCAGATTCTTCACAAATAAAAGCTAACGACAAGGCCAAGCTGGGAATTTCTTGGTTCGTTTTAAGAAGGTAGATATTTTGTAGTTAGTGGTGAGTTTTTATGACATAGTTGATCAATTTGAGTAATTAAGCCAATCTTCCTTCCCTGATTTTTCTTCCAAATTGTCCAAATCAAACTAAAAATTTTCTGGGTAATGTAGACAAAATACCTAGTTGGCTTTGGTTTTACTTACCCAACCTGTAGAATCAGACAGACCTTCCGGGAAGTTCTCTCCTACCTACTGCTGTATTTTTACTGTCTCTATCTCCTCACTCTAGTGTCTTTGTTCATAGCCATATATTCCATGACAAATAACTACTTCTGGATAAAAACTTGAAAACTGATACATATTTGATCTGTACATTAAGTAATTGAGTATATATAAATAAAACTGATTTTGGTGTGCTTTTAAATAAATTTTTGAAATTCAGACAGTAAATTTTCATGTCTTCTATTTGAGAAATATAAAATGCATCTTCATAAAAATTTACTTAGTAGAAAACATAAAGTCAAGTGGTATAGAATCACATGAAGATAATTTAAATTCTGTGACTTAAAAAAATTACTTAGTAATTATAAAATTGGTTTTCAATTGATTGAGTCATTGAAAAAAATTAGCCTGAGAGATATATGTTTGGGAAGTCTTTTTGTTTGTTGGTTGGTTTTCTAAATTTCTTAGTAAATTAACTGCACAACTGTAAGTTCCGCATATATCCAAAAATTTCTAGTCATGAGACTGAATTGGCAATGTGTAATGGATATTGCACAATGTGTAAGGGATATTAGAAAAATTGATAGCTGTGGAGTAAAAAATACTTTTTGCCTTTGTTTCAGCAGTTTTAAGCTAAGTAAATGCTAAACCTTTGGCAAGTCAGTTAACTTTTCTGTGACATGCTTTGCACATCTGTGAAATGAAAAATATAAGTACCAACCATTTCGAGTTCCCGCTACTGAAACCCAGGTAGTATTCACATCTACCTTTTCCCTCTGAAACTGAACTGCTAAGCTTTGGGGGTAATCAGAAGTCTTAATCCTATTGTTTCTCTGGCACAGCTGAGCATCCTTTCCAGACGGTCAGTCCTTTCCAGACGGTCTGTTTATGGTCCCACTAATGGGGTGTCTGCTTCCCTTAGTCTGAAGTGATCAGAAACCATAATCCCATCCTTTTTCCCTGGCTGCCTTGTTTACTCAGCCTCCAGCATGACTAAGGTAGTACAGGCAGTGAATTTTAGGACTACTGGAGGTCGATGAAGGGAGATCTGTGCAAAGAGGTGTTTCCTTTGGATGCCGCCTTCCCTGCTGAGTTGACTGTCCTCCCTTAGTGTCTTAGTGCACCTGGGTGGCTGTAACAAAACGCCATAAACTAGGTGGCTTATAAACAGTTGAAATTTATCTCTCACTGTTCTCATAGCTGGAAGTCCAAGATCAAGGTGCTCGCAGATTGGGCGTCTGGTGTGGGCTCTCTTCCTAGTTCATAGATGGCCATCTTATTGCTGGGTCCTCACATGGTAGAAGGTGAGGGAGCCCTCTGAGGTCCTTTTCATAAGGACACTAATCCCATTCAAGAAAGCTCCACCACTATCACCTAATCACTCCCCAAAGTCGCCACCTCCAAATGCCATAACACTGGAGGTGAGGTTTCAACATAACAATTTTGGAGAAACACTAACATTCAGAGCATAGCACTGAGATTCCTACCTAGAAATTCTGTACTCCCCTCTTCAAGTGACTCTCACTGATCAGTCCCCTCATGAAAACTCTAGGCCTTCAACAGAAGTTCTCCAGGCTTCGTTCCCTCCTAGGTCCTAGTGCGAGGGAGCCCAGATGCTTGCACCTGTCTCAACACAGCCCCTGGGGCAGTCGAGATATTCTAACCCGTTGTACTTGGAAACTTGAGTGTTCCATTTTCAGTTCACCCTTCCAACCAGCAGTAAGTGGCAGGAACGTGGGGATGCTAGTTGCCTTGCTCAGTGACCTGTTAAGAAAACACAGCATTTGAAAAACTTAATTTTTCTTTAAGTCAATAAACTCTCTTGGACAAGTAGGTATCCATGATTGGGGTGATGTACGTTGTCTTATTAACCCTTTGCTGGCCTGATAACATCAAATGCACATATGCAGGAGTAAAACTAAATTGCTCTTATTGTGCCACCAGCTCTTGGTAAATCCCGTTTAGCACGTATATCCCATCCTCTCCCTCTACAGGGTGAGGTTGTCAGGCTTTCCAGCCACATTATCATAGGATGCCATTGTGCATGGGCATAATAAAAAATGTTGCACAAGTGAGACATTATTACTATAGAAATGAGGGCTAGTTTGTATCTGCATTTCTTCAAAATCGAAGATGCCATCATTGTAAAATATATAGCATTATTATGAGCACCAATAAGACACAAAAGGAAAACAATAATGTGATTAACCTGATAAAAAAGTGATTTTTAAAATACATCCCAATTGCAGAGATGTTCAAATGTGAAAAAGTATGCATCCTAGAATCTATAAAACATAGCAAATAGAAGAAATATATACACATTTATCTAAGGGGGTATAACAAATTAGACTTAAAAGGCATATATGCATTTCTTAACAAGTAACACAGGTAATTATTGCAACACAACATAACCGTAAGTTCGGTTCCAATGTGTCAATCAAGTTCACATAGTCCTTTTAGCTTTCTTTTGGAGGCTAGCTAACTAATTTGCATATAATATCATTTTGAATTTTTTCGATCTTAACACTCTTTGTCTTAACTTCTTTTCCTGAGTTAGGCTTACCTTTGCATTTAAGACCTCTTGAACTTACTTTTTTAAAGTTATTTTTTAATGAAAAAAAATGATGTATGCTGTGTGTGTGTGTGCTTGTGCATACGTGTGTCTTAGGAGTCAAGGAATAAATAGGGCCACAATTAAGCTATGGCTTTCACGTTTGCCTGCTCATTGAGTGTGTTTATATCCTCAGAAGGAGTCCCTACAGAAGTGCATTCACTTAGTGTCAAATACTAGGATTTGTACTCATGCTGTGTTCTGCATTATTGTGTAGCTCCTTAAGAATAATTCTATTGTGTCATTACTGAGAATCAGAAGGTCGAGATACAACTCATAAGTGATAATGTTTTGACAGTATAAGAAAAATGATAGAAAAAGAAAACTGTGAAGTGCCATGGCTACAAATTCAGAGAACACTAAAAGTCTTTGAAATTGTTAGCATGTTTTTCAAAATGGAGACTGTATTTCCACTAACATCACTTCCTTTATTCAGGAATTGAATGTCTTTTCTGGGTATGAATCAGTGTCTTATGTTTTATTTTTCCATTCTTAAAAAATAACTTATTTGCATCTCTTTTGAGGTTATCACCCATCTTGAAGGGCTGGGGGTAAAATTCCTCTCTAGCTTCTTTAAAACCATGAAAAGATATAGTGAAATATTTTTACCTTGAGAAGTTAACACTGTGTGGGTGTTTAGGATCATGTGTTTGTGACTATAAGGAATTCTCCCCTGGCTTCTAATTTACTACAGATTCAGAAAGCCATGTGTTGACCTACATGTCCAAGCTCAACAGACGAGTGTTTAAGAGCACAGGAAGTGACACAGAGAAACAAAGCAGGACACCTGTCTGGGTCACTGTTGACCCATCATGCTTAACTAATTTTTCAGTGATCTCTGACCCAGATTTCCACAGTTCCACAGGGATTTCTATCTTTCATCTAACAAATCCTACACCTGCATTCAATTAATGAAACAAAACTCAACTTTGTTATCTGATGAACTGAACTCCTGGAGCCATTGAGACAATTGTTTTAGTATTGTATTGACAAATTATCCTATTAACAACTGGCTACTTCAAAAATCAATTAAAATCTTGGCTAACATGTTGGAATATAGTTAAACAAGTAGAAACACGAATTAAAGAGTGAGTTAATAGTGTTTTAAAAATGTAGTTTGTAAATTAGTAGCAATTAGATCAAAATCAGAAATATATGTTGAAAATAAGAATGCTAAATTATAACATGCCATATGGAGCTCCTCTGTATTGAGTTTAATTTTATTTCATGCTGATGTACTTAGGAATATCAATGCTTTATTTCATTTTCTCTAACATATATTTCCAGATATCCTATTTCTCCTGATTCTTGACTATTGTAAGGAATTGGTAAATTCCCTGTAAACCATTCTGGTTTTTTAGTTTACTGGTAAACTACTTTGTCAAATATTTAATATGTGGTGTGAAAAATAATTGAATCTCTGAACCTTTGGCCATAAAAGTGTTATTCATTAATTTGTTTACTTTTTATAGTAATTGCTTATGCATTTAGAATATTGTGATAAAATCCATGGTCAAGGGAATTTAAAACTGACTAGTATTTTGACTTTAGGAATTTAAAAAACCTTACTTTTATTCCTAAAGTCAAAAGTTTGATTTTTCAAATTTTTGGCTCAACAAAAGTTTAACTTTTCTTTTAGCTAGTATTAGAAAAAAACTGATAATCTCTTGTTATTTACTTCTGTCCCCTGAATAGCCCACTTAAATGATACTTTAAGCAAAAGTAAGTAAAATTAGGTGTGTTTATAAAGACAACATTATACTTAAGATGTTTAAGAATCATATAATTGAACTCTCAAAGCATACTTTCAGAAAGAATAATAAAAAAAACCACCCCTGAATGAGAGACGATGAAATCGTCAAGGAAAAACTATACTTCTTCCAAAGTATATTACCTTTAATGGCATTAAAACTGTCTAAAAACCTGGTACGTGTTGCTTTGGAGGGTGAGGGAAATTAATCTCACCTAGTCACTGATGTATTGCACTAGAAAGTGACTTGGAAACGTATAACTTTAAAATTTGAAAGAGAAGAAAGAATAATTTTACCACTGAGCGTGAACCAAATGTTTCATGGAGTTGTCAGTATGATATCTTTCCCTATAAATAGGTTTGCCGATTGCAGAAAGCACACATTTGTCTAAATGATACCTGATGTCTGTCATTCACGTAAATGATAGATTTTTTTCTCTCCTGCAAGATGCCATCAGTCAGTTTCGAAGAGGGAATATTGATAATCAAGTGAAAGAACAATTCACCTCCAGAAGTACAGAGACACAAATGTGAATACAAAAAGTAAAAATAAAATGCAAAGAATAAAAGGAGACGCAGAAACTGTAAGGGCTCAAGTGCAACTTAAGTTCAGGTTACTGACTGAGAACCTAAAATAATAAAAATGGATTGTTAACACACATTGATTGAGAACCTAAAATAATAAAAATGGATTGTTAACACATGTGATTGTATTTATACATAATATTAGAAAGTATTTCTAATATTACTAGGAGTTCTTCTACATACATTCTGTTTTCTGGCTCTTTTAGCTGCTTGCTTCACTGTCCTCTGTTTCAGAAGTTGCTGAAATTATTATCTAAACAGATATTTAGACATTAGGGATGTGGTTTCCAAATAATTTTACAGCATTCTGAACAGGACAGAATATGCCTTTTATCTTCTCCTTCTTTGAAGTTTGTTCCAGTCCTTGCTTTTTGGCCAGGTGGAGGTTCATTCACTGAGAATTTCAGGGGTTCTCTTTGACATTGTGCTGATCTCTGTGAATATCCTCTTCACATCGACATCTATCTAAATGCTACCTACTTTTTAAGACTAGCACATGTTCCATCTCTACCATGAAACCATCCCTTTGCACTTCTATGAGAATTGGCTTTCACTTCTCCAATGACTCTAGTATTTGAAATTTGTACAACTCTTAAGAAGTTCACATAACGATACAAGGCAAAAGAGATAAATGCATTAGGAAACACACACCCCAAACAATCACAGACCTATGCACGGAGTTAGAGACAAGTGCCGTCATAGTTGTCCTCTGCAGGCTCAGGATAAAGTTCAGAGACACTGCCATTTGCATAGATTTCCTTATCGGTAAAGAACAAGGGGCAGGAAAGCTCCCTTCCACCCCCTTGGTAAGGACACTAATCCCATTCACGAGGGTAGAGCCCTCAGACTTAATTGCTTCCCAGAAGATTCCACCTCTTAACACTCTTCCTTTTGGATGGTAGGTTTCAGCACAGGAATTTTGGAGAGACGCATTTAGAACACAGCGGAGAGCATGGTCTCCTGTTCAATTTTAAACCCTGAGTCCAGCGGGGCGCGGTGGCTCAAGCCTGTAATCCCAGCACTTTGGGAGGCCGAGACGGGCGGATCACGAGGTCAGGAGATCGAGACCATCCTGGCTAACACGGTGAAACCCCGTCTCTACTAAAAAATACAAAAAACTAGTGGGGCGTGGTGGCGGGCGCCTGTAGTCCCAGCTACTCGGGAGGCTGAGGCAGGAGAATGGCGTGAACCCGGGAGGCGGAGCTTGCAGTGAGTCGAGATCGGGCCACTGCACTCCAGCCTGGGCGACAGAGCGAGACTCCGTCTCAAAAAAAAAAAAAAAAAAAATCAATCAATAAATAATAAAAATAAAATAAAATAAAACCCTGAGTCTGTGACCTAGCATTTCTTTAATTAAGGGTAAGCTAGGCACACTTGAAAAGTGACTCCATGGTCAAATCACAAAGACACAAATCCAGTTCCTAGCTCAAAAAGCTTTTAGTCATGTACCAAATGTACTTGGGAATGGTGATTATAGTGATTATTTCTGATAGATTTTGATACTACCTCTAGATTAACAGTAATTTCTGGGGACCCCGAACACCTTTGTGTTCCACTGGTCATAGCAGTGATTTATGGGAATTAGGTGATGGAGTTTCAACCGAATTCATCTTAAGGTTCAGACCCTATTTCTGTGTATATATTTGGAATGGACTTTCTAAACTTGGCAAAAGAAAACCACCTAGGTTCTATAACCCATGGAATGGAGGCCAATTAATGTAGAAAGGGTCAATACAAAGCCTTCTAAATCACCTCTAGTAATACAGTACTTTAAAATGAATACTATATATCTCCGTACATTTATGATTTAGAGTGACAATCATAGACTTGAATGCAGGGATGGGCATTTCCCTAATGTCTGTTTTTATTTTATTTTAAAAAGAACTTTATTGAGATATAATTTACATGCAATAAAATTCACCTTTTTAAAGTGTGTACAATTCAGTAGTTTTCAGTATATTCACGATGTTGTGCATCAACACCAAAATGAATTTTAGAACATTTTCATCAGCCCCCAAAGCAACTCTGTACACATGAGCAGTCAGTTGCCCTTCCTCTTCTGCTCTAATCCTGGAAACCACTCATCTGTTTTCTGTCTCTCGGGATGTAACTGTTTGCTGGATACTTCACATAAATGGAATCATACAGTATGTGGTCTGTTGTGACTAGCTTCTTTTATTTAGCTTAATGTTTTCAAAGCTCATCGTGTTGTAGTATACATTGATATTTCATTATTTTTTAGTAATAGTCTGTTATGTGGATATACCACATTTATCCATCCATCAACTGTTAGATGTTTGAGTTGTTTCTTCTTTGGGTTATTACAAATAATACTGCTATGAATATCAGTATACAAGTTTTTATGTGGACATATCTTCTCATTTCTCTTGGGTACATACCTAGGGGTAAAATTTCTGGATCATATGCTAACTGTATGTTTAGCATTTTGAGGAGCTGCAAGATTGGTTTCTAAAGTAGCTGGACCAGTTTACATTCCTACCAGTAGTGCACAATGGTTCCAGTTTCTCCACATCTTCACCAACACTTGCTATTGTCTGCTTTTTTTTAAATTATAGCCATCCTAGTGAAATAGTATTTCATTATGGTTTTGATTTCCATTTCTCTAATGATTAATGATGTAGGGCATCTTTTAATGTGCTTATTGGCAACTTGCATATCTCCTCTAGAGAAATTTTATTTTGAAATTATTTGCCTATAAGAATTCTCTGTTTGTTCTGGATACCTATCCTTTATAGGTATATGATTTACAACTTATCTACTCCCATTTTGCAGGCTGTATTTTTAGTTTCTTTTCTTGTTGGCTTCACAGAGGCATAATTGACAAGTAAAAATTGTATATATTCAAGGAATTCAACGTGTTATTTTGATATACATATACACTATGAAATGATTGCCACAATTAAGCTAATGAACATATCTATCACTTCACATTGCTAACTTTTTTGTGTGTGATGAGAATACTTAAAATCTACTCTCTTAGCAAATTTCAAGTATCCAGTTAATTATTATTAACTATAGTCACCATGCTGTACATTAGTTTCTAGATCTTATTTATCTCATACTTGCAGATTTGTACATTTGACCAACATCTACCCATTTCCCCAATCCCTCACCTCTACCCCAACTACCAGTAACCACCTTTCTATTCTGTTTCTATGGATTTTACTTTTTTAGGTTCTATACATAAATGAGATCATTCAGTATTTTTCTTTCTGTTTCTAGCATATTTCACTTATTACTTAACATCCTCTAGGGTCATTCATTTTGTTGTAAATGTCAGCATTTTCTAGTTTATTAAGGTTGAATCATATTCATTGCATGTATATATATGTATGTGTATATATATTATGTATATATGTGTATATCTATCTTTATCAATATATATCACGTTTTCTTTATCCAATCATCCTCTGATAAACACCTAGTTTGTTTCCATATTTTGGATATAGTACAGTGCTACAATGAACATGGGAGTGCAAGCATTTCGTTGAGATAGTGATTTTATTCCCTTTGGCTATATACCACTTCTAAACAGAAGTGAGATTGCTAGATTACATGGTAGTTCTGTTTTTACATTTTTGAGGACCCTCCATACTGTTTTCCGTAATGGTGGGAGCAATTTACATTTCCAGCAATCAATAACATATGAGAGTTCTCTTTTCTTCACATATTTGCCAACTTTTGTTATTTGATGTTTTGATAATAGCCATCCTAATAGTCGAGAAGTGATATCTTGTTGTAGTTTTGGTGTGTATTTTTTGATGGTTAATGATATTGAATACCTTTTCATAAACTCTTCGGACATCTATTAATACATACCTTCTTTGGAAAAATTTCTATTCCTGTATTTTCCCATTTATTAATCCTGCTATTTGCTTCATTTTGTTATGTTTTGTATTGCTATTGAGTTGTATGAGTTCCTTGCATTTTTTGTTATTAATCCCTTATCAAATGTAAGGTTTGCAAATATGTCCTCCCATTCTATAGGTTGCATTTTCATAGTGTTATTTTCATTGCTGTAAGAATTTCTTTTTGTTTTTGTCTGTTTTTGCTTTTGTTATTTGTTTTTTAGGTATGTCCAAAAATTGATTGCCAAGAACAGTACAGTACAGCTTTCCCTCATGTTTTATTCTAGGAGTTTTATAGTGTCAGGTCTTATGTTTACATTTTTAACCTATTTTGAGGCTTTTTTTTTTGTCTGTGTGTTTGTGTATGTGTGTGGTATAAGATAAGGATCCAATTTCATTTTTTTCTGTGTGTATATCCAGTTTTTCCCAAAACCATTTTTTGGAGAGACTGTCCTTTCTTCATTGCGTGTTCTTTATGACTTCATCAGAGGTTAGTTGACCTTATATGTATGGGTTTATTCCTAGCATTTCTGTTCTGTTCCATTAGCCTATGTATGCTTTATGCCTGTATCATACTGTTTTGATTACTATAGCGTTGTAATATAATTTAAAATCAGAAAATGTGATGCCTCAAGCTTTTTTTCCCCTTAGAATTGCTTTGCTTTTTCCATTACTTCACTTTCTGTCTATGTTTTGAAAGCAAAAGTGAGTCTCTTCTAGGTATCATATAGCTGGGTCTTGGGTGGTTTTGTTGTTGTTGTTCATTTGTTTTTTGTTTTGTTTTTAAACAGTGATTTTTATCTCTTTTGATTGAAGAATTTAACCAATTTATATTCAGATAACTATTCAGAGGTAAGGACTTGTAACTGCCATTTTGTTAATTGTTTCCTGACTGTTTTGTAGATCTTTGTTCTTTTCTTCCTCTCTTGCTATCTCCTTTTGTGATCTGATGATTTTCTGTAGTTGCATGCTTTGATTCTTCTCTTGTTATCTTTTGTATATCAACCATGTTTTCACTTTGTGTCTATTACGATGTTTACCTAAAACAATTTATAGCTATATACTCTATTTTAAGCTGATAACAGCTTCAATTACCTACAAAAATTCTATAATTTTACTTCATTCCCTCCTCAAATTTTATGTTTTTGATGTTATAACTTAAATGTTTTAATTTATGTATCTATTAACAAATTTTTGCAGCTATTATTATTTTAATAGTTTTGTCTTTTAATGTTTATACTAGAGCTATAAGTGATTTACACATACACTGTACACATACTATAATACCATTACAGTATTAGAGTATCCTGAATTTGACTGTATACTTACTAATTAGCATCTTTTTGTCGCAGCTTGAAGAATTCCCTTGAACATTTCTTATAAGGCAGATTTGATGTAGATGAACTCCTTCAGCTTTTGTTTGGGAATATCTTTATCCCCTTCATTTTTGAAAGATAGTTTTGCTGGAGAAAGTATTCATGGTGCAGTTTTTTAATTTATTTCAGCGCTTCGACTATGTTATTCTCCTCTCTCTCTCAGCCTGCAAAGTCTCTGCTGAGAAATCCATTGATAGAGTTACAGGCGATCCCTTGCATGTTAGAAACCTCTCTTCTCTTGCTGCTTTCAAGATTCCCATTTTGTCTTTGAATTTTTTGTTGTTTTATGTCTTGGAGTATTCTTCTGTGGGTTGAACTGATCGGAGAGGTTTTGTTTGTTTGTTTTATTTTGTTTTTGAGACAGAGTCTCTCTTTGTTGCCCAGGCTAGAGTGCAGTGGGGTGATCTCATCTCACTGCAACCTCTGCCTCCCAGGTTCAAGCAATTCTGCTTCAGCCTCCCGAGTAGCTGGGATTACAGGTGCATGCCACCAGATCTGGCTAATTTTTTTTTTTTTTTTTTTTTTTGTATTTTTCGTAGAGACAGGGTTTCACCATGTTGGCCAGGGTAGTTTTGAACTCCTGACCTCAGTTGATCTGGCTGCCTCGGTCTCCTAAATTGCTGGGATTACAGGTGTGAGCCACTGTGCCTGGCAGACTGGAGAGTTTTAAGCATTGTGTTCCTAGATGTCATCTCTCCCCAGATTTAAAAACTTTTCAGCTCATTTCTTTAAGTTTTCTGTCCCTTTTATTCTCTCTTATCTTTCTGACATGTCTAAATGTAAATATCAGTTATCTTGATGGTGTTCCATAAATTATGAAGGTGCTCATTATTTTTTCTCATTCTTTCTTCTTCTATTTTCAAATTAACTGTCTTTGAGTTCACAGATTATTTCTACTCAATCAAGTCTGCTGTTGTTATTCTCTATTGCATCTTGCATTTTATTTACTGTATTTTTCAGATCCAATTTCAGTTTGGTTATTTTTTATGATGTTGTTCTCTTTACTGAACTTCTCTCTTTGTTCTTACCTTGCTTTTTTCAATTTGATTGACTTGTCTGTGTTCTCTTGTAGCTAGTTGAGCTTCCTCAGAACACTTACTTTAAATTTTTTGTCAGGCAACTAGCAGGTCTACATTTCTTTTGCACTTGTTATTTGCTGTTATGCTGGAATGCTATTATCTTCCCTTGGTATTGTCATGTTTACTTTTTTTTTTTTGTTTTCCTTAAAGGCTTTTATTGTTGTTTTTACATTTAAATAAAAACTCACCTTTTCCACTTCCTACTGATTGTTTTGGGAGAGAAACAACTTTACGAAAAAGTCCAGCTAGGGATTTGGGGACTCTCATAACTTTATTATGGATATACCTTCTCCACACCTCTTTTACTTTCTTAGGAGGTAATTTTTAAGATTACATGCCTTCCCTAGGTCTTACAAATCCAGGTTGAGTGCTGAGAGCTTTTCTTTTTTTTCACTGGGTCAGTACCCTGAAATGCTCACATTTGTGGTTTTCTAAGCCTGCACTATCAAGCTGACTGTCTGCACAAAACACTTTCACTCACTGACTATAGGGACATGTTTAGTAAGCTGTACTGGCAATTGTAAATGAGGTGCATGGAGTCCATAAAGTGACCACAAACCAATTGTAAGGGGAATTCAGTAGATGAGACTTCCCAAGTAGCTCGTGGATGGGCTTCCTGATGGAGTCTGTTGAGTGATAAGCAGGTTATGTAGCCTCCCTTTCCTGCTGTCAGCCTTTTTTAATCACTCAGACATGCCAGTCAACTCAGTATTCTGTGTGGAGCAACAAAGACGTGGGCCTCTTGAGCAACGTCTTATATGGGTGCTCACTTATTAGGCTTTTACTTTCTCCTATGGAAGAAATTGTAGGCCAAGGAGATCTCTCCTGGAACTGAATTGTGACACCTTTGTGGAGTGGTGGCCTGAGAAGAGTGAAACTGTTCAAACTGTTCTTCTTACCATTTCCAATGTATTTATTTTCAGATATTTTTCTTCATTGGTGTGCTCAAACAATTCTGGATTCCTAGACTCCCAGAAAGTTACTGTTGCTCATGAGTAGTTGACAAAACTGATAAGTCTTTCAGGGCATGATGGTAGAAATCTCCTATTCTGCCATGTTACTGAAATCCCTCTCTTCTAACATTGATTTGTAATTTGGCTGCTTGACCAGATATAATAAAGGGTCAGTCTTGTGTAAGAGCAGGTAGTGACTCAAATTTCAGTTATTTTTCAAGATATAGTTTATTTTTTTGGAGAAAATAAATCATCTCAGAGCTACCATTTTATCATTGGTTTTTATTCCAATAAGCTTAGAACATCAGAAACAACTTTCTTTTACCTGAAAATAACTGTTATAAATCTTTTCTGCATTCTCTCTGAGCTAAGCCAGGGCTTCATCTTTTTATCATAATTAAATCTCTTTAAAAAACATGATCACCTTATTCTCTCAGAGAATATCACACTGATCCATTTATTGATGGAATCATGACAATAAATAATAGGACCCTGTGAGGATGAAGTACATGGTAAGATGTTATGGTAAGAAATATAAGTGATCAAGAGTATATAGTGGATAAATCTCCTGAAAATCTACTCAAGTATTTGAGGGTCTAGTGGTCTGGGATGCACAGATACTTTGTTTCATCACGTCCTCTTTACCTTATGCCTAGAGGCTTTCTGAATTTTGGAGACAATTTCACAGTGGGTGTGCTCACTGCACGCATTTATGGTGTAATTCCTAAGGATGTCAGCTTTATATGAGTTCCAAGATAATAAATTCCTTATTTCTTCAGCTAATCTTGCTTCAAATCATTCAGATAACTTGACTTTATTACTAGTAAATCCAATGTGCTATATGGACCATTTGGTGTTTTGGAACAAAACCATGCCCTTTTTGGAAAATAGTCATTATCCTCCAGAGAAAGACTCCTGGCCTTTGCCCCTGGGCCCTGGCTGAGACTGATTACTTGGTCATCTATACCAGGAAGCCATGTGACCTGAGCTGTTCTTCATGATTTAATGCTTAATATTCACCAAGTCCTAGAGGTGGACATCCCCATCACTACGCAATAATCTCTATAATCAAATAGAAGTGATATAAATAAGAGTATACTCAATTGGATCCTGAAGACACAAGTAAACTGTCTGAAAAGGTGGCTAACCTTCTTAGAAACTATACTTTTGATTCTTGCCCACACAAAAGGCATCATGGAGGATTTTCCCCTGGCAAGCTGCTTAACAAAGAAAAAAAATGCCTGGTTTAATATGTGTTTTGCACACAAGATGTGGATTAGAAGTGGATTATTGCAGTATTCAAACCATATTTAAAGTGGTTCCACAGTAAAATGAAGAAGAAAAATGTTCCCTGATGGCAAAATTTTGAGCAGTACATCTGGTGATATGGTTTGGATTGGTTTCCCTGCCCAAATCTCATGTCAACTTGTAATCCCCAGTGTTGGAGGAGGGGCCTGGTGGGAGGTGATGGGATCATGGAGGCAGATTTCCCCCTTGCTGTTCTCATGATTATGAGTGAGTTCTCCTGACATTTAGTTGCTTAAAAGTGTGTAGCACCTCCCCCTTCTCTCTCTTCCTCCTTCTCTGGCCATGTAAGACATTCTTGCTTCCTCTTTGCCTTGTACCATGATTGTAAGTTTCCTGGGGACTCCCCCACCATGCATCCTATACAGCATGTGGAAGTGAGACTCAATTAAACCTGTGTTCTTTATAAATTGCTCAGTCTCAGGTAGTTCTTTAGAGCAATGTGAGAATAGACTAATACATCTAGTGATCCTACTTTCCCACAGAAGAGGTGCAAAATTGTAATTTTATTTATTTATTTAATTATTTATGTATTTATTTTTTGAGAGAGATGGAGTCTTGCTGTGTTGCCTAGGATGGTCCTGAACTTTTGGACTCAAACAATCCTCCTGTCTCATCCTCCCAAAGTGGTAGCTCACTTCTGAGTGGCCAGTATACTGACAGCAAAAATAAGCACTGGTCTTTAATATAGGGTGGGATGATTAATTTTACTTGTCAACTTGGACAGAATATGGTGCCCTGCTGGCTGGTCAGACACTAGTCTAGATATTGTTGTGAAGTTATTTTTGATGTAATTAATGTTCACAATCTGTAAACTTCAATTAAAGCAGATTAACCCTCATAATGTGAGTAGGCCTCCTCTGATCAATTGAAGGCTGTAAGAACAAAGACTGAGGTTTCCCAAAAAAGAAGAAATTCTGCCTCAAGACTGCAACATAGAAATCTTGCCTGAGCTCCTGGCCTGCTGGCCTGCCCTTTGGATTTTAGACTCAAGACTGCAGCATCAACTTTGTTGTTGTTGTTGTTGTTGTTATCAGTGAGACAGGTTCTTGCTCTGTCACCCAGGCTGGAGTGCAATGGCACGATCTCAGCTCATCGTAACCTCCACCACTCAGGTTCAAGCGATTCTCCTACCTCAGCCCCCTGAGTAGCTGGGACTACAGGCATGTGCCACCGTGCCCGACTAATTTTTGTATTTTTAATAGAGACAGGGTTTCTCCACATTGGCCAGGCTGGTCTCAAACTCCCGATCTCAGATGATCCACCCATCTCGGCCTCCCAAAGTGCTGGGATCACAGGCGTGAGTCACCACGCCCGGCTGCAGCATCAACTCTTACCTGAATTTCTAGCCTATCAGCCTATCTTACAGATATACATTTTAGACTTGCCAGTCTCCACAGTTGTAAGAAACAATTCCTTAAAATAATCTCACATTCTCTCTTTCTCATCATAAATATCCCATCGATACTGTTGCTCTATAGAATACTAACTGGTACAGATTTTGTTACCATTAGTGCTTAAAGATGATGAGTTTTTCTGAATTGGTTCTGAGGTTTCTGACATTGGTTCTCTAATCTGATTAGATTTAAAGGCACTAATGTCTCTATTTCCAATTGTAAAGATAGAATTGATAGTCCATGGCATGACGTGGCAATAGAGATAGACAAATTAGCATTGGATAATCCTATTCAAAATCTATAAAAGGCAAGATTCTGAGTGACCATGTATTTGATACCTTAGAACATTTTTGTCAAACTAACGTGCATAATGAGACTGACCCCTAATTGTACTAGGCAAAGTGACAAAAGTAAAGGATGAGCTCAGGGACTCAAATTCCCAGGTGCTGTATGAAAATTTGTATGTTTGCCCTGAAAGAAATTCTTATCTTCTATAGCTGCAGAGATTAGATTGCTGAAAACCAAAACCAAAGCCAAAGCCTCATTCTGTGAGTGGCTAAATTACAAGCCACAATGAATTCCCAACCTCATGAGGTGGCTGCTGTGAAAGTAAGGATATTGACTAAGAGAGGATAAGATGCAAAAAATTGGAATGGGGATATATGAGAAAACCCTGAGAAAACTGGGAACATTGAACCTCTAAATGCTGACGAGACTCATTGGCCATAAAAAGCAACCTTTCCGTTTCCATCTTAGGGATTAACTCTGCTTTGCCTGAGGAATGGCCTCACTGTATTCTAATTGTCATGCAAGATGATATTGAGTTTCCTCAGGACCTATCCCCATCACCCTTCTTTGTTTGTAGAGCTATAATCAGACTCAGGTTTTAGCAGGCCCCTAGACAGGATCTACAAAGTGTGACTTATGAGGACGTGCACTAAGCTCCAACTACGTTATTTTTCCAATTTATGGAGATGAAAATCCAGGGAATATGTGTGGAAATGAAGTAATAGTGGAAGAAATATACAGTGTGAGCAAGATGTGTTTATTGGCATGAGCCTACTAAGCAGAGATTCTGAGTTTAATGTTGCAGTTCGAGAAGTTAGAAAAGGATGTTTGTTTGGTTAGTTGGCTGAAACATTAACCAAAAGATGGCCTGTGCTTAGTGAAGTTGAAATGCTAGATTTTCTTTGATACACTATGAAGGAAAGTATCCAAAGGCTCCTGGAGATTCGTATGTTAGGGTGGGTTGATCATGTCAGATCTGCTCACTCACCGTAGGAGGAGGGTGCGGAGGACACTCTTCACCATGACTGTGAAGAATAAATTTGAGAATGCAGTCTTGCTAACTGGGAGAGCTCTGTGGTTGCTCTTTTCTGAAAATCAGTCATTACGGTGGGAAATGCTGCCAGAATGATGTGACTGTGGATTTAATCTCTGTTTATCTAACTAGAGTTGCTATTTATAACTTTGGTTTTCTATTTTTTATTCCACATTCCCTTTGCCCTCAGTCAGCATCTCAGCTGTGAAGATAGTTTTACATGACAGATTTAACTAATCCTGCATTCCAAATAGGTCTGAGCTCTTTATGCTTCTAATTTTACTGGAAGTAACATTTACCTAACTAGTGTTATATCTAAATATTCAGTGGGCCATTGCCAGAAGGCTGAGATACCCGGCAATATCATTGATTCCTATTCAGTACAGTGCCTCACTTATTTTTAAGTGAAATAATTTTGTGGTCATAAATAATCAGCACTGTGGTAGTGGGCAAGACAGTTCAGAGTCATTGGGTGCTGAAAAGAGGAGAATCTTTAATTGCCTCTTCCAGGCTTTTCTTGGCTTTCGGCTACGTAATACGAAACTCTGCCTCTGTTTTCAGATCGTTTCCTCTGTGTGTCTGTGTCTTCTCTTAGTCTCTCTCTCATAAGGACATCAATCATAGGATTTAAACTCTACTTGAGTAATCTGAGATGATCTCATCTCAAGTTTCTTAATAATACGAGACTTTTTTTTTCCAATTAAGGTCACATTGACAGGTTCATGGTCTTAAGACATGGACATACCATTTTTTTAAGGAGAACATAATTAAGCTCACTACATTCATCCATTTTTCTTGTTCTAAATCAAGAGTTCACGTTAGTGCTGAGTAGTATTCCATTATTCCATTAAGTGAATATGCCATGGCGTATGTACCCATTTGTTTTTTTTTCTGTGGTTTGCTAGTTTGTTTGTTTTGAGATGGAGTCTTGCTCTGTCACCCAGGCTGGAGTACCGTGGTGTGATCTCGACTCACTGCAACCTCCGCCTCCCGGGTTCAGGCGATTCTCCTGGCTCAGCCTCCTGAGTAGCTGGGACTACAGGTGTGCACCACTATGCCCTGCTAATTTTTGTATTTTTAGTAGAGATGGGGTTTCTTCATATTGGCCAGGTTGATCTTGAACTTCTGACCTTGTGTGATCCAGTCACCTCGACTTCCAAAAGTGCTGAGATTATAAGCATGAGCCACTGCATCCGACCTACCCATTTGTTTTTTGATCAACACTTGGGTTATTTCTAATTTATGACTATTGGGGGAAAAGGGCTGCACTGAACGTTTCTATAGAAGTCTTTTTTGTGGACATGTATTTCTTTTGTGTAAATTTCCAGAAGGAGAAACCATCTGCAAATCTCCTGTCGCTCTGCACAATTCTCTCCACTTTGGTAATTTGCCCTGCAAATTCTACCAACCTTGCCTTACCTGAAACCTAACCTGTATCTTCAGCTCTTGGAGAGCTCCAGGTTCTATTTGGGTACCCCATCTCTGCTCTGCATCCTGGAGATGCTCTCCAGGCAGTAGGTGGGTCAATCACAGTGTTCACCCTTTCTGTTTCCTTGCTCTCGGGGATCACTCGCCCATTCTGCTTGTTGTCAAATGATTAAAAACTGTTGTTCATGTATTTTGTTCATGTTTTAGTTGTTTAAGACAAGAGGTTATCTGTTATGATACCAAACTAGAAGAATGTCTGTTATCTGTTATTACACCAAAACTAGAAGAATAGCTCTCCTTTTACAATATATTCTTTTGATTTAGAAATTAATTTTTCTTAATGGAAAAGACATGCAAAATTAGACTTGAGCAGGTATGCCAACTTTTGGGGTTGCTAAACCGCAGGCTGTGTCTTTTAGAAATAGTTTTCTTCTTCCCTAGTTGGTCTTGCTGCAAACCTATTTAATATTTCTACTATCATGCTTGGATGAGCTCAACTCATTCTAGGTTTTTGTCTTCCTGCCAGTTTCTATAGGTTTCTACTCTCTGTATAGTGTGTTTGCATGATGTCTGTCTGTGCATCACCTACATTTATATATCTGTGATTTTGTTGACGATTTTAAAGGGAAAGAAGATGTATGCTTCACAGGGCCATCTCTTTTCTGAATTATTTTGGTAAATCATTACTGATTTTCTCACTAAATATGAAGCACAAAGCAAGATTGCATTTGAATATATTTCAAACAAAATGGTATGCTCACTGTATTCATACTTCATTATTTGGTTTGATTATATACATGAGCAAATTTCCTGCAAAAATACCCAAAGCCTCACTGAAATTGGCCCTTATTGTCTCTGTAGATAATCTCTAATGTGATACAATTAGAATGTGTTTGTGAGACATTAAAAATGAGCATTCTCTTGGGAATCTAAAATCAATTCATTTTTTTCCATACTCTAAACAGTAGTAGTTTAAATAAAATTACTTGCACGTATTTATAGAATCTGAAAGAAAATATGAAATCAAATCTTTAGGCTATAATAAAGTATTGAGTCAATTATATATGTATGCCTATGTGTGTCAATGTAAACACATGTCCAAGTAAATATATATACACACTTATATAGAGATATTTATAGAAATAAATGATATATGACATAAGTAATTATAAATACTTAAATACTTTATGACAGTTATGACCAAAGCTTTATAAAATACATTATCTATACAATGACAGACCACATACGTGAATGTGGTCCCAAAAGATTATAATGGCATTTTTGGCCGGATGTGATGGTTCATGTCTGTAATCCCCACACTTTTGGAGGCTGAGGTGGGTGGACTGCCTGAGATCAGTAGTTCGATACCAGCCTGGCCAACATAGTGAAACTCTGTCTCTACTAAAAATACAAAGAATTAGCTGAGCGTGGTGGCAGGTGCCTGTAGTCCCAGTTACTAGGGAGGCTGAGGCAGGAGAATCGCTTGAACCTGAGAGGTGGAGGTTGCAGTGAGTCGAGATTGCGCCATTGCACTCTAGCCTGGGCAACAAGAGCAAAGCTCCGTCTCAAAAAAAAAAAAAAATTATAATAGTATTTTTACTGTATGGTTTCTATGTTTTGATACACAAATATTTACCATTCTGTTACAATTGCCATCAGAGGTCAGTACAAAAACATGTTGTACAGGTCTCTAGCCTAGGAACAACAGGTTAGGTATGTTTAAGGCTATACCATCTAGATTTGTGTAAATATACTCTACGGTATTCACCTAATGACATATTTCTCGTAAGATGTCCCCAATGTTAGCAGTTGCATGCCTGCATAGGCAAATCTATGTATAAATAAGATTAATCTAAATAAGAATGTAATGATTAGTGTATTCTATTACATACGAAGATTGTGGTTCTTTGATATTCTTTGCGCCATTAGTAATATGTTTTATTAAACAATTGGAAGAATAGGGTTAACCAAAAGACATTCCCCTATAAATGTCTGCTTAGAACTAGCTTACCACTTTGTTTTTATTTTTTAGATAAAGAAGCTGGAGAATTGCTTGAACCCAGGAGGCAGAGGCTGTGGTGAGCCGAGATTGCGCCATTGCCCTCCAGCCTGGGCAACAAGAGCGAAACTCCGTCTCAAAAAAAAAAGAAAAACGAAAAATAATGCTCAAAAAGTCTTATGAGCTTACACATAAGACTACTCAAATGGTAGCATAAACATGACTCACTTTGACCAACTGAAAATATCACAAATGAACACCAAACTAAGACCCAACGTTTTATACATTCTTTTTAGTACATTATCAAAAATCTTTGTAAGAGATCACTTACAGATTAGAATTTGCTTATCTGTCTTAAACTTTGGAAATATTTTCATTGCAAATTTAGTCTTATTCAACAAATTGGTTCTCAGAGTTTTAGCATATCCTTAAGATTTTTTTCTTTCATGAAAATAATGTATATTTACTACAGACTTAAATAATCAGATACTTTATAGAAATAACATTGCTTTCTTTAACCATGTTGTTCCTGGTTGGTAAGGGAATTCATATTATTTTTTTGTCTTGTACTTCAAACTCAATCAATATCACCCAGTGTGTTAAATGGTATACCTATTTGTTTAATATTGTGCAGTGTTATAGCCATTGGTGCATGGGAGAAATAAAATCAATTTCAACGCCCACACATTGGATACGTAAGCAGATATAGCTTTGAGATTACTGCGAGGGAAGACTAGGTAATGAAACGGCTGACTGCCATTTTAAGTGGCTAAGGAACACTCTTTCCATAGCTCCTGGTTGTCTGCAGGATGAAGAGCTTAATGCTGAGCACAGCATAGGGAACCCTCCATGAAGTAGCCCGTGCCTGCTTCTCCAGCTCGTTGTCATCTTCTCCTTCACATACATGACCGTGGCCACAGTCTGATAATTCACATGTCTGGAACATGCTATATGTCTAGCCCTCTGCTAAGAAAACTGTCTCAATCTCTGTGCCCTTCTCATTTCACCTCACCTGCCTTTCTTGCCCTGGGTGAGAGCAGTTCCCTAACACAGCATCTTGCATAGAATAATTCAGTTTAGTTTAACTGGCTGTACTCTCAATTTTCAGTATAGAAGCATGATTCACAGTTAGTACGTCAGAGAATGGACTCGGCAGCTGGGATCTTTGTCTCCCTTTACTTCCATCTAAATCTTCAGAAACTTGACATCTCCAGGCCTGGCAGCTTCTTCAGCCCCCCATGAAGAACAGATACAAATGATGAAAAAAATGTGTTTCTCTCTGTAACCAGTAGTAAGCTATAATCTAGAATCAAAGTGACCTCATTTCTAACATTTGGCACATTTTTTGTCATCATGGAGCTAACTGTTTCTACATCTAATAAAGATGAAAATTCCCAATTGAAAGTCTCCATGGAATTTTATATCCTCACACCTTTGTGATATGTAAAAGCTTATCATTTGCACAATCGTCAAGCCATACATAGTGGCGTCTTTCTGTTCAGGGCCCCGTGGTGGGCATGGCAAAAGGGCAGATTCCACAGACGTGACCCTGTCAAACAGTTTTCAGTCCTCTCTCATCAGTGGAGAAGTCTGTTCTGGTACCTCTCCTTGCTCTCGTTCTTCACCAAACTCCAAAATGGGGATGTGGTATCCTCATGAGCGCCCATGATATTTATGCTCTTTAAGCAGAGCCTTCACTAATGATGCTTCTTTCCTTTCTTTTCTCCTTTTATTTAATTCCTCTTTAATGTATGCCTGACCGTCTCTGCCCACTTCAGGACCCCGTCCAGCTCTTTAGCGGTGGAAAATCTTTCCCAGGGCCCTGGCTTCACACTTCAGAGGGCACATATGGGATCTGCCCTGTCCACCAACAAGAATGGGCAGTCTTTGCCCCACCCTTCGCCAAAACAGTCATTTTAATTTTTCTATATTTCTTTATTTATTTATTCGGAGACAGGTTCTTTCTCTGTCGCCCACGCCAGAATGCAGCGGCACTATCACAACTCACTCTAGCCTCGACCTCCTAGTGCTCAAGCGATCCCCCCACCTCTGCCTCCTGAGTAGCTGGGGCTACAGGCAGGTACTACCACGCCTGGCTGATTTTTGTATGTTTTGTAAAGACTGGGGCTTACTCATTTGCCCAAGCTAGTCTTGAACTCCTGGGCTCAAGTGATCCTCCTGTCTTTGCCTCCCAATGTGCTGAGATTACAAGTGTGAGCCACTGAACCCAGCAGAATACCCATTTTTAAACCAAGCAGTCTCAACCTTCTTTTTCCTCTCCATGAAACTGCCTCTACAGAAGGGCCTCTTGCCCCTTCCTATGTTGCTCAATTTCCATATGGAAGCTGCTGTTTTTCTACTGGGCAAGTGCCCATGGCAGGCCTTAGAGTTCTCATCACTCTCAAAAAGCCCAGGGCCCAGAAAATCTCTATCTGGGGGTTTAGTGTTTTAGCCCTGGTGGGAAAAGTGCAGGGTATGGAATGGAGTAATAACAAGGCCTAAAGAAAGGACTTCCTCTAGGCTTGATGTCTAAAGTGAAAGCTTAGATTTTAATCTCCAAGAAAACAGCTTCCTTATGAAGAGGACACAGAGACAATCCGTCCGTGAGATCTTAGGTAGTTATCCAGATGTTTCCGAAACTGTTCTCTACAGATATTGATGCAGGCTATTTTTATTGTTTGTTTATTTTGTTTTCTTTCTGGAAAATCAGAATAGATTTAAAAAGCAGTTAAATCAAATTTCTACCACTCCCTAAAAGGGCACACTTTGTTTTAGGCCTGTGTATTTTCTAATGTCTCTCATAGTTCCCTCTGCCTTTCTGCATTGGGCTAATTCTAGTTCATCTGGTCTTACCTTAGAGGTCACCACCTTCGAGAAGCCCTTCAAAATCCCGCAGTTCTAGATTAGGTGCCTCTTCTGTGTAAACTGGCAACACCCAGTTTTTATCTGTCATGATAGTTTGTTGAACTGCAATACAATCTCCTGTTTGATTGTCAGTCTTCCCATAGGATCTTAAATTGCCTATGTTTTTGTTTTTCACCATTGTGTTTCTGTCATTATTAAAAAATTCCATTCATGTTTTATATTCAATATGTATTTGATAAATTAAAGTCCAAAGAGCATGTTTGCTACTTGTTTCTTCTTTCTGTTCTTATTATTAAGGATGTAGAAATGAAAGTTTCTTTCCACTGATATTTTAACAGAAAGATGATATAAAAATCTCTTCTAGTTAAAAGCATGTTATAAAATATAATTGAGCCAAAATTTTTGATGTCTAATGACTGAATTGAATGGCTCATTCAGGGTTAAATTAGAAACAGTAACTTAGAATGATAGAAAAATACAGATGATGAAAAAATAGGAAGCAAACTTTAAGAGCCCAGTTCATGTTGAGTGTGTGTGTGTCATAAAGTTACACATATATAAACACACTTACCAAATAGATTCCCTTTCCTTAAATAAATTCCAGCTTTTTTAGCTATAAATACAATAAACAAGAGGTATCCATTGGAGAAAGAAATAACCACTGATTAGGTTAAATTGGAGGATTTCAATATAGTAATTAAAAATATTATTGCTAATATTTTATTTACACAGCCATATAGTTACCCAAACTCCAAATTTCCACAGTGCTGTGTAGAAAACAAATAGCTTAGTGATTACTGTCATTGTATCATTTTTTAAAAATGTTATGGCTGTAATAATTCCCGGATATAAAATTTCCAGATATCCAGATGAGAATAAATACAACATATTAATAAACTTACAGGTTAAGATTATAAAACAAATTAGAATTCTTAATTTTAAAGATTTGATATTCATCTATAATGTTTGTCAAAATTTGCATAATTATAATCAATAAATTATTTAATAAAGATGAAAACTATAATAGTTTTTAAGGATTTGAAATATAATATGGCTTAATTATTTTGTTAAATATTTAAAGTGAAAAATACCCTAACTTATATTTGTAATTAAAATATTTCTGTTGTTAAAAGTTTGTAACAATTTTGTGCAAAAAAGAATTTTAAAACATTTTGTTTTAATGTATGTGATATCTTGACGTTTTTCATTTTGCTTATTTGTAAAAGAAATTACAAATTCTACAGTCTGCATTAAAATTTGTATTTGTCTATTTAATCAGCAACATTATTATTTATACAGACACAATAAATATCTAAAAATTAATTTCTTTTACATAATCATTAAAAATGATAGCATACAATTTTTAAATTTATCCTCATTTCTGTAAGATATTTTTCCACATTTATTAGTAATTTCTGTAGCATAATTTAATAATGAGATGTGGACATATATTTACCAAAACTCAAAATTTCCTGTTTTTTGTAGAAAACACATAGCTTAGTAATCACTGTCATTGTATCATTTTTTAATATGGAGGCTGAAATAATTTGCAGGTATAGAATATACTGCTTCATGACCGGGGCTGGTGGCTCACGCCTGTAATCCCAGCACTTTGGGAGGCTGAGGCAGGCGGATCACGAGGTCAGGAGATCGAGACCATCCTGGCTAACATGGCGAAACCCAGTCTCCACTAAAAATACAAAAAATTAGCCGGGCATGGTGGCAGGTGCCTGTAGTCCCAGCTGCTCAGGATGCAGAAGCGGGAGAATGGCGTGAACCCCGGAGGCAGAGCTTGCAGTGAGCCGAGATCACGTCACTGCACTCCAACCTGGGCAATAGAGCGAGATTGCGTCTAAAAAAATATATACATAAATATATATAAATATATGTATAAATATATAAACATATATATAAATATATGTAAGAATATATATATATATATACTGCTTCATTTATATCTGCTATATATGAGACTATTTTCCAAGTTACAAGTCAAGGCAAAGTTAAGATCATAATGATGTTTGTAAGAAATTTTTAACACTAACTTTAGAATTCAATAAAATAAAGCTTTTTTTACCGCCCTACATAAACACTATCATGTGATTTTTTTTCTATGAAAGTGTTTCACATTTGAGATGAATAAGAAAATATTTAAAAAGGGAGTGAGAATCTGTATAGTCAAGAAAAAAATCATTTTATTAGCTATAAATATGCAAAATATTATATTCAGAAAAACTTTTATCATTTTTAATTATGTTGGAAACCTAAATGTCATGTTCAGTGATAAAAGTTAGAAAAGGAAATCAGCAGCTCACTGTGGTTTTGATTTGCATTTCTCTAATGACCAGTGATGACAAGCTTTTTTTCATATGTTTGTTGGCCACATAAATGTCTTCTTTTGAGAAGTGTCTGTTCATATCCTTTGCCCACCTTTTGATGGGGTTGTGTTTTCCTTCTAAATTTGGTTTAAGTTCCTTCAAGATTCTGGATATTAGCCCTTCATCAAATGGAGAGATTGCAAAAATTTTCTCCCATTCTGTAGGTTGCCTGTTCACTCTGATGATAGTTTATTTTGCTGTGCAGAAGTTCTTTAGTTTAATTAGACACATTCACATGACAGGTAGAATGGCGATCATTAAAAAGTCAGGAAACAACAGATGCTGGGGAGGATGTGGAGAAATAGGAACACTTTTATACTGTTGGTGGGAGTATAAGTTAGTTCAACCATTGTGGAAGACAGTGTAGAGATTCCCCAAGGATCTAGAACCAGAAATACCATTTGACCCAGCAATCTTATTACTGGGCATATACCCAAAGTATTATAAATCATTCTACTATAAAGACACAAGCATACGTATGTTTATTGCAGCACTGTTCACAATAGCAAAGACTTGGAACCAACCCAAATGCCCTTCAATGTTAGACTGGATAAAGAAAATGTGGCACATATATACCGTGGAATACTATGCAGCCATAAAAAAGGATAAGTTCATGTCCTTTACAGGGACACGGATGAAGCTGGAAACCATCATTTTCAGCAAACTATCACAAGGATAGAAAACGAAACACCACGTGTTCTCACTCATAACTGGGAGTTGAACAGTGAGAACGCGTGGACACATGTAGGGGAACATCACATACCAGGGCCTCTTGGGGGGCTACGTGAGGGTTAGCTTTAGGAGAAATACCTAATGCAGATGACGGGTCGATGTGTGCAGCAAACCACCATAGCACATGTATACCTATGTAACAAACCTGCACATTCTGCACATGTATCCCAGAACTTAAAGTACAATAAAAGAAAACAACAACAACAACAATAGAAAAGCAGCAGGTTACTTGTGAAACATTTATTATTAAGGCAAGTACATTTTAAAATGTGAGAAGCATAAATGGAAAAAGTAAATCAGCTTGATCACAGAATGCCACATAACCACGCCTGTAATCCCAGCAGTTCGGGAGGCCGAGGCAGGCTGATCACCTGAGGTTAGGAGTTCGAGACCAGCCTGACCAAAATGAAGAAACCCTGTCTCTACTAAAAATGCAAAAATTAGTTGGGCGTGGTTGTGCATTCCTGTAATTCCAGCTACTCTGGAGGCTGAGGCAGGAGAATCGCTTGAATCTGGGAGATGGAGGTGGCGGTGAGCCGAGATCGCGCCACTGCACTTCAGCCTGGGCAACAAGAGTGAAACTGTCTCAAACAAACAAACAAACAAACAAAAAACAAACAACAACAAAAAAAACACACAAGAAACCAATTTTTTAGATATTATCTAGCTTGTTTCTAAAATACTTTCCAGGTAACTATGTGCTTAGTCCTGTATTATTATAAAAGTCAATTATCCGAAGAATCACATATGTCCAATAGAATGTAGCTGACTGAGTGAGTGTAAGAATACATTTATGTTCACTTTTATTTAAGAACTTATATTACATTGTTGGGAAGTTACATTATTGCATAGGTTTCCTTTATCTGGTATGCACAACTCAGTATCCTTGATGAGATTTATAGTTTGGACCACTTCGATATTCTTCCTCTAAATTACTTCACCTTCTATTTTGCATCACCCAAGAGACTGCGTGTCAGACACAATGCTCTGTGTGACCTGTATCCAACACAGTGGAAATTTGACTGCACAATTACAACACTTTTCCTGTGTGCACAGCCTATGATTGACTTAATCCCCAAACCATGATGCGGTCAACACGCATCACAGGTCTCTCCTTGCATGATCGATATGCAAGCCACCATGATTTGGTAGTAGCTGACGTGTAGAGTCATAATTTTGATCCCTGAAGGAGGTGTTTTAGAAAACCCTTGGCTTGATTCTCTCCCCAGGTCAGCACTTTTGATCTCGGGGTTCTCACTGCTTTGGTGAGATGTGGCAGGTGGCGAAGACAATGTGATGATGAAGCAATGGCGGGTGTGACTCAAGGCAGGTGTGAAGGCAGTGCCATGTGTCTATGCTGAGGAGGCTCATGCCATCCCAGGGTATTTGAGCCTGTGGGCACTTTCTCCATTTTCCGGCCTCTCAAGCAGAAGCTCCTCTTGAGCCCCATAAGTAAAAATGACATAAGCCTGTATTTCCCACTCATGACAAACTTAGTTTCCAAACAGGGGTAATGACTTATCTTACTAATTTTTAATTTTCCTTCTGCTCCTTTGTATTCCTGAGTTTGTTTCTTAATTTAAATATTATGAAATTATTTCATCAAATGCTGAATTATTGTTTGTTTAATTACAATAATGTCATTGAACTCTCCAAACAGAGTTTTAGACATAAACATACAAAATTAGGTATAACACTAGAAAATGTATCTTATAAAATATATTTATGAACCAAACTGTATTCCCAAGTAATGAAGTAGTATAAGATTTTGTTTACAGAGATGACTGGTTAGAAGTAAAACATCATGCAAATGTGTGTATGTATGTCTTGGGTGTGTGGAGAGAGAGATTGATTTGATTAAAGAGGGCAGAATGCCGATTTCAGAAGGTGCTCTGAAGCACCACTCTCCAAGTTCACGCTCTTATTATCTCTCTCTTCCTCTTTCTATCTCTCCTCTCTCCTTGCTCCAGTTTATCTTGCACACTTCTGCCACAGTGCCCTTTTAAAATTCAAATTTGATCTTGTTTCTCTCATGCTCAAGGTCTTTCAGGATAAAGTAACACTTTCTCAGCAGGCTTCTGCCTCACTTCAGCCATTCCTGGCTTATACACTCTTTTTCTGGCCAGCGCTGGCTCCCTGGTGTGCCAGAGCACTGATCATCTCGAGCGTTTGCCTGTGTGGTTGCTGTGTTCCACCCTTGTCACTGCATTGTTGGTCACTTTGTCCTTGGTGCTACCATGACACTTGCCTCGCTGAATTGCGGTGATTTGCATCTTGTCCTCATCTGTCTCTTCCCTTAGAGAATGTGCTTCCTGGGCCAAAATCCTTTGATTTTTATACTTCTGTTCTCAGGGTCTGGGGTTAGTAAGTGCTCGTTAATGTAAATAAAATAAAATAAAATAAAATAAAAAGACTGATTTAAATACTTGCAAAATATGTTCCAGATAAAGAAAATAATATGTTCAATATGAATCAAGAAACAAAAATATATTCTCAGAAAAATCTTTTTTTTTAAAGTTTTTCCTGAAAACTTGATTCAGTTGTTGACAGAGATGTTCTAAGTTTTATGAGCAACTTTTTCTACAACTGATTTCCATTTTTGATCTCGAGAATGTTCACTTGGCTCTCTTTGACTTTTTGACTTTTGGGAATGTGATTTTCTTAAGTAAATAGTATACTTAGTACTGGGGATATAGAAACTCCATTGTAACATTACTTAGTAACATGCACAGAAGAAGCTGGTATACACTGAATTTTTTTGTCCCCCCGGAATTCATATGTTGAAATCTTCACCCCCTGCCAGCCCTCCCAAGGTAATGTATTAGGAAGTGGGGCCTTTGGAAAATAATTAGCTCATGAAAACTGAACTCATGAATGGGATTAGTGCACTTATAAAAGACATCCTACAGAGCCCTCTCACCCTTTCTACCATGAGAGGACACAGCAAGAAGGCACCATCTATAAACCAGAAAGTGGGCCCTCACCGCACAGTGAATCTGCATGTGCCTTGATTTTGAACTTTACAGCCTCCAGAATTGAGATAATTAAATTTCTGTGGTTTATAAGTCACTGACTCTATGGTACGTTGTCTCAGCAACCTGAACAGACTAGGAAACAGGCTATCAATAAATACTGTTTTACAAAGAAATGGAGGAATACACAGAACCCAGAATGTGGATGCAGCTGATGAGGCAGGCACTTCTACTCAAGGGTAGGACAATGCAAAGGAATGAACCTCTCCTTCCTTCTCTTTCGATGACACTATTGAAAACCCATCCAGGCTGGCCTGGAAACAAGTGAAAAGTAGCAAGGAGGTGAGCCGTGGGACACAGCAATAGGGCTGTGGGCGACAGAGGTGTTTTACAATGTGTCTTCTAGAAGGGCAAGAATCCTCATGGCCGAGTAAAAGTCATCTGTAACGGGGTTTCAATAGTGTGTGGACTTCTTGTTATTGTACTTGAAGAACGTTCAAAAGAGGCTTTTGAGTTACTCAGACAGAAGAAGGTCACCTCTGTGATGGATAATCTCATGGCATTGAGAACATCACAGTTTTAGTCTAAGGCACTGGCTGAAAAAATTAGGAGGAAGTGGTCAATCCATTCAGAGACTTTGTGCCATAGGATGTTTAAGACTCGGATGTTATATTTTATAAACTACTTTTTGATAGCCCTAAAGGACAACCTGATCTAGAGATTCTAAGCTGTATGTGAAATAAAGAGAAAAACAACTCCTGGGAAGAAATGGTTTAGAAGAAGCCAAACTAGGAATCAGAAAGATTACACATAGACCTTTTAAAGAACAAGGACTTCCCCTTCTAGTTTCCTCTCTAGTTCACCTAATTCACAAAAAATGAAAAAATGTCCGCTTCTCCCCTTTACGTCAAGTAGATCATTTTCCCTCTAAATATCAGTAAAATCCCAGCGTGAAATAAATGAATTTGAATTTACAATAGCTCCGTGAACCAGTGCAGGGTCAGATGCTGACACAACGGTGGAGGGGCGCTGATGCCGAACTTGCTGATAATACTGTCACCTGGTGTATGCGTTGACTTTGAGACTGATGAGAGGGCAGCCTCGGATATGTCAAAGAGGATGGCAATAATAAAAAGTAACAGGAGCACATAAGAGAGTTGAGGAAAAGCTAAAAACACAACTGCTGTACAGTGACATAGGGCATAGGCATCTTGCATTTTGACCCATTAGAGTTATTGCAATGCTGATCTGAGGCATGCATGCACATAGAGACAAGGAACAAATTGGAGTTGGCAAGAAGTTCACCTTGCTCACCTCTAAAACTCCAACAAAAGGAATTAAAAGGCTGGGGCTCACAACTTATTAAAGACACTATATTGAAAAGGATTTGCCTCAGTCGCCCAGGGACTTGCCTGAAAACAGCACCTAGACAGCAGGATCTTAGGACTCAAGACAATGGGAAATGTACAATTGATCTTAGGGTATAAACAAAGGCTTTTGTATTTAATGAGTATTGATTCCTTTGAGCATGGAAAAGTCTCAGTAATTCAAAAATATATATTTTAGAATTTGAATTATGTAGGAAAGAGACGTGAGTTGAGGTTTACCTTCTAACTCTTTATAAATGAGAGTACAAGGAAAGGGAATACTTGAAATACTTAAGAGGACAAACTATTTCCAAATATCTAAAAGCACTTTGTACTCATTCTCATTTTAAAAAAAAGTCTATGCAAATTGCAAATAACTTTTAACCATTTATTATCTAGCATTCTATAACAATTTCTTTAGGGAAAAAAAATGTTGCCCTATTTTAGGACAGTGAAAATAACTTGAAAATAATACTACTTTAATTCAATTTCATATTAGAACTATTAATGGGCTTAGGTTGGTTTCCTCTAATTGGTTTAAGATACTAATTTTACTATTTAAGAAACAGTTCATACTTTTGTCATAATTTTTGCAAGCTTATACTTGGAGGGAGATTTTGAAATAGAAAAGGAGTCAATGGTATTTTCTTCTCTTTCTCTAAAAAAAAGAAAAGGTTATTTCCAAATTTCTAAATACCTCCTGTCTGTTTTTTAGAGAAAGAGATGAAAACACCATTGGGTTTTAAAGCATTGAGCTGTGAGTTTAACGCTTTGAAATAACTAGAGGGAGGGCAAGAGGAATAAAGAATTTTTACTATTTGTCTGATAAAGGTAGACCTTTCCTAGGTATATGTCTTGGTATTTTCAAGCATGTGGGCTTTCCTGGTAGAATGGTTATATTCCAATACTTCAAATAGATACAGAAAATCATTATTAGCTTCCATGAGAAAAAGGTCTATCCAAGTTACAAACCTACCAACAATAAAATAAAACTATTTAATTCCCAATTTCGCTTGCACCAGTCGGTACGTCAAACCTTAGCACTTCATGACTGGACTATTAAAGTTACTCAATTGATCTTTTGTGCCCTTCAGTCTAGATTGTCTTCAAGCATCACCTTCACACCTTCACCATATCCCTGCCCTGTGCAAAGGACTTCCCCAGCCTGAGACCCTGAGCCCTTCACAAATCAGGCCCTGCAGGATCTAAGCCCTGCCCTTTCATGCTTACTGCTTCCAACAGAGTCCATGTAGTTCAGGACAACTACTCAGTGTTCTTGAATAGACTTCTCTCCATAATTTCCATTTGCTCCAGGACAAATACACAATATGCACACTATGTATAGAACACTCTATGCTTAAAAGGAAGATGGATTGATTTGGGGTGAAGGGAGTATTTTAAAACATATGAGATTTCATAATATCTCCAATTATTATCTCTATTGCTTTGTTGGGAAAAAGAACAAGCAGACATAAAAAATGTATCTTTGGCTAAAAGAAATAAAGAGAGAGAGTGTGTGTGTGTGTGTGTGTGCGCGCGTGTGTGTGTATTTCATTTCATTTTGTTCGTTAAAAGTTTCCTGGAGAAAAACAGTAACATACGTGTTGACAGTTACGAAAAATTCTAATGTTTAGTATTCTTATGCACTATTATGAGGTAGGTTATGGGCATAATGAGGAAAACCTAACTAGTAGGCTGAGCTTATTCTTCTTGTCTAAATTATTAAAGTAGATACTCCTTATGGTTCATTGTCTGCATTATTCTTTCTTTTGTGGCAGGAACTGAATATCTCCGTTTCTCATCTGGTCAGTAATAATCCACATATCCATCATCATCACTTATCCAGCACATGGCCAAATTGTATATGATTATGTTATGGAGGAAGCTCACAAGAGCATGTGTGTTGTACCTACAGAAGAGGGGGTGAAGCCCAGGAGGCACCTTGCTTGGTATAAGAAAGGCTAAGCTGGCATATTCTTATGAGTTATACTAAAATTCTTTATTTCTTGACCCTGACACTAACTAGTTGTATAAAAGAAGGTAAGTTATTTACTGTATCAATCAGATTTTTCTTTGAAGAAGATTATAACCCTTTTGAATTTATGATATTAGGAGGTAGGTACATCATATAATTTAAAGCTATTAACTTCATACATTCAAAGTAATTCTGAAAATGTCTACATTCTTTAATCTTATTTAGAACTGATGGTCCCTCAATTGCACTGAGTATATCAAAGAACTTATTTTTTTTTTCCTCCTTTTGACCTGGAGGTCTCTCCTTAAGAAATCTTGATATTGCTGATCTCATTAAAGAATGTTGTCAGCTTTAAACTCATTCTATATGTTTCAAAGAAAATCATTTGAAGATAAGTGCAATGTAAATTTTTTAACTTCCTGTCACTAATTTAAAAGAAAAACCACAAAATAAAAGATTAGAAAAAGAATCTAGAGAAATGCGAGAAATAAAAAAGATGTGAGAATCAAGGGCATTTTAAATAGCAGACAGTAGCCCCAAATGTACGTTACTGGGAAGAGACTAGCTAATGGGTTTTTAAGTGCTTATTTAACAAATGCCACAAATACAAGGACTAAAGTAACCAAAAAGAGAATTTATACTAAAGCAGCCATAACAAGCTGAAGTTAATTCATCACAACTTTCACATAGGCTTTTGTAGGCAGTTGGCCAGGCCCAGCACATTATCTATTTGACTCACTGAGTCACTGCAGCTAATGGAATTTAGCCCCATGTTTGTTGTTGCCATGGTGATGCGATATTCTCAGGCATGTCATGTTCACAGATCAGTAGCAGCAGCACGGTTGCAGACACACAACTGCTCTCAGCCTTTGACCATCAACAGGAATTCACTCTGCAGTTGGTCTGCCAGGAAGGAAGTCGGCTCAGGGGAAGGAGCTCCGGGCTGAGGAGAGGGCCCTTCCTTCTTTCTTTGTCATCGCAGTGCTATTATCATTAAAATAACCTTGAATTTTCATGAATTCGCTCATTCACAAACACTGTCAAAGAAGGTGCAAGAGTTCAAGAGAATCCAGAGGGTCAAAGAGAGGACTAGTTTTAAATCTGTGCCTATTGAACCTGGAAATGACATCGTCTGTTACATATAATCTTATTCTTACCATAGCAAATCAAATCGTGCTGACTGGCATCAACGTCCAAGGCGATTCAGCACCATGAAAGGTTACTGGGAGCAAAAGGGTCATATCTTTTGTGGCACCGCTCTGAGAAATAGACACAGACATGTGTGGGAATATTCTACAAAGAATAGATTTCTCCCCAAAGTGAAAAACAAATCCCGCCAGTAATCTATAAAGGGAGTGGGTATTCTATGCTATAGATATATTCAAATTTCAAACCAAAGATATAATTATGAGCTTTTCAAGATATAAAATGTTTGAGCAAGACACAGGTCTTGTGCAAGATGTTCTAATTTGTGTACAAGAAGTGATAAAGAGTAAAACAAGATGAATTTCCTGGAAAGTATTTTTGCCAGTTGGAAATATGCTTTTGTTGCATTATAATTTCCATGAGGGGTGAAATAGGCAAGGAAAGCATGTGAATTTAAAGACACTTCTGAAAATGTTTATCTCTAACTCTAGGCCCCAATACAGGGTCTAGAGTTAATGATAACAATACAGTTTCACATTTCCTCAAGATCTTCTTTCACGCTGGGCTTGTAGTGTTGGTCTAGAACATCTCAATAATGACTCCCCAAGCTTCGTGGGGAATTGCTGGGGAATTTGGTTCTGGATACACGCCTCAGAGGTGAAACCTGACATCCAAACCAAGACTTCCAGAATCAGTATATTAGTTTTGCATTTAATTTCTGGGTACATGGGCAGGATGATCAGGTTGGGGAGACCGGGGAAGTAAGGGTGGCGGTTTCTTAATTGTTTTTGCTTTTCTTCTAGCACAGTAGTGAGAGGATATTATGTTGCAGAATTTGGTCAGAATACGAAGTTTGGAAGGCCCTATATTCCTGCAGAGCCCTGGACTGAGGTTAATTAGAGAGCAAGGCTATGAGGGAGATAGTCTTTATTACTCATCTTGTGTCTAAGAACGATGCAATGAGGCTTTGTTCTCTGCCTATTTGAATCATGTGGCCCAAGCAAGAGATATATATTGAAATAACAGATAGTAGTGCCATTCTATTATGATTACCATTACTTGAGCTTCAGAGAAGTGGCATTGAATAACTCAGTTGGAGAATATGCAAGTAAAGTTAACAAAAATGTAGACTATTAAAAAGTGACTTGGTAGATTTCTTCCAGAAAACTTAGAAAACAGAATCTCACAACTCTCAGCATACTTTATGTCAGGTCTCTGAGCCCAAGCCTGCACGTAAACATCCAAATGGCCGGAAGTAACTGAAGAATCACAAAAGAAGTGAAAATGGCCGGTTCCTGCCTTAACTGATGACATCACCTTGTGAAATTCCTTCTCCTGGCTCATCCTGGCTCAAAAGCTCCCCCACTGAGCACCTTGTGACCCCCGTCCCTGCTCGCCAGAGAGATAACCCCATTTGACTGTAATTTTCCACTACCCACCCAAATCCTATAAAACTGCCCTAACCCTATCTCCCTTTGCTGACTTTCTCTTCGGACTCAGCCCGCCTGCACCCATGTGAAATAAACAGCCCTGTTGCTCACACAAGGCCTGTTTGGTGGTCTTTTCACACGGACACGTGTGACACTTTATGATTACTTTTATTTGGACAAAGAGAGACCCTTGAATAATGAAGGTTCTCACATATAAAATGTGTTTTTAATTTTTAATACATTACAAAATTATCAGATTAAATGATGTGATAAAAAGTAATATGTAGGTTAGCATCAGATGTTAACGTTCACTGTATCTTCTGGTCAGATAATACTGAGGCTACTGAAATATACAATGACCCCAAATGCATTAAGAACAACAACAACAAAAATTCCCACTACAGCTAGCAATTTAAAAAAAGTTGTCAAAATAATTGTTTCCTGATAATATCTACCAGAAGCATTTATGCCCTCATAGACAAATTAATATCAGCCATTGGGGAGGCCTCTCATAGCTGGAGTGTCCTTGCTTGAACGCTACTGCTGAGAGCCACAAAGCAAAGCGAGCATTGCACGTAGTTAGTCCGATAATAAATTCAAATAACGTAAAATAAAAATAAAATAAAATCTTTATGGACTACAAGTAAGAGGCAGTGTCTATTTGCTCAAATTCAATCCAATTACTTTATTGTCCCAGGATTTTGTTTTTTAATTTTCATCTCCTTATAAATGTTTCTTCATAGTCATTTGGTAGCACTTTTATCCAATACAGGCTGCAAATGTGCCCTTCACTCGACCCAGTCTATTAATTTTGAAATGCCTAAAGCCAAAACTGACAGTGGAAGAAAATCTTTCTGGGTTGTAGCTCCAAACTGTTGGAATAAAGCTACCTGCTTCAGTAAAAATGCATAGGCATATTACTTTTCTTTCAGGAAATGTTAAGCTTTCCTTAAAATTAAAAAGAAAAAAAAAAAAGATTTTAGAATTAAATGTAGGAAAACTCAATTTCTCAATTATTGTTTTCAATATGGGGTCTGCATATGCTTTATTTGTACTATATTTAAGAGTATACAACACCTATGCTAATATAAATGTGGGCCCTAGGAGTCTTAATTATATTAAAAACTTTGGAGTTTCTTGTCCTCGTATATATTTGCTAATAAACTTCCATTGCTTTCAGAGATACAAAAATTTCTCCTGGTTATTTGCTGTTTTTACTTTTAAGAACCAAGTGAAAATTTGAATGGCTACTGTATTTTATAATTAATGTTCATATTCATAGGGTATAAAAATATCTTTTTCTAGCTCTAATCCAGTTACTTAGCTTCTATTATTATTTTTTACCTTCTCCTGTGCATTATAGAAATCTGCCATCAAAACCAAGTCACTGGCCCTGCCACATTTGCTATAACTCTGATAATCCACATTTTACAAAGGTAAAGGAATCGAGCCTTTATGATTCTCATGTATATAAGGTTTATCCAAAATAAGGGCAATCCAGAAGCTGAGCAATTAGCTGTGTGCTTATGTTATTTGCTTTCTTATTTTCTACTTTCCCAAGGTATCAACTCCTTTGTCTACCTTCTACCTTTGTAATTTATTCTTTTGACTCTTGAAGACATGTGGTCTTCAATGATCTTTATTAAAAAAAAAAAAATTACCAGTCACTTTGAGGGGCTGAGGTGGGCAGATTGTCTGAGGTAGGAGTTTGAGATCAACCTGGCCAACATGGTGAAATACTATCTCTACTAAAAATAAAGAAAATTAGTTGGGCATAGTGGCGCATGTCTGTAATCCCAGCTACTCTGGAACCTGAGGCAGGAGAATCGCTTGGAGTCTGGAAGGCAGAGGTTGCAGTGAGCCAAGATCATGCCACTGCACTCCAGCCTGGGCAACAGAGTGAGATTTTGCCTCAATAAACCCCCCCACACACAAAAAAGAAGCAAACAAAAAGACAGGCTGGGCAGTGGTGCACACCTGTTTTCCTGGCTACTCAAGAGGCTGAGTCCTGGGCAAGAAGATCTCTGGAGTCAGGAGTTCAAGTCCAGCCTGGGCAACATGGCAAGACCTTGTCTCTTATAAAACAACAGCAGAAAATAACCATGAGCCCTCAATGCCCAACAGAATACTTGCATATTATACTCTTCAGTTCTCCATATTCTAGACATAGTGCTACATATTGTTTGTGATTTAGCTGTGACAAATAATCAAAGACAGAATTTGAGGAAGGATGGAGGAGGTTACAGGAGGGGGAAAAATGTCCTTAAGAAAGGAGGAAGCAGTGCTTCAAGACAATTTTGTGTAGCACAGACACAGCTCTTAGTAGTCCCTATACCTCCCGTTTTGGCTTTTTCAAACCCAAATTCTCTACAAAATCTGGAGGATGAATAAAGGTGCTTGTCTTGTCATCTGGAGGATGAATAAAGGCGCTTGTCTTGTCATCTCCCTTCTATGCTCAGTTGACTGCACGAGTCCCCATTGCCTGCAGTGTCTGCCCCACAGTGGGTTCTGAAGGACAGTAATAGTCTCATGAAATGATGTGGAATAAAAAAATTCAGTGATCCAAAAACTATGGGGGAACACTGAAAGCTGTATGTCTCTCTTAGAGATTTACAATACATGCCAGTATTTTAAGGACTCTGGAAAATCCTGCTAGAAAAGACCCTGTTTAAAATGTGTTCAGCTGAGTTTCTCAAGGTGATTATGGAGCCCTTGTATTAAGGTGCAACTAAGGAGCACAATTTGGGAAATCCTAACATTTAGATGGAAGGGCACACGCATTAGCATGGCAGTCAAAGCCCCCCACTCCACACTAGCCTCCCTCATACCCCTGCTCCCCAGCTTTGTTCCTTGCTCTTCAGCAAGACTGAATTTGCTCTCCTCTGACCACACACGCAGCTGGGTTCCACTGCCAACATTCTTCCAAGCTGCCTTTTCTACCCTGAGTCCTCTGCCCCCTGCTGTGGGCCTGCCCCTCCTACTTACAGGCTTACTTCAGCTGGTTTAGGTGTTCTGTGGCTCTTCTGGAGAAGCTCTTGTGAGACTTCTTGCTTGTGAATCCTGCCTCTGCCATTCACTCACTGTGTCATCTTAGGCGAGTCACTTAACGTCTTTGCTTCTCAACATCTTCTACACAATGAGGGTATAAACAGAACCTACCTCATGGGGTTACGGGGAAGATTGACTTCATCAATACATATAGAGAGCTTAGAGCCAGGCTCCACATATGGTTAAGTACTCAAAGGATGTCATGAATGCTGTGTTCTCCTGTGCATGTCTTTATTGTTGCACACTATTGCATTATCCTTATCTCCTTATGCGTCTATATTCTCCATCAAATTATATTCTACTTGAACATTAGGGCTGTGTACTATTTATCTTTATTTTTTATCTTTGGTGTCTAGCACATAGTAGGCAATCAATGAAATTGAATAATGACTTTATCTAATAAAAATTGATCAAACAGTGAAATATATTAAATCTATGGTCTGGGTGAACTTGGAATATTTTACAATGCTAGAAAATCTCAGCTACGACCACTGAGGTGAGCTCTCTGTTTATAATTTGCTTATAGTAATACTAATACCAAAGCACATATTCAATCCACAACCATCTGTTTGAAAATGTTAGTGCACATATGAGGAAGCTAATGTTTTCTTCAGAAATTGCTAGAAGAGATGAAAAAAAAAAGTATGAGACAATTTCTCTGGTCTCTTTCATCTAGAAAAGTCTGTGGTCCTATGATTGATGAGCCAGCACAGAGCAGATTAGAAAACGGAAGAACAGCCAGAGTCAGTTTGTAGATGCCCTTCAATTTTGTGATAAGACAATAGCACTGATTATTGTCTCTTGCTTATTTGCTCCTTAATTGGAAGTAATATGTCATAAAATAAGAATCACAAATAATAAAATCCTTATTTCAGTTCATTCTATTTCTCTGGGCTAGAGATATCTCTTTTACTTAAAATATATTGTGCTAAATTATTTTTCAGTTTGTTTACCATCAGAATTTAGCAAGTAATTTTGGTCTACCTCAGTCAAGTCTGGAAATTTGAAGGTAATATTGTCTTTAAATAAATTATTTTTGGTTGCAAAATTAACTGCCATGTAGAAGTTTGAAAACAATGCAGTCTTTTGGGGCAGCTTTCTGACTTTTATCTACTTGATATTTTTTTTCTGACCTTCCATTAATAAAATATTTTCTCATATTTTATGTTCTTAATGTCAATATATTTAACACATTCCCCAAAATAAATGAATATATAGGTATACAATGGTAATTATTGATAAATATTTATTGAAAGATATACTAGGTTTGACCAAAACATCTAAGTGGACAACACCTAAATTAATAATTTGTTTCCTTAACATCACTTCTGGCTGTCTCTCAAATGACCAATTAAGTAACTTTTCTACAAAACCCTAGTTGAAAGTTGTTTGCTTTTCTCAATTATTTCCATAGACGAAGCTACTAGGGTATCATTTATTATGCTAAAAGTCACATGCTATATTCTAAATATTGCCCCAATGATCTGAAAGAGTTCATATTTGTCTCTCAAAATGCCCCCTACCTTTAAAGGGAAGGAATGAAATACAACAGCCTTTGACTTTATTTACCTGTCCTTAGCATTATACATATGGTAAGTATCAATGATTTTTTAATAACTAATTTTTAAAAAGAATTAAAACAAAATGATTTGGCTTTAAAAATCATGGTGGCATCAATTTTTATGTAATAAATGAAAACTACCTAGATTGCTATGCCATGGTTTGAATAAATTTTAATTAAAATAGCTTAATTGTATGTTTCTGACACTAGATAGTAAGAATTATTTCTTTTTCACATTGCAGACATGGATATATAAAATTTTAATGTGCTACATCAATGCTGTAGTTTGAATTAATGTCCAAATGTCTAGCTAGATTAAGGCAATGTTTTAATTGTATCACAAATATTAATTAACATAATTCTCATAACTGCACTGTTGTTGCCCCATGTTATAGATAAGGAAATGGAGGAGTAGATTGTTTAAATAACTTAGAAAGAAAGTTAATGATAGAAATAGAGAATAGAAAGAACTGAGGGAAGAGTTGATGTATCAACTGAGATTTTCCAATTCCAGAGATTGTATTCTTTCCTCTAAATCGCACCACTTCCTTAGAATGGCATCTTGGTTGGAGTTTACATTTGGATTTGGCATCACATGGTCCCCAAAGATATCCATACTATGGGCTTTACCTCAGTTTCCTGTTACCTGCCAACTTTCTCTATGATTCACAATCACTCAGTTGAGTGGTTATTATCTAATTGCCAATTTTCTTTTTACTTTCCAATTCAACTTTCCTTTATTACATTTTTGTAACCTTAAATAACATTATCCTTCCTGTTAAAATCACCTTAATTTTTCTTTTCTCTAAAAAGTTTACCTTGATAAGTTGAGTTGTGAATACTTTTTTATTATCACAATGTACGTAGTCGAAAATGTGCTGCCCAGCAACTTTTACATGATCCAGTCCTTATAGGTAAAGACTTTTCCAGAACTGAGTTAATGGAATGGAAGAGGCACTGTTGTTATTTCATATTTCCCTGCGTACTCACTGCCATACTTTATAATTAACTCCTGGAAAACCTGCACAATATAGTTACAATGTATATTTCCTCTGATTTTATGTATATTAAGATTAAATATTATACGTTCTGTGTCAAGATTGTTTTCTGTTGTGTCTTTTCATTTTATTTTGGATTTAATTTCCTCAAACTTAAATATTAGAATATTCAAATAAATAAACATATATGCCTCTATTCATAAATGCCATTTCATTTCTGATAACCTACAAATAACTTCAGAATACCAAAAAAACATGAATACTTAAACCAGAACTCATTCCCAGAAGCAGAACTTTGTACGCATGCATGCACATGTGTGTGTATGTTTGCATGGACTAATCTGCTTAAGCATGAATTTTAAAACACCACATTTTAATCTTTACTCACCATACCACGGAGAAGTTTAAAACAGCTCTGGACTAAGAAGCTCTGAAAGAGAGAGTTATGTAAAGGAAACAGTCTACATCTCAGAAGACTGTAACATTGTTCTAAATCCACACAAATGATTCCATTTGCCTGATAAAAGTCACTGAGTTTCAAAGAGATTTCCAAGGCTTCAAACACAATTGTCAGTGTAGCCATGGTCCTAAGGCGCTGTGTTCCAGGAGCAATAAGTACCCACCCATTTGTTCATTTTCGCTTTTTTTTTTTTTTTAGACAGAATCTCTTTCTGCCACCCAGACTGAAATGCAGCGGCGGTATGATCTCTGCTCATTGCAACCTCCGCCTCCAGGGTTCAAGCGGTTCTCCAGCTCCAACCTCCTGAGTAGCTGGGACTACAGGCACCTGCCACCTCACCTGACTGAGTTTTGTACTTTTAGCAGAGACAGGGTTTTACCATGTTGGCCAGGCTGGGCTCGAATTCCTGACCTCAAGTGATCTACCTTCCTCGGCCTCCCAAAGTGCTGGGATTACAGATGCGAGCCACTGCGCCCTGTCCATCTGTTCATTTTCTTGATGTAAACTCAAATTAGAACAGCTTACTTTCGTTTGCTCTTCTGTTTCTTCTCTAACTGCAGTGAGCCACAGAACTTAACATCTCTCTCAACATGATCTCCTGTTCCACTCATGGAAATAAGGACTGGAAACCAGGAAATCCCGATAAAATATCTCAGCTTGATGCAATGGGGTGGCAGGGTGCCATAGAATAGTACGATGCAATAGGTAGCATGATGCAATAAAGTGGCATGATGCAATGGGGGTATGATGCAGTGGGGTGGCATGATGCAATAGGTTGCCATGATGCACTGGAGCACCATGAAAGCATAAGGGGAAGCAGAATGCCATGTGGCAGCATAATGTTTTGTCGGTTTATGTCCTGTACACCTACCTGCCTCCAATGCCCCTTAGCATTCCTGAAGTTCCCCGACTCTCCCTTCTTTCTTTCCTTAGCCTTGCTTGCTAATTTGTCTGTTCTTTCTTCATTCATCAGTTCTTGCCTAGCTGCTTCATGTCAGAACAGTAGAACTCTGCACCAAGCCTTGCAGAAATCTCACTCTTGGGAGCAGACAGAATGGACAGGCCATATGAATTCCTCGTAAGTCGTATGGAAACCTTGGGCCTCCCCAACCTTGCTTAATAATTTCATGGAATAGAGATGAGAGACACCAGCTCACAGATTTGTTTTGAGCACTAAATGCAGAGCAACCAGCATTGGAGAGCTTCTTGGGAATCTGGTTCCTCTTGCCCTTTCAGGAAAGGATGAATGTGTGTAAACAAAAGAACAAAATTTGAGCAGGTTTGAGTCTGCAGAGTGAAGGCATTTCTTTCAGTTGGCTCTGGAAGCACGCGCAGACCTTGAATCCTTCACTCCCTCCATTCTTCTAAGAACTCACCATGCATTCCATCCTCCTTTGCTCCATGAGACAAAGCGCCCTCCAGAATGATGCTAAGTGCAGTGCCTCCATGTTCAAAAGCTGCTGATATCAACATTGGCCTGTGAAAAAAATATGGAACCCTCAGACGGACTATCCAGGTTCTACGTGCATGCCAGCTTGGGCACAGTCCTCACCGCTGCCTGGCAGGTCCTCCCTGTCCTTACCAAACTGTGCTGCTTGCCATCCTCTGTCATCTGGCCCCATGTCTGCTTCTGCTCTGCCCAGCCATCCAATGGAGGAGCGTCTCATCGTCCCACCTCCGCCCAGGGAAAACCTGCCTGCTCTCAGAACTTGCCTCAGTCCATCAGGTTGATGCAGTCTGATGTGGTTCAACTTTCAGTGATTCTTGATGGTTTTAAATTGAAAAGTTCATAAGTGCTGTGGGGGCCATCGCCATCTCATCTCAGAGATGAGATAACTGATGTTCAGATCTAAAAGATTCTAAGAGAGTCACACTCTGCTAAGTCCCATAGCATTTTAGGGAAAACCACTAATTATATTGATACTTGCATACATTTCTTAGTTCCTGTTATGGGCTGAATTGTTTCTCTCTTCTCCAGGTAAATTCATGTTTGAAGCCCTAATTTCAAGCTAACTGTATGTGGATATACAGCCTTTAAAGGGGGTAATTAAGGCTAAATAGGTTCATAAGGGTGGGGCCTAATCCAATAGGACTGATATCCTCATAAGAAGAGGAGGAGACCTCAGGGACTCTTGAGCACAGAGGAAAGGCCACGTGAGGGCAGACAAGGCAGCACCTGCAAGGCAATGAGAGAGCCCTCAGGAGAAACCGCAGCCACCTTGATCCTGGACTTCCAGCCTCCAGAACCGTGAGAGAATAAATGTCTGTTGTTTAAGGACCCCAGTCTGTGATACTCATTATGGCAGACCTAGTTGACTAATATGGCTCCCCTATGAAATGTAAAACTTGGTCATGCAGTCTTTGAATCTCCCAGGGTTCTGAGATACGATTTAATAAATATTTGTAGAACAAAAAAATTTTATCTGTGATGACTGTGTCTCTCTCTCTCTCACACACACACACACACACACACACACTCCCTTAGGCCACCCACTATGTCATATTCCTCTCCATTCTTTCCTTGAAAGCACTGCTTCCAAGGAAAGAATAATCACTTTACTTGGAAATAAATTATCCTCTAAATTAGAAATATATGCCTTCCAAAATTTGAATATCAATCTCTCTAGGTGAATTTTATCTCTCTTTATGCTTTACAGGTAGATTTACTTGCCCCACGGAGTGCCATATTTGTACAGATAATAAATTACTATCATTTGATTATAAATATAATATAAACCTTTTTGAAACAGGTCTCATTCTCAAGCTATTTGTTGTTTAGAAAAGTCTTATTTTAATGACCAGAAACGTAAAACTGGTACTGTTTCAAACAGGCCTGCAACACACAATTTATCGTTGATTAAAATGTATTTGTATTATGGCCAAATGGATTATCATTGAAGCAGAAGTGATTGAGTGAAGTAATTTAGAAAAATGTCTGGCTATTTAAAATAAATTTGAGAACTTTATGACATTGTTTTATTCATCAGAAAGAATTACATGCAGATTTAAACAAAAAAATCAAGATTTTCAAAAGGAAATAAGTGCCCTTTGCCAGGTCTACTATGCTTTAAGCCCTCTAAAATCGGCATATTCCTTATTAGCTTCATTGCTCAGACCGTGTTTGTTTTCTAAGTGAATGGCATTACAGGGCTTGTGATCACGGTGTTAGGACCTGAAGTATTATGACCATTACTATGTGGAACATATTTCTCTGGAGTCCAGAGATTTTCCACATGCATTAATTTCCCCCCTTTCTCAAATGCGTGCTCTGTGGCTATACCTCAGCGTCCTCATTGATGTGAAGTATTTTGTTGTGTGTTTGTTGTGGGGATGGGGGTGAGGGGAAGGGGCATGTTTTATTTAGTAAATATCACAAGGCCTAACAGCTCTCAGAGGTAATCAGATTTGGTAATGACTAAGCCGGATCAGTTTTTAAATGGTTAAAACAAACAAACAAACAAAAAAGCAAATAAAAGCTCTCATGTTTTCTCATTATTTTAACAATCCCAGCCAACCTCTGACAAAATAATTTAAGGTAATATTTTTAAAATAGTAGTATCTTTTTTATATGTGCTCTGCCCTTTCTCAATGTTATAAAATATCCCTGTGTTGACTTACTGTACATTGATTTTAATAGGCGCTCTCTACAGAGCAATATGAATATCATTGGAAACTGTATAATACAATTTTCTACCCTGAAATGCTATAGAAAACTGCACATTTTATACTGACATGTGCCCCATCAATAATAGAGTTTTTATATCTTATTTGTAGCTATTGATCTCAACAGCATAATGAAAAATTGATTGTAGCGAAGCGCACCATTTCTTAAGTATAAATTTCAATGTCAAATTATTTTTATCTATGCTTCCCAATTATACATGGAACTTATACATTTATATATGTTTGCTTCCACAAAACTCTACTGCAATAAATTAGATATGACAAGAATGTACTGAGTCAATAGAAACCATGTTTCTCTCACTATAATATGATTCCAAAATTAAATACGCTAGTTTGATACTGGCTTCATTTCATCATTATGAAGAGAATTAACGTCTCAATATATAGGTATCACCTTCCCATGCAATCTAAAAATTTTAAATGAGGTCTTAAATTTTCCAGGGATATAAATACATACACACACACACACACACACACACACACACACATACAGAAAAAACTACGTACCCAGAAATCCATGCATTCATTTGGTAGTCCACATGATACTTTAAACAAGGTGCCTGTTCTTTCTTATCTCTTGAGACCTTATTATTTTAGAGGGAACATTCTGCTAGGAAAATCTACAGGTATAGGTCTGATAAAAAGTAAGAAGCCAATCATCTCTGCTCTTCAACAGTGATCCCCAAGTCCAATATTACAGACACAGATGAGTGAGGGTAGAAATCTGCTAATCTAAACATAATCTACAAACAGGAAGCAAAAGATGAGAAAAATGATTTCTTATGTTAACTTGTCCTTTCTATGTTATTTTGAATTGAAACCATTAATAAAAAGTTTTCACAGTTTTTCTTTGAGCTATGCAAATGTAAACATAACCATATTATTCAATAAAATATATTAATCTCATAAAAGAATGTCTGAAACCAATGTATTCCTCTGGATGAAACACCTTTTTCAGCATTTGTGCTGGGATAGTAATATTCATAGCAGGGTAATAGTAGTAATAATATTACGATCATATGCCCTGTGAAAATGATAATCAGCCTCACTCACACTCATTAATAATAAAGTTTGGAAAATTATTTTGTCCTTTCAATATTTGCATAGGTTTATAACATCCTTGAATTAATGGCAGCTATTTGGCAGTAGGTTTTGGAAGGGTATAGTATTATTCATTTTTAAAAACAGATTTATTGAAATTTAATTCATATACTATAAAATATATTTATTTATATTTTACATTTAAGTGGTTTCAACAAATCCACAGAATTTTGAAACCATCACACAATCTAATTTTAGAACATTTTCATTACCCTAAAGGACATCCTATGTCTATACCCAACCACTTGCTCAACCCTCCGCCTCTGCCAATCACTAAACTATGTGCTTTCTCTCTCTATGGATTTGCCAACTTTGGACATTTCATATAAATGGAATTATACAATATGTGACCTTTTGTGTCTGGCTTACTTCACTTATCATAATGCTTTCAAGATTCATCCATGTTATCTAGCCCTAAACACCTACATCAAAAAGACTGAAAGACCACAAACTGACATTATAAGGCCACACCTCAAGGAACTCGAGAAACAAGAACAAACCAAACCCAAACCCAGCAGAAGAAGGAAAATAACCAAGATCAGAGCAGAAGTAAATGAAATTGAAATAAAAAAAAATACAAAAGATAAATGAAACAAAAAGCTGGCTCTTAGAAAGATAAATAAAATTGATAGACCATTAGCAAGGTTAACCAAGAAAAGAAGAGGGAAAATCCAAATAACCTCACTAAGAAGTGAGACAAGAGATACTACAACTGACACCACTGAAATACAAAAGATCATTCAAGGCTATTACAAACACATTTATACACATAAACTAGAAAACCTTGAAGAGATGGATAAATTCCTGGAAAAATACAACCCTCCTAGCTTAAATCAGGAAGAATTAGACACCCTGAACAGATCAATAACAAGTTGCGAGATGGAAATGATAATTTTAAAAGTACTAATCAAAAAAGTCCAGGACCAGATGGAGTCACAGCAAAGTTCTACCAAACATTCTAAGAAGAATTGGTACCAATCCTTTTGGCACTATTCCACAAGACAGAAAGAAGAAACCCTCCCTAATTCATTCTATGAAGGCAGCATCACTCTAATATCAAAACCAGGAAAGGACCAACCAAAAAAGAAAACTACAGACCAATATCTTTGACGAACATAGATGCTAAACTCCTTAGCAAAATACTAGCAAACCAAATCCAACAAAATATCAAAAAGATAATCCACCATGATCAAGTGGGTTTCATACCAGGGATGCAGGGATAGTTTAACACACACAAGTCAATAAATGTGATACACCACATAAAAAGAATTAAAAACAAAAAAACACATGATAGTCTCAATAAATGCAGAAAATGCATTTGACAAAATCCATCATCCCTTTATGGTTAAAACTTTCAGCAAAATCAGCATACAAAGGATATATCTTAATGTAATAAAAGCTGTGTATGACAAACCCATAGCCAACGTAATACTGAAAGGAGAAAAGCTGAAAGCATTCCCTCTGAGAACTGGAACAAGATAAGGATGTCCACTCTCATCACTCCTCTTCAACATAGTACTGGAAGTCCTAGCCAGAGCAATCAGACAAGAGAAAAAAATTGGGCCAGGCACAGTGGCGCATGCCTGTAATCCCAGCACTTTGGGAGGCTGAGGCAGGTGGATCACCTGAGGTCAGGAGTTTAGACTAGCCTGGCCAATGTGGTCAAACCCCATTCCTACTAAAAGTATGAAAATTAGCTGGGCGTGATGTCAGGCACCTGTAATCCTGGCTACTCAGGAGGCTGAGGCAGGAGGATTGCTTAAACCCAGAAGGTGGAGGCTGCAGTGACCCATGATCATGCCATTGCACTGCAGCCTGGGTGAAAAAAGTGAAACTCTACCCCCTCTCCAAAAAAAAAAAAAAAAAAAAGGAAAAGAAAAGAAAAAAGAAAAGGGCGTCCAAATCTGTAAAGAGGAAGTCAAACTGTCACTGTTCGCTGATATGATCATTTACCTTGAAAACCCTAAAGACTCCTCCAGAAAGCTTCTAGAACTAATGAAAGAATTCAGCAAAGTTTCTGGATACAAGATTAATATACACAAATCAGTAGCCCTCCTATACACCAACAGCGACCAAGAGGAGAATCAAATAAAGAACTCAACTCCTTTTACAACAGCTGAAAAAATAAAATAAAATACTTAGGAATACACCTAACCGAGGAGTCCAAAGACCTCTACAAGGAAAACTACAAAATACTGCTGAAAGAAGTAGATGACACAAAAAAATGGAAACACATCCCATGCTCATGGATGGATAGAATCAATATTGTGAAAATGATCATACTACCAACAGCAATCTACAAATTCATCACAATCCCCATCAAAATACCACCATCATTCTTCACAGAGTTAGAAAAAACAATTTTAAAATTCATATGGAACCAAAAAAGTGCCTGCATAGCCAAAGCAAGACTAAGCAAAAAGAACAAATCTGGAGGCTTCAAACTACCTGATTTCAAACTATACTATAAGGCCATAGTCACCAAAACAGCATGATACTGGAATAAAAATAGGCACATAGACCAATGGAACAGAATAAAGAACCCAGAAATGAACCCAAATGCTTACAGCCAACTGATCTTCAACAAAGCAAACAAAAACATAAAGTGGGGAAAAGACACCCTTTTCAACAAATGGTGCTGGGGCTGGACATGGCGGCTCACTCCTATAATCTCAGCACTTTGGGAGGCCAAGAAGGGTGAACCACTTGGGGCCAGGAGATTGAGAACAGCCTGGCCAATGTGGTGAAACCTTGTCTCTACTAAAAATACAAAAATTATCTGGGTGCGATGGCGCATGCCTATAGTCCCAGCTACTCAGGAGGCTAAGGTAGCAGAATCACTTGAGCCCAGGAGGCAGATGTTGCAGTGAGCCAAGATTGCACCACTGCATTCCAGTTCAGGTGACAGAGCAAGACTCTGTCTCAAAAAAAAAAAAAAAATGGTGCTTGGATAATTGGCTAGCCACATGTAGAAGAATGAAACTGGATCTTCATCTGTCACCTTATCCAAAAGCAAACTCAGGATAGATTAAGGACTTAAATCTAAGACCTAAGGCCTGAAGCTATAAAAATTCTAGAAGATGACATTGGAAAAACACTTTTAGACATTGGCTTAGGCAAGGATTTCATGATGCAATAAAAACTGGGACCTAATTAAACTAAAGAATTTTTGCACAGCAAAAGGAACTATCAGCAGAGTAAACAGAAAACCCACAGAGGGGGAGAAAATCTTCACAATCTATACATCTGACGAAGGACTAATATCCAGAATCTACAACGAACTCAAACACATCAGTAAGATAAAAAACAAAAAAATCCCATCAAAAAGTGGGCTAAGGACATGAATAGACAATTCTCAAAAGACGATACACAAATGGCCAACAAACATATGAAAAAATGCTGAACATCACTAATGATCAGGGAAATGCAAATTAAAACCACAATGTGATGCTACCTGACTCCTGCAAGAATGACCATAATCAAAAAATCAAAAAACAGTAGATGTTGGTGTGGATGTGGTGATCATGGAACACTTCTATACTGCTGGTGGGAATGTAAACTAGTACAGCCACTATGGAAAACCATGTGGAGATTCCTTGAAGAACTAAAAGTACAACTACCATTTGATCCAGCAATCCCACTACTGGGTATCTACCCAGAGGAAAAGAAGTCATTGTATGAAAAAGATACTTGCACACGCATATTTATAGCAGCACAATTTACAATTGCAAAATCATGGAACAAATCAAATGCTCATCAATCAACGAGTGGATCAAGAAACTTTGATACATATATATATGATGGAATACTACTCAGCCATAAAAAGAAATGAATTAACAGCATTTGCAGTGACCTGGATGAGACTGGAGACTATTAATCTAAGTGAAGTAACTCAGGAATGGAAAACCAAACATTGTATGTTCCCAGTGATAAGTGGGAGCTAAACTATGAGGATGCAAAGGCATAAGAATGATACAATGGAATTTTGGGACTTGGGAGGAAGAATGGGAGGGGGGCGAGAGTTAAAAGACTACAAATAGGATGCAGTGTATACTGCTCGGGTGATGGGTGCACCAAAATCTCATAAATCACCACTAAAGAACCTACTCATGTAACCAAATACCACCTGTACCCCAATATCTTATGGGAAAAAAAGATTCATCCATGTTATAGCCTGTGTCAGTACTTCATTCCTTTTCATGGAAGAGTAACATTTCATTGTATGGACACACCACAGTTTGCTCATCCATTTACCAGTTGGTGGTAGACATTTGGTTGTTTGCATATCTTGGCTATTATGAATAATGCTGCTGTGAACATTATTCGTAATAGCCAAGATATGCAAACAACCTCAAAAAAGTGTACACTTTTTTTTTTAGTGTACAAGTTTTTGGGTAGACGTGTTTTTATTTATCTTGGGTATATATGTCTAGGAATGGAATTGCTTGCTTTCTATATTTAACTTTTTGAGGAACTGTAAACTGTTTTCCAACTGGTTATAACATTTTACATTTACACCAGCAATGTATGAAGGTTCCAGTTTCTCCAGAAAACTGTTTCTTGACAATAGTTTTACTATCTTTCTTTTTTATTATAGCCATCCTAGTTTGTATGAAGTGGTGTACTGTGATTTTGATTTGCATTTTCTCAGTGACAAATGATGTTTCCATTGGCCCATTGGCTATTTCATGTGCCCGCTGGCCATTTGCATGTCTCATTTGGAGAAATGTATGTTGAAATCCTTTTCTGTTTTTAGATTGGGGTATTTATCTTTTCATTGTAGAATTGTAAGATTTTTTAATATATATATTTTGGACACAAGTCCCTTATCAAATAGATGATTTGCAGATATATTCTCCCACAGTATTTTTTTCAATTTTTAATTTCAGCCAAGTTTTCTATCTACAATTGAAAGTTCTACCGTTGACAATAGTAAACAAATATGGCAAGCTTGTACCAAATGGAAATGGATCTTCAGCTCTACATGAAAGATCTGACTACAATAGGACTTCGGATGATATGAAATAGAAATGCAGCATATACAGATACAGGCTGTATTCCTGTTGTACTCTCCCAATTTTCAATTTACTTAGCAAAAGCTTCAGAAAACTGTCAAGTGTCAAAGTCTGTAGCATGTCGACAAAAATCTGTGAAAGGGTGTAAGTAAATGAATAGTAGAGAAAAATGTGCAGTATTAAAAACAAGGATCTTTAGAGGGAGGCTGAAGTGCTATAGCAACTGAGTATGAGAAAACTAGCAGATTTGACTGAGGGGAAGTCATAATTGTAACACTTTGCTATTGACAGATGGGGGCCCAGAAGGTAGCTTGGAGTCAAAACAGAGCACCAAACACAGGAATAACTCATGAGAGTAGATGAGATCAAATGCATGTTTATAAAAAGATAATTATTTTAGAAGGGGCTCTAAATAAAGATTCCTCAGCTGTGAGGGTTCAAAGCAACAATTATTTTCATTCTCTTAATTTTCTGTTACTGACATTGATGGTCCAGTTGAGAGCAGCAGCATTTTACTGCTTAATTGTATATTACTCTCTGCAAAAATGACTATTCTACTGTGAAAAAGTTACAACAAATCAGGAAGCCATCATTTCATACAGGTTTAGTGCTGTAACCTCATCACTCATTCATTTCATTCACGTCATAAGTCCTTAATGAATAATCTTACGTATCTGGAACATTGCTAAACCGGTGTAATGTTAATCAAGACATAGACCATGCCACCTCACGTTCATGGCTTACTGGGGAGGAGATAACAAATAAAAATATAATGGCATATAGTAAAATTGTATACCTTCAATGGCATACCACTGAAGTTTTCTGAAGTCTAGGAGTGCCAGACATTAGTAAGTCACGAATCCATCTGTCTATCTGAAAGAAGCATGTTGAACTTGCCGATGGAATAAAGAAGAATGTTGTCCTTGCAGGTAGGAGGCATATGTTTCCCCATGATGGCTGTCTCAGTTCTCTACGGAGAAAAGCAAAACTCGTGTACTCAGAGACTTGGTTAAGAAGTATGTATACATATTGAAGAGGGGGAAAATACTATATCATTATTATTATGGCTCCTTCATTTACCATGACATTACAAGGAAAGAGCTAAGACCCTGAAGCCAAACTGCCTTGGTTTAAATCTCGATTCTGCCACTTAGCAGACGTGTGACCTTTAGTAAGTTACCAATTTTTTTCTGTGCCTTAATATTCTCATTTGTAAAAGTGGGGATGAAAATAGCACCTGGGTTATAAGGCTGTCATATGCATTGAATGTAGATAAACACGTAGAGTTTGGAGGACAGGATCTGGATTATGGAAAGCATGCAAAAGATTTGTTTTTTTAGCCTCAATTTAGTTTTCCAAAAACTGCGTGTGTGTGTGTGTACGTATGTGTGTGTGTGTATACGTGTGTGTGTGTGTGTGTGTGTGTGTGTGTGTGTTGGGGGATAGGGAGGTGTGTGGGGGGCCAGGAAATTCTCTTTATGGGCTTTTATTGCATGGCTGGCAAGGAAGAAAATTCACCACCCGTAACCTCAGGAAGAGGGCATCTGTGTTTGCCTGGAGCAATTGCCAAGTGACATTTGTGGAGAAACTGTTTTCCTTCTTTCATTCCACAAAAATGTCTTGACAACCTACTCTATGTCTCATTACTGTGTTTCACGTTCTTCGCGGAACTTATGCTTCTCTGGAATCATCTTACTTGTTTACCTGTGCATTGTCTGTCTTTTTGCATGGGAATATGAATGCTGTGATAGCAGTGCTATCCATGGCTATATTCCCAGGGCCTATCACCATGCACGACACATCATAGTGGGATGGTAAGCGTTTAGTGAATAAATTGATGCCCAATAATGTGCTTGTATTGATGGAGGGATGCTGCCTACTAATCTACCTTCTGGATAAGAAGAAGATATGTGAATATGTGGCCCCAGCTCAAGGTTTGATTAGGAAAACCCAGCATGTCCACACCCTCTCAGTGGAGACAAGCTGTCTTAGTTGCCCAAGAGCTTAGTGCAATACTCACTGAACACAATATTTTCATTTGTTTGTATTTTTCCTGAATAGACTCATGTAACATCTGGGCTCACATAGAGGCAAGCTATGTTATACTGGGGCAATGTATAACTCAGATGTTTGGATTCTATGTGTATGGGTTTGAATAGGCCTCTCCTTCTGTGTGAATGATATGCTTAGTGCTAACGGCATTTACCAGAAAATTAACTTTACTACTCAATGACTAAGTTCATATTGGCATTCAGATATCAAAGTGTTTGCCTAGACTCTTCTTCGAAAACATAAAAGAGCAACAATGTCAAAATCAGTTGTTTTTTTCGTAACTTTCTTTTATGCTCTAGATTTTTCAAGTCGAGATAGTTAGACATGGGATTTGCCTCTATTTTTTAACATTTAGAAAATGTCTATTTCACTCACGACCAGAAAATATTGACGTGAACACCCTGTATAGATTATTAAAAAGTCCCAGAAATTGGATTTGAATTTGTTTTTAGATTTTCCTGAAAGTTGTAGCTGTCTTCTCTTTTTGATGAAGGTCTTACTTTTTTGTGATTAGTAATTGCTCAAAAAACTGGAAATTAAGCATCAAGCATTGTTCTAAGAACCTCAAATCTAGTTTTGCAATCCTGGGAGGTAGATGCTGTTATTATTACCCTTATATAGTCATGGAAACAAAGGCAAAGATTAAGTAAACTGCCCAATGTCCTACAGCTAGTAAAGTGGTATAACTGGAATTTAAACGTGTGTCTATCTGACCATAAAATGTTTGCTTTTAAGCACTACACAATAATATTGTTCTTTTTTTTCTCTTACTCCATTCATTGGTCTGATACTTGTTTGTTTGTTTCTAATCATTGCTCTTCATTCCCTGTTATATTTTCTCTTTTCTGTCATCTCTGGCAATTTAAAATTATCCAGAATATTGTGGAATTTGGAAATTACAACTGCTTGGCAACAGCCCAGATAGGAATATCTTAATCCTCTAGGCCTTCCTGGATGCTTTCCTGTCATCTTGTTTCTTTCTCTCAAAGGCCTCCTGAGTTTCTCTTACAGGTAATCTCTATCCAACCTCAGCCGCAAACCCCTGTACCATCTGAGCCAGGGCTGTGCCTCTCATCCCCACAGCCAAGAGTGTTGAATTATATGTCATTATACATTTTATGAAAATTTCCTTTCCTAAATTTCTGAAGTTTCAATCAAAATAGATCATAATATCCAACTTTGCCCTTTGTAAAATTGTAGTGGTTCTGCTAGACCCCTAGATATCTGGTAGCTCCACTATTTCCTTCCATTCATGAACTTCCCCGAAAATTTACTTCAACGCCTTTTGAACCTTTTGTTCCTTCTCCATGGGTTCCTTTTCCTGACGAGTTACTGCCCTAGAATTCAGCAAATGAGTGTACTATGATGAGCTTTCTCATGATATAAATGAAAAGGAGCGGTGGGTCTGAATCGTACCTTTTGTAATCTTAGGGACATTTCTACTTTGCTAAAATACGGTCTTCTCTTTCTCACCTCCCTCCCGATAGCTGTATTACTTATGAACATTCTTTTGTTTTGGTATCATGATAAAAACATTTATAACTATTCTGTCATACTTTATCTACTGTTACTAGGTAGGTTCTTTCTATCTCTTTTTGCTAGCTTTCTTCAGAAATCTTTTTTCCATAAATGGCAAAAGATGAAGCCCTTCTGAACAAAGAGAAAAGAGTAGCTCTCTTACTATTACCTTCTGAATATAGGAGAATATCCTCCTTCAGAAGAATGAGTCTTTGTTTGAGGAAATTGGTGTTACTACAAATGCAGGGGGTGATTTAACTGTACTGGTAATAACAACTTTAATATATTTTCAAGCTAGCAGTCCTGTGGGCACGTTCAATGGTGCAGACCTGTAGGTCTTCAGTCTTCATTAAAGTAATTGTGAGCAGAGACCCTCCAACATTCTTTACAAAAAAATGGGAAGAACATCACAGTGCAATCCTGGAAGAATATAAAATGCCTTCTTTTCTAAACTGTCTTCTAAACAACACAAGTTCTAAGGCATGCTATTTTTGGGGAAAAAGGTGGGGGTTATTTCAAGTTGAATATGTGAAACACATATTCAAGAATAACCTTCTTTGACCCAGTGACTCTCCTGAGTTTCTGACATGCTAATGAGCTCTTTAAGTTCCCATGGGGTGAAAGTGGTGACAAAGAACACCTCATTTCCTGATCTTCAACTGCAGTGGATTTATTGTAGGGGGCGTTTCGTGGAGTAGTCTCCGTAAGGCACTGCGGGAAGGAATTCTCTAACTCTACCAAATTTTTCCTTTTGCTTAGACAAGACCATAAGAAAGCTTTCACCCAGATTATTTCATTTTAGCTATTCAAAAACATTTATTTTTTGTATGTGCACTGTGAAATCTCACTGAAAGGCATTTCCACAAACAGGACATTGAAATTTACTGTGTCATTTCTTATAAGAATTTTGTCAACTCTGCTTATTATCTCAGATAGTAGGACATTTACAGGGACCCACGAGGGTACTTCCCCTGTCCTTTTCCTGGTGCATTGTGTTACCAGGGAAAACAACGTTATTAAGCAAATTTTGTGTTGCCCAAAATTTTCCCATGAAAAATATAGCAAAGAACAATAATTATTTTATTGATACTTAGTTTAGCTTTAAGAGACATAATTATTAGTTTAAAAATACATTTTAATTTTAAATACATTCATACTCAGTAATTATTTGTGTACAAACTAAAATGTGCACTTACCAAACAAAAATATTACACCTTGCAGTTCTCATTCTGTTTCACTGTTTTACATTTTAAATACAAATTAAGATGAAAATTTCAGAATGGAACGAAGTCAATTTCTGTCTTATGGTATTATGCTATTATACTTTAGTTTATTTAAAACCGACTGCTAAATGCAGGGATATCTGAAACCGCAGGGACTGGAGACAATAACCGTGCCTGAAGTGAGTTTAAATTATTTCAAACTGTTATAAACCTATTCTCCAAATGAATGTATGTAGCTAATTCCACATAGTACAATGAAAACTGTGTTAACTAGAAGTTCTGCAAGTTAGTGGCCATGTAGAATGCCATTGTTATTAAAGATAAGTAGTAAAAATACATGCATTTGAAGCTGACATATGTTATTAAACTTAAGGTAACTGCAGCAATTGTTAGAACTTAGGCCAACAAATCATTTTGTTATCTGTAGAAAATGCATCTTGGATGAGCCATTACCATCACTGCCCTCCCCAACCCAAACTTCTGCTCAGTACTCCTTGTCCTCTGGATATTTGTTACATGCACTACATTCAACTAAACTCTATGTACATTTCATAGTCATGTTTTCCTTTGTTCCATCTTGATTATGCCATAGTAATGTATAAAAATGGTTTAATATCTTTTTGCTAAGTGTGCTAGATTGAATTTTGTCCACCCAAAACTTGTGACATAATTTGGAGACAGGGTCTTTACGGAGGAAATCGGGTTAAGTTAAGGTCATTGGGTAGGTTCTAATTCAATAAGACTGATGTCTTTATAAAAAGGGGAAATTTGGACACAGATACATGTAGAGGGAAAAAAAAGATGTGAAGCAACACAGAGAGAAGATGGCCATTTACAGGACAAGGAGTGAGGTCTTGAACAGATTCTTTCTTCACAGCCCTCAGAAGAAACCAAACCTGCCAACATCTTGATCTTGGACATCCCGTCTCCAGAACTGTGAGACAAGACATGTGTTGTTTAAGCCACACAGCCAGTCTGTCATACTTTGTTATGCACTAAATGTGAATATGAACAAAAAGTAAAGAAGCTGACCATATCATTAACATAATTGTCTTTCTTCCAACCTTATTGCACCTTTGCTTGTGGTTCTGTGTTCATTCTGACAGCCCGCGACTTCCCTTTCTGTCATCAAGGAGGCCCTTATGCACGGTCATTGTGTGTTAGACTGCCCTACTCCAAACCTGTCCCTTTACTCTCAGCACATGACCTGGCCAGAAAGATTATTTAAAACAGAACAAACAAACAACAAACTCTTGGGAGGATCAGTGTCATCCTCCAAATATAAATATTCCTTTCTTCAGTTTTACATTCTTGCAGTATTGAGAACCAAATCCAGCAACACTACTCTACTTCCATCATAAAGTATTCTGGAAGGCAATTCATGATCATCTCTCCTGCTTCTAAAATAGCCCAACCCCCATCTCCTATGTTTCCTTTCAATATATGCTTATTCTCTAGCATTTCCTCCAATTAAAACAAAACACAACACAACACAGGACTTCAAGTCCTGCTCATAGCAGAGTACGCAGGATTGAGTTCCTGCTTACCCTCTCACTGTTCACAAATCCAAAGTTGAAAAAAATACATAATTTAGGCTGGGCGCAGTGGCTCACGCCTGTAATCCTTGCACTTTGGGAGGCTGAGGCAGGCAGATCACCTGAGGTCAGGAGTTCAAACCCTAACCAACATGGTGAAACCCTGTCTCTACTAAAAATACAAAAATTAGCTGGGTGTGGAGGCATGCACCTATAATACCAGCTACTCAGGAGGCTGAGGCAGGAGAATTGCTTGAACCCCAGAGGCGGAGGTTGCAGTGAGCCGAGATCACACCATTGCACTCCAGCCTGGGTGACAAGAGCCAGCAAAACTCCGTCTCAAAAAAAAATGTATGTATATTTAATATATATTAAATATATTATATATATTAAATATATAAAATTTATATATTAATTTATATATTATATAAATTTTATATAATGTAATTTATGCTATATATTATATTTTTAATTTATATATTTATATATTATATATTATATTATGTAAATTATATATTATGTATTTGATTTATAATTTATATATTATATAAATTATATATTATATATAATGTATTTAATATATAATATATTGTATATAATTTATATATTATATAAAATATAAACATTTTATATATTTAATATATAAAATATAAAAATATATAATATATATTAAATACATTAGAGGCTGTCAACCGCAATGTGTGGGGACTGTGATCCTCGAGAGAAGAAAGGCAAACAAGTTGAGCCCCACAGTTCTGTGACTTTCTCCTCCTGAATGGTTTATGTTTCTTTTTCAACCACTGAATGAGGAAAGGGACTTCAAGCAGAGAATGCATAGTCTGGTTGAGTGGAGGAAATACAGTGCGGAATAGCCATATGATGGAATTTCATGCCTAATAACAAAAGCAGTAAGTATTGATACACACTACAAATGGGTAAATCTCAAACATGTAATACTGAAAGAAAAAACAGAAAAACATCACCTACTTTATGATTCCATTTTTATAAAGACCCAGAGGAAGTAAAAGTATCATTACCAAGAGCAAGTACAAGTGTTGTGATCATGGGAGATAATGACGGAAGTCAGTATAGTACCTTCTACGAATACCAGCGTGAAAGGGGTATGGGTCCTCCTTGCTTGATAGGAAATAGTCTCTATTTTTATCTGTATGGTGGTTAAATGCAAAAAAAATTATTGTACTGTGTACTTACATATTTACACTTAAACCTCAATAAAAGCAAATAATAGAAAAATTGAAGGAACAACAAGAAAAAAAAAAATATTACCCTTATCCATGACTCTCACTTTCTCTATATCTCTCTTGAAATCACAAACTTCTATAAAGATCATTACTTATTTTCCATTGTTGTTTAGTGTTTTCTTATGAAATATATTAATACCTAGCAATAATAGTATTAGCCTGTGTAAGCTATTCTTGCTAAGCTCCTGTGTCAACTGCAAATTATAACAATTTGCATTGACTTTTTAAAAATTTTGTTAATGAGGATTCCATTCTTATTGAAGCTAACTTTTCCCTTGGTTTTCATGGTATGCCTTTCTCTCTCTTGCTCTCTCTCTCTCTTTTTTTTTTTTTTTGTGTGCCAACTTTGACATCCTTTCCTCCTCGAAACTTCTTTGGGATTTCTTAGCCTTTGCTTATTTCTTAACCCAGTGGTTCTCAACTTCCATTGAAATTACCTGGAGGAAAGGAGCCTTGACAACATAATGATGCTCATGCATTCATCTTAGAGCAATTATGTCAGAATTTATTGAGATGGAATCTGAAATTTTTAATTGAAAATCTTCTACATAATTTTAATGAATGCCCCAAGTTAAAACTCCTATCTTAAATATTCATGTTCCCCAGCAGTTCTTTTATCTGGAGTCCTATCTTCCTACAATAAATGATCTCTGGGTGCAATCTCAACCTTGCGCATTGTTTTAGTAAGCAAAGGCTGAGTTCTTTTGTGATCATAAACAAACCCTACATTTTCAATAGCTTAACACACAGAGATTTATGGCTACTATAAAGCTTTCTCTGGTCTACTGGCCTTCCAGGGCAGCTCTCTTCTAAGCAGTGACTCAAAAATCTAAGCTGTTTGCATCTTGTAACTGTCCTATTGAAAACACTGCTGCAGAAGAGAAGAGAACTGAAAGGCCATGCCCTGAACATTAAATGCTTCCACTTGGGCTGGGTGCGGTGGCTCACTTCTGTAATCCCAGCACTTTGGGAGGCCCAGGCAGGCAGATCACGAGGTCAGGAGTTCGAGGCCATCCTGGCTAACATGGTGAAACCCCGTCTCTACTAAAAATACAAAAAATTAGCTGGACATGGTGGCGGGTGCCTGTAGTCCCAGCTACTCAGGAGGTTGAGCCTGGAAAATGGCGTGAACCCGAGAGGCGGAGCTTGCAGTGAGCCAAGATCGCGTCACTGCACTCCAGCCTGGGCAACAGAGTGAGACACCGTCCCAAAAAAAAAAAAAAAAAATGCTTCCACATGGAGATGTCACCCATTACTTCCACTCATAGCTCATTCACCAAAAGCAGTTACATGAAACCATCTGACTCGGAGGAGTTAGAAAATGTGTGAGAGAATCTTCATCTTTCAGAAGCAGTAAATGTCTCTGTCATACTTGTTTTCAACAACCTTTTCCAAATGAGTGTATGTGTCACAGACCTCTATCACTTGCCTCAGTTCATATTTTTAATGCTCTACTAGAAACTTTGACTTGGTTACTACAAGTTCTTCCAACTCAATATGTCCCAGAGAATTCTTTCCATGTCCTCCTGATCTTCCAATTATAATCTTGCGAACAACACCAATATTTACCCAATGATCCAATTCTGGATTTAATCCTTATCCTTGACTTTTCTTTTAGCAAGCCATGACTGTTCTTCCTTGAAATTATCTCTCTAGTCTCTCCTTGCTCCTCTGGTCAAACTGTCATTATTTTGCCTCTAGTTCTCAGTAGAGTCAGATTGGACTACAAAAATTGTCTCCTTCCTGGCTTTCCACAAATATATCCTTTCACTACTGATAGTGTGATTGCTATTTGTTTTTTGTTTTTTTCTTCGAGACAGGGTCTCACTCTGTCACCCAGGATGGAGTGCAGTGGCATGATCATGGTTCACTGCAACCTTGACCTCCCAGGCTCAGGAGATCCTCCCATCTGAGCTTCCTAATTACCTGGGACTACAGGCATGCACCACCACACCCAGCTAATTGTTTGTATTTTTTGTAGAGATAGGGTTTTGCCATGTTGCCCAGGCTCACCTTGAACTCCTGGGCTCAAATGATCTGTCACCCTTTGGAGATATCTCAAAGACTGGATTCTTTGTTCTCTTCTTTTTGTTATTCCCCAATCCCAGCACAAGGCCTGACATTTTCTATGCACTTGATGACTCTCTGCCCTTGTAGTAGGACTTTTGTAGATCTCTTCAATCTATATGACTTATTAGCCTCTGGTAGTTTCCCTTTAATGCTTAGTGTGTACAAGGAAGAATGACACTGAATCTATAGTGCACAACTTTTTTTCAGGTTTAGTGAGAACAGCATGAGTTTTGAAAAGGTAGAGAACATAGAAGGAGCAGCCTGGGGTCTTTGGCCAGAAATAAAGACAGATCATTACAGACCATGCCTGCATTTGAAAGGGGATTTTGAAGTTCTTTGAAGCATAGGGTCACGACGTTTACCATACTAGCTTGTGCTGTCGTTCTGTCTTGGCTTAGGAGTTCAACTCTAGTAGCCTTAATATGAGGACAGAAGCTTCAAATCTTCCCTTACCTTGTATCATTCATTTCTGGAGTCTAGACTCTCTCAAACACTTAGGCAAGAAAATTAAGCCTGATGCCCCAGACTTTCCATCATTGGTAATGAATTAACTTCTCTCTAATGTGGCACTCGCTGCTACCATTCTTGAAAGAATTATGAAAACAGCTAAATTATTTTTATAGGGCTTAATTCACCTTGAATTTTTCTGCACTCTGTATATGATAAGAAATACCATCATTTGCCCGACTTCCCAGGGCTGCTGTGTGGATATAACAAGAGTCCTTATAAGAGCAGTTAACTAATGGCAAATCGCCATACATTTCTGTTCTTTGTATGTGCATAGCTCACATGTCAGGTCTCTTTTTAAGCCATGACCCCTGAATCCATGTGAACTGGAGTTCAGCCTGTACCAGCTTGGAAGTAGGGGTGATCAGTAAGTCCTTTACCACTCCCTCTCCCCTCCAAATCCTACCTATCACTGGGAACCCCTCACTTCCCTTGCACTTCCCTCCCTTCTCAGCACATTTTCAGGAGCAACTCACTTCCTTTCTCTAGTATAGAACCAGTGGGGCCAGTTTACCACATTTGAGGCCTCGGGAGACCAGACTTCTATCCTAAAGTGGGCTCAACCAAGCCCTTTCTTATCCACGGAGAGCCTTGCCTTATCAAGTGCAAGGAAGATAAATTGTCTCCATATTATTATTACAGTCACCAAGAAAACAGCATTTAAATGGTACAAATCGCCTCTTGTTATTCTTTGAATGCCTATTTGCTTCTCCTCTCAATTTAATGTGTTGACTTGAACTTCAGAAATTATTTGAAACTCATTATATTGGAAATGACCATTACAGGAAGCTCTTAGAGGGTTGTAGATTCATTTGGGAGCTAGGGAGGGGGTTGGTGACCAGGTTGGGACTTGGATGTGGAGCTGAGTGAGCTGTTAGGATTTCACCTAGTCATGCTTGGCTATTGCATGCCATTCCCCACGTTGGCAGCCTGAGCAGGAGGAGCCATCCATGTGTCAGTTCTGTATAGCACAGCTTCCTTCTCTCGCGCCCCAGGATGGAGGAAAGCAGTCAGATCTTCCATGTTAGATAGGAAAGACTACCTGTGTTCCCCCACCACAAATGTTAGTAGAACTTAACGATATAAATAATTTAGATGGTAGGACAAAGTGAAAGCCTGAATAGCAAGTCTAAGGGTGGACCACACATGGGATTTCCAGATACTAGGAAGCAGGTAAGTATTTTTCCTACGTTTTGACTTGCTGAAATCTATCTTCAACTCAACCTTTGTTGTGTTGTCTCCAGTCTAGAAGTCCTAGACAATTATGACTATGCAAGTTCTGTCCAATCTCTAATATTCAGTTAAATTCCTTCCTCATCGAATGCCTTCAGTTTCTAGTGATCTCTCTTTACTGAAAATGCTGACTGTATCTCAACACTTAAAATTTCAAGATATCTCATTCTATATTACTCATTGTTTAATGAGTTTTAACTACAATCCTTAAATAGGGTATAAACTAAATATGTTTTACACACACACACACACACACACACACACACAACCTTTGTGAGTCTCTGTAACCAGTTCAAGGGGTCCACAAGGTGCTACCATTTCATATCAGTGTAAAATTGTATTTTCTTCATATGCTTCAATGAATGCAGACAAGGATATGAGAATACAGCCATCTTTTATCAAACCAGACACTGAATATATACGTAAAAATGTAAATCAGTCATTCCCTTCACTAATGATTTTGTTTGGAAACATGTAGGGCTTTACAAATTGTTATTTAGTTAAACATATAATAGAGTCATTGTTATTTTAAATGAATTTATAAATTTTTAAAGCTATAATTTCAAAAAAATCCCAACTTAAGTTATTACAATATGTTAAATATCAATAGCTATAATCCACATGCCTCAAAAGCTATTTGGGTTTCTCAATAATTTTTAAGAATCTAAAGGAATTCTTAGACCACAATGAAAACTTTTCATTTTGAGAACTAAGATTAAGAACTTCTATTCTAGTTTATTGTAGCACTTTTTTTCTTCTGAGAGTGAGACAGTTCTGCAAACAGCCATGGTATATAAAAACTACAGGTTCATTTCCAGGCTTGAGTACTGTCTAAAGAAGGTGTGGATTTCTAGCCCCAGAATTTTTGACGTAAAGAAAGAGAAATTGACAAGATGGCTCACACCTGTAATCCCAGCACCTTGGGAAGCTGAGGCGGGCGGATCACAAGGTCAGGAGATCAAGACCATCCTGGCTAACACAGTGAAACCCCATCTCTGCTAAAAATACAAAATATTAGCCGGGCGTGGTGGCGGGTGCCTGTAGTCCCAGCTACTCGGGAGGCTGAGGCAGGAGAATGGCTTGAACCGGGAGGCAGAGCTTGCAGTGAGCCGAGATCGCGCCACTGCACTCCGGCCTGGGCAACAGAGCCAGACTCTGTCTCAAAAAAATAAAATAAAATAAAATAAGAGAAATTATTTTCTTGCTGTTTTCAGATTGATGTGTGCATGTGCCGGAGGATGTAAGAAGGAGTAGGGAAGTTATAAATTATATTAGCTGAATCAAGCATAGCAAGGTGGGTGCAATGAGGGGGTGTTATCTCTTCCCTCTGGGCCTTTTCCCTCTATGTACCTCAGTCCTTCCATACACCCAAAGTCCTGGCAAGAACACAAGGTAAGGTGAGTTTAGCAGACAAAAGATGGTGCATGAAAAGTTTCAGGATCTTCCAACAGACATTCAACTACTGGTGATATGTCTCTGGTGTAGGAAGATAGATGCTCCGGAAGCTGGCTGTTTTTAAAATGAAAATAAAAAGGAAGGTGACAGAAAACATATCTTTAAAAAAGAAGTACCTTTCAGGAAGGAGAAGATAGCTCTAAATGGAGCTTGAAAAAAAGCTTTCTGACCAAACAGATTTTTTTTTTTTTCATGGATTATTTCTTTGAAGACATATACACTGCTCTTTTGTAAATGCTTAATTTAGCAGAGAAGATTCATGATCTATGTCACTTGCCTTTTGTACATAGACTGATGCATATCTTCTGAGTGTTTTCATTTTTGTACACACTTCTTAAACACACTTATCCATTTCAACTAATTAAATTATCCATTGTATCTATTACCTACCCACATTTTTCTTGACAGCATAAAGCTGTCTTCCTCTGAATATGTTTATCCTTCTTTAAATCTTTGCCTTGACCTTCACTGTCCCTACATATTCATCTGATTTCTTTTATTTTCACTTTCAAACAATTTCCCAAATTCCAATGTAATAATGTAGTCATGTATGAATAGAAGACTGCATTCTAAGTCACAGGACTAATATTTGCAACTCTCCTGTTATTTGATCTTGAATATTTTCTCTGCCTTTCTGTGACTTGAGTATTTGATTTGTAAAATTATTTTAATAATATCCAATTTTTCATATCTCATAGAAGGTCTGAAGGAATAAAAGATTAGATAGTATATGAATCTATTTTGCATATAGCAATGTACTGGTAAATAGACATAATGTATAATACTGTCATTATACTGCATTACTCAGCCATTATGTATTGACCTCCACACTGTCATTTATTGTCTTCAAGCTGTATTTTCCCTGTTGATCTAAATAAAATTCATTCATTTATTCAATAGGCTTTTACTGAATTGCTGATCATGATCCAACCCTTATATTGGGAACTGTGGTTATAAGTTCAAGAAACAGGAATCTATGGTTGTCCTCACCATGAAGAACATACAAATTAGTTCCTAAGACAAGGAGAATGTTTTAGCCAGGATAGCCTTGGTTCCGCTGCAGTGACAATTAACCTCCAACTGTTAGGGACTTAACCCAATATGGTAGGTGGCCTCAGAGATGACAAGCAGCAATTCTTCCTCTCCCTGGGTGACTGCGAAACTTCTCAGGAGGTATGAAAACTCTGTTTGAATCTGGTCTGTCCTTGTGACTGCTTTGGCCAAGAGCATATGCAGGTTCTAGACCTAATTCTTTTTTTTTTTTTTTGACTTTTTTTTTTTAAATTATACTTTAAGTTCTAGGGTACATGTGCACAATGTGCAGGTTTTTTACATATGTATACATGTGCCATGTTGGTGTGCTGCACCCATCAACTCATCAGCACCCATCAACTCGTCATTTACATCAGGTATAACTCCCAATGCCATCCCGTCCCCCTTCCCCCTCCCCACAATAGGCCCCGGTGTGTGATGTTCCCCTTCCCATGTCCAAGTGATCTCATTGTTCAATTCCCACCTAGGAGTGAGAACATGCGCTGTTTGGTTTTCTGTTCTTGTGATAGTTTGCTGAGAATGATGGTTTCCAGCTGCATCCATGTCCCTACAAAGGACATGAACTCATCCTTTTTCATGGCTGCATAGTATTCCATGGTGTATATGTGCCACATTTTCTTAATCCAGTCAAGAGAGCTGGCAGTCTCTGCTTTTGCAAGAGACTTGGAACACAGCCACCATGTTTTAAGAAAGTTCTGTAGAAAGTTCCTGAGGCCCAAGAACACATGAAGGAAGGAGACCATGTGGACTGAGATTAGTTGGAGGAATGAGGCCACATGGAGAGGGAATGAGCCCATGGAAGAGAACCGAAGCCAGAGTGAGCCTAGGTGAGACTAGTAGAGCTTCTTAGCAAACCCGCTGAATCATAAGAAGTTATGAATTGCTATTCTTTTAAGCTACTACATCTTGGGTCACCTTTTTTGTTGTTATTGTTGTTGTTGGAGGCGGAGTCTTGCTCTGACACCCAGGCTGAAATGCAGTGGCACAATCTCAGCTCTTGGGCTGCCTTTTGTTATATAGCAATAAATAACTAAAACATAGTGCAAAAATTTAATTTCATTCACTCATGCTACCTGCTCATCCTGTATTTGGCAGAAAAGCTCAGTTCCCTAGAGTTACACAGGAACTCAGATTAACAGAGAAACACTATGTTATAGCTGCCCCATGGGTAATACCAGGCCTCCTTTGTCACTGAAGCAGAGGAAAAGAGCAATTAAATGTGTTTATGTTCTGGAAGTGACCCCTTTCACTTCTGCTCACTGCCCCTTGGCTAAATCTGTTAATACGGTTCCAAGTAACTGCAAGTGGGTAGAGCAGTGTAGTCCTCCCACGTCCCCTGAGAGGACAGGGAAATCCAATGTAGATGAGCACTAGAATATCCTATGGTGTGGAGCCTCACAATATAGTGTGCAAAGTTCTAGAATAAGTAAAAATGAGTCCTACCCTAGGTTACTCAAGAAAGTCCTTTTAAATGAGCTAACAGTTCAGTTTAATGTGAAATAATAAAAAGGGTACTGCAACAGAGAAAGAAGGTAGGGACCTTGCAGTCAAAGGGAGCAGCATGGTCAGCAGCATAGAGAGGCATGATGGCATGATGAGGCATGATGAGTCATGGTGAGGAATGATGAAGCATGATGAAGCATCATGAGAAACAACAAAGGCATGATGAGGTATGACAAAGACATGATGAGTAATGATGAAGCATAATGAGGCATTGTGAGGCATGATGAAGCATAATGACACATGACAAAGGCATGATGAGTCATGATGAAGCATGATGAGGCATGATACATCCTGAAAAGGGAAGTAGTGCAAGTGGTTGCAGCGTAAGTTAAATATCTAGAGATGAAAGTAAAGAGGAAAGTATGTGCTATGTTTTGAAGGGCTTCATAGAATGCTACTAGGTTCTACTCCATAAATTATAATGACTCCAAAGGAAAACTTCGAAAGTGGGATGATCTGGACATATTTACATTTTAATGAAGAAACTGTGCAAGTGTAAAATGGGTTGGAATATAGGAATGTACATAGCAGAAAAACTATGAAGACATGAAAATGATTTCGGTGAAAGATGATAGGGAATGAATATGAAGGGCAGATTGGAAAGGTAATTCTGAAGTAGAATCAAGAAAAGGTAACCACTGATTTCAGAAAAATGGAAAATAAGTAAGAAGAAGACAGGAATAGTTGTTGGATTTATTGCTTAAGATACACATTGAGAACACGGAATGTGTATCAGGTTTGTGCTGAGAAGAAAGAAAAAGACACTGAGTTCCATTTCAGACATACTAGGCCTGGTGTCTATGGTAAATCCAGTTGAAAAAGTGATGCAGGATTGGGCAGAGAGCCTTGAAGTCAGGACGTTAGAGATGAGCACACAGGTGAAATCACTTAGGAAGAAGAAAACATGGATCCAGAGAGGAGTGCATCACCATAAACCCTGGAGAATGCCACGTTCAATGGCAGACTAGAGAAGGGGATTCTGGGATTTTACCAATTTCAGAGTTTGAGCTGGCATATTGAGGAAAGGCATAAGCACAATAATTACTGATTTTAGTTACCTTCCTTCTAGTTGACTAAATATACTCATTTGTGATTTCAGTCACAAAAACATAAATCTCAAAGAACATAAATATATGTACGTTTTCTTGATTTTTGAAAATTTTATGTTTGAGGCTAACGACTTCGAGAAAAAATACATCTTGAAGAAACTAGTAATCTAATTACATCATTGAAGATCACATACTTCAGGAGGAAAGCATGGTCATGTCCATTTTTTATTTTCTATTATTTTATAAAGATAAGATGAAGAATAATAATTTGGCTTCTGGTTCCCTACAGCCTCTGATATAGGAGTCTGCCTAAAACAGATTGCAGAATTGAGTGGCTCAGTTAGTAATTCAATCCAAAGCAGAAAACAGTGCTTTCCTTCAATGTTTTATTGGATATCAAGTTGAAGGTTATGGTGAGGCTTAGTACATTACTGGCTACCTAAGCAAGTTCCTTCCTCTTTCCCCTGTTGGAAGGACGGGGTTTACCCAACTCTATTTGAGATCTGTGGTTATTTTGATGTAGCCAGTCTAATGTCATCAGACAGGAAAACCTGCACTTGAGCCAAATTACACAAGTGTGTGTCCTGGCACTAACTTTAATGTGCACCTGGGTTTCAAAAAAGGAAAAACAGAAACCCAAATTCCTTTCTTTTCCTTTTGGGATTCGGCCCTAACACCATTTTGTTTAAATTTCATAGGTTTAAGTTTCATCAAAGTAGAATTTGTTTATGTAAAATTCCATACCAGATGTGCACTGCCAAGGAAGCTGTGGAGTATTTTATTGCCAATATGGTCCTTGTGGATTCCACAATTGTAAACTGAAATCATAGACAGTGTAGAAATGTGGTAATATAGGGCCTATGATATCAAAGACAGATCTAATTTTTTTTTTAAATCTTTTTTAGAAATGGATATCTTAGAGCTTATAAAAGTTGGAGTTTGAAGAAGTGCAAATTAGTGGCAAGATTTTACATTTAAAAAAATATTTTGATGACTCTTGCCACCAGCTGGGCCTATGCTACTTGAGGTGAGATAAAGTAATAGATGAGGTCGCTGAGCATAAGTGACACTCTTCTTCTGCAGTAGGGATTGTCAACTTTACTGCACAGCAATCTCACCTATAGGGTTTGTTAAAATATGGATGGATTGATGGGCCCCACCCCTGAGTTTCTGAGTTGGGTCTTGGGTACAGTCTAATGATTTGCATTTCTATCAAGTTCCTGGGTGATGCTATTGCTGCTGACCCCAGGGTCACCCTTTGAGAACCTGTTCATGGCTGATTGATCATCTGGCCAAAGCAAAACTGGCCCATGACTGTTGGCCCAATGATCTGATGTGAAAAGATGAATTGAGCCAATGAGCTGCTGCTTTTCAGGAGTTTCAGTCACCACCAGTGATCAATGAGGGAACATCTAAGAGAGAACAGTGAGGTAGGATGTTACAGCAGGCCAAACACAAGGAACAGTGGTTCTAAAACTCCATCTTGCAGCAGGATCATCTGGAATGCTTAAAAAAAGAAGGTTTCAGAACCATTGCATTATGTAAGTAGAGGGGATGAGGGAGCAGAATTAGTAAACAGCAGATGAAGTAAATTCATAGGTGTCCAAAAGGAGTAAACAACGACAACAGCATCCTCAAAGTGTGACCTCTAAAGAGCAGTATCAGCATCAACTGGGAAAATATTGAAAATCAAAATTCTTGGGCTCAACCCTGAGTCTATTGAATCACAAACTCTGAGATTTGGGCTTAGAAAACTGTCTGAGAGGCCCCCAAGGTGATTCTGACTCATGCTAAATTTTAGGAACCCATGAACTAGAGTATAGCAGTATTGACTTAGTGACTCTACCTACAAAAGAAAACTTCAGATCTAGTATTTATGATGACCAGTGATATTATTTTACCTCTTCTTGAACGTCCACAAAATTCTTTTTATATTACCATTTAAAACTTTTGAATAAAGCCTTTTCTCTGAATGTGGCTTGAGGGCTTACTGCTCCATGCAAATTACTGTACTAACTTAAAGTTAATAGAAAATTTCAGCCCAAGAAAGAGGTGATAATTCAAAGAACAATTATCTGCTTTAAACAAATCCCATCCTCAAAACAGTCGTCTCTGATTGTTCTTTAGAATCACCTGAGGAAATTTTAACAATTCTAATACGTAGAACATACCACCAATACATATCAGAATCTCGGGGATTGGGGCCGGACTTTATATTTTTTTCAAGGTGATTTTAATGAATAGCCAAACTTAAGAATAACTCCCTTATTTCCCAATAAACAGCATCTCAAAATGCAGATTTGGAAACCACAATCAGTCTCTCTCTCTCTCTCTCTCTCTCTCTCTCTCTCTCTTTTATTTATTTTTATTTTTGAGTTAGGTTCTCGCTCTGTCGCCCAGACGGGAGTGCAGTGGCATGATCTTGATTCACTACACCTCTGCCTCCCAGGCTCAAGCCATCCTCCCACCTCAGTCTCCCATTCTGAGTAACTAGGACTACAAGTGTATGCCACTGTGTCCAGCTACAATCAGTAATGTTTTAGGTGTCATGGGATATTGGCAAGATTCAATGTGCCTGGAGAAGAACAACTGTTCTCATTGCACATGAAAGGATGGAATGCAAGAGGTATCATTACCATTTCCAACTGAAGAAACTGAAGCTTAGTGGGATCACAATGCTAGTAAATAGCACTGAAAATTTTCCAAAGATTAAATGAGGCATTCTGTAAATAACGCAGTTTTCTTCCTTGAAAGTGCACAAGTAATATCTGGATGACCACCTGCACAGATGTTGTCAAAGGAATTCCTGGAGGAAGGAGTTAAGACCAGTTCAAATCTTTCATCCTTCTGCATCTGTGATTGCATAATATTTTGCTGGTTCCCATTTTGTTATTTCAGAAAATCCGATGTTAAACTAGGATTAAAACCATCTAGCAGAATCAGTTAGCCTTGAAAAATTATTCATAAAACTATTTGTATTTTATCTGAATTCTGCTATTTTATATAAACCTCTTTACACATTTCTAATCAAGATTTGGAAAATATCCAAGATTAGTCTTGTCAATATGCTTCCTCAATATTTAATACCAAAATACCACAGCAACTCAGTGGAAGCGCGCGGTGGCTCAAGCCTGTAATCCCAGCACTTTGGGAGGCCGAGACGGGCGGATCACGAGGTCAGGAGATCGAGACCATCCTGGCTAACACGGTGAAACCCCGTCTCTACTAAAAAATACAAAAAAATTAGCCGGGCGAGGTGGCGGGCGCCTGTAGTCCCAGCTACTCGGGAGGCTGAGGCAGGAGAATGGCCTGAACCCGGGAGGCGGAGCTTGCAGTGAGCCGAGATCGCGCCACTGCACTCCAGCCTGGGCGACAGAGCAAGACTCCATCTCAAAAAAAAAAAAAAAAATTGCATCTTCATCCCAAACTCTTTCTCGAAAACCAGGATCCTGTATCCACTGTCTACATTTCTTCTTCACTTGAACTAAAAGACATGACCAAATCAGACTCTGAATCTTATTTTCTGTGATCCATGGTTTCTTGGTAAGTTTTCCCTTCCTCCTTCTTCCCCCATACCCCCACTTCAGCTCAAATTTCCCAGAGAAGAGTGAATGTTCCTGCTCTATTGACATTGGTTGGGCTTTGAAATGTATCTTGCTTTGGCCAATAGAATATGGAGGAAGTGATAGTGTCAATTTTGAGTGGAGGCCAAGGAGGCATTGTGTGTTTCTTGTTGCTTTTCCAGGGTCTTCTTTTGGCCTTCCATTAGTAGGAAGAATATGTCCAAATTAATTGCTGTCACTTCAGCTCAGGCCTCAGAAAAACTTGGAGCAGGGCTGTCCCAGCTCACTCCAGATCTGCATAACTTATTTTTTGTGTGCTATTACTATTTTAGGTTTTGTTGTTTTGTAGCATGATTGATATAGTTTCTAAAATGTCTCCTACAATCTTTCCCTTCTATTTTTCTTTCATTTATGTGAAAATCTATGCAGGTAAACAAATATAGAAAATACGAAGAATCACAATTTATCCATAATCAAGCTTAACAATCATAAAAATATGGGCAATGTTTGTCTTTTGCTTCACTTTTGTACAGTTTTCTCTTTCTCCCCCTCACCCTTGACTTCTCTGGAGTATTATAAAGGAAATTCTAGGTATTATACCATTTCAACCATCCCAACCAAGAACATCAGGATGTATCTCAAAACAAACAAACAAAGAGATTGGGCATAGTGCCTCATGCCTATAGTACCAGCACTTTGGGAGGCTGAGGTGGGAGGATCCCTTGGGTCCAAGAGTTCAAAGCTGCAGTGAATTATGATCATCCTACTGCACTCCAGCCTGGGTGACACAGTGAAAGCCTGTCTCTAAAAACAAACAAACAAACAAACAATATTTTTCTATGCTAATAACACTGAAGAATCATTCTCAAATAACTTCTGGTCTTTTTCTAGTGGCATCATTTGTGTCGTTATATGTCTTAGGGTACTGTGAATTAGACTGTTAACTTCTTTCTTAATATTATTAATTTATATTTATGTTATTGACTTGTTGAGGAAATGGGATCAATTATCCCACAGAAATACCTCATGTCCTCGATTGGGTTAAGTCCTGCCTCATGGCAGCCTTCAACTTGCTCCTGTATCTTAAAGATACCAGTAGATTGAAAGATAGATCCAAAGGTTGTATTAGATTCAAGTTAAAATATGTTCTGGTTGAGGAAAAGACTTGGTTGTGTGTGCCATGGATGACATACTACATCACATCAGTAGCTATATGATATCTGGTTATCTAGCATTTGTTGGGCTAAAATATGTTATTAATTTATTTTAGAAATATGTAACAATATTTTGCTTAATGTTTATTATACATACATTTGTATATATGCTTTTCTTTATTTTATTACACTTATGTGACAAAGGTGACATGCTACATACATTTTTCTATTTCTTGCTTTTGATTTTACTTTGGTATATATCCTGCAAATAATTCCGTTCGGTGTATGGAAATCTCTTTCCTCTTTTTCAAATGTCCGTAGTACACGCCTGTGTAGACAGGCATTTGAATGTATAATCTTTTGTTGATAAAAATAATGTCACATTTAATAAAGTTATATATTCATTCCATTTTATTTTTGCATATGTATTTTGGGGATCGATTCCTAGAATCAGTATTGCTGAATTAAAGCAGGATTTCTGAAGCAAAGAGTATATGTAATGTTGTTGGTGTCAAATTCTCCCTCATATGAACTGGACAATTTTGTGTTTTCACTAGTAAAGTGGAGAACACAGGCATTCCCTTCCACTTCATCATCAGAGTAGATTATCAAATTTTCCATGTCAGTGTAGCTATGTTTCTTTTATTAAGAGTGAAGTTGAGTGTGCATTCAGAGTTTAAGGGTCATTTGTATTAATTTTTCTTTGAACTGTCTTCTCATACCTTTTACTATTTTAAAAGGGTTTCTTTTACTATTTTCATGGCAGGTTATCAGTCTTTTTCTTATCAACTTTTAACAACGTTTTAAAATATTATGATATCAATCATTTTTATGTACCTTATTTTATCATTTAACTTTGCCTTTTGGGGAAGAGACATGCAAAATGTTTTATTACTAATAATAAGTGAGATTGTTCTGCACTCTTGGTGCTGTGCGCTTTTTATCAGTCTGTGTATCCTTTAGAGTCTGTTTTATTTGATTCGTTTTTTAAAAATATACATTTTCCTTTATTTTCTATCTTCTGAAATGTATTAAATAGTGTTATATCTATCTGGTCTTCACAGGTTTGGTGAAATTTTCTTATAAAGTTTTCTGGAATAATCATATGATTTTTGCTGTTTAAATTTTTCTTCCTTCATGGATATTGGTCAGAATAGACTTATTATTTCTACTGGAATAGACTTATTATTTGCTAATTTATATATTTTTAGTATGTTGTTTTTTTTATTTAGTTTTTCAAATGGATTTGAATATATATATATTTTTTAAAAAATTCTTTTATAATTCTTCTGAAATTTCATTTGTTTAAAATATGGTTTTCTTTTTGACATTTTTAAATGTTGTGTAATTGCGCTTTCTTTCTCTGTGTGGATTAAGGTGGATAGTGGTTTGGTTGATTCATTGATCTTTCAAAGAACCAACATTTGCTTTTATTGATTCCTCCTCCTATGTTTTCAATAATTTCTCAGTAATTACTTTTCTTTTACCTCTTGCTGCTTTCCTTTGGTTTATTTATGTTTTTCCTAAAGTTTTGAGTTGTAAGCTTATTCCATGTATTATCATTGTATTATTATAGATATTTAACGCTCTGGATTTTTTTCGGAGTGCTATATGACTTGTGTTTCGCGGACTCTGATTTGAAATGTTTTTATTGTCATTGCTTTCTAATTGATATTCCGTTTTAATTTACATTTCCCCTTTGATCTGAGAACTGTTTAATAGTGAGTTTATTTTATTCTAATTTATTTATACTTTTAGTTTCCAAGTAGATAGACCTGAAAAGGCAAAAACAAATGGTCACTATCTATTTATATACTATACTAAAACCATAAATCTTACTGAATTAAAAAAGCTCACACCTTTACTTTAAAGTCTCGCAAACCAAATAAAATCAACTATTGATTTACAGTATCTCACTTTCAAATAGTTGTTTTGAAATGCTATGAGCTAAGCCACATATATTTTTCTGTGGTATTTTCTGAAGTATATAGATCTTAAGCCCCAAGAAACATAAATTGTAAAGCTTAAGGAGTCTTCAATATATTTGACTATCCTGATTAAGTACAGCTAGGAGACAGAAATTAACATCTATTTTTTGTAGCAGTCAATAGTAGAGGTAAAAATTTCTTACTAATTGAAGGAGCACTCTAAGTTGGAAGAGGGAAAATAAAAGCACACCAACTACTATTCTTGGCACACAACAGAAATTCATTACATGCGGTCCTTCCTCTAATTGTCTAGAAGTTGGATGTTCACAATACCAGTAAAAAGAACATTATTAGTTGCTTCCACAACTTGGAGTATTGTGTGACCATAATATCAATAAGCTTCATTTGCATCAGTTGTAGACTAAGTGGACATTGTTTAGTTTTAAGTTTGAGAAAAAATAAGAAGTCTACATGTTTGATGAAAACATAGATTTATGATAGGTGATAGTGAAAATAGTACTGGAGGCAAGAAGCACAAAAGGCTGGAGGAGGAAGGAAAAGGTAAAAATGGAGAAGAAAGAAGCATAATAGAAAAGACAAAGAAGGTTTTAGAGTTTAATTCTACAAGTAAGATGCAGAATTGCCAATTCAAATAAGTGAAAGATACCCAGCACTGTGTTTTGGGGTAATTAGTGCATGTTAATTGACAAAAATACAGCTAACACAATACAGTAATCTGAACACAGTGAGAAAAACAACCAAAGGTGACAAAACGGATAGCAAGTTACCCCAGAAGAGAGTACTTCATTTCTCTCTATCCTCTCACTTAGAACTATAAGATGCTGAACATGGGGTGCCAAATCAAAGAAGACTGAAAGGTGGAAAGAGAAAAGCAGACTGCCTGGGAACCCTGAGATTTGAGGAAAAAAGTACAACAAATATCTGGGTTTCTTTTATCACTCCCACATATCCTGGACCAGAATTTGTAGAAGCCACCGACCAGAACTGCCAACAAACATAGATAAAAAAATAGTCCGAGAAAAGCCTGTTGTCCCTAGCTGAAGGGTAGGAAGGAGGGTGGCCTAACAGCAGAAAAGCTTCTTGGCAATACACTTTCTTTGTCCCAGCCGGACATCGAAGGAAAAACCGCTCCCCAGTATCCCCAATCAGGGTCCAGGTAGTGACCTGAGGTTCCAGTTCCAGGTAGGGCCCTGAAGTTCACACCCTCCCCACAGCAAGGAGACTTGACCAGGTGATGCGAGGCGGGACTTGTTCTAATTAGAAATGTATCACTGGACCCTACCATCTGTGTGATTTCATTCAGCATGCTCATTTCTTACTAGTTTTGTCTAAAACCAAAACAAAGCATAAAGAGGAGAATTTGGGGACAAGGAAAGACGAACAAGGAGACGTGGAGAATCCGAAAAGGAAAAAGGGAGCATGTTCTTGAAGGTAGTGAGCAAGTGAGATTTAGATCATCTAATCGGCCGCCAAGGAGAAAGGAAAGAGTTGAAAAATAGTGTAGCTTTATGTCATGAATGCAGAGGTGGGGCTTTCGAGTAAGCGAAGTAACTTGGCAATGATGAAACAAAAGATTTTAAAAGATTGAAAATGAGATCTCCCAAACAATTGGTGAGTT